>NC_041371.1:19437058-19749558 GCF_900634415.1 Cottoperca gobio
TATTACAAAACAGTATTTCTGTTCGGGATGAGGAGCTGGTGGGGAGTGTGATATGATGACTTTAGAGACAACAGGTAAACATGGAGGAAGTTTTATGGTTCATCAAACGGCATCAAGAGCCAAACAAGTGGAGCGGAAAGAAAGCAACCGCCACAGACGCTATGTTTACGTACCTTTTTCTTTTTTCATCCATCAGCGTGACAAGACTGAGCGTCTATCCTGCATGTTTTTTTTCTGCTTGCAAAGAGTTGAAAACTGTTCAACTTTGGGTAAAACGCTACGCTCGTCGCTTTCATTTGTTACACGGCCCTCCAATCACAGTTGAGGAGGGGTGGGACACCTCCTTACTGTACAAGTGCTGAAGAACAACAACGATGGAGGAGAAATCAATACACACAGCGGCGGTTTCGTCCTCTCCCTGCTTGTTTTAGCCTTTCCTCCAGAGCAAGCACTCCACCTTGTGCTAACATTTGTACTTCCGTCGATATTCGTTGATGTATCAAAGCAACCAGACACAAAAAAAGTGTCTTAGCTGAAAGAAAACCCACGCTGCGCCTCATTGCCCTTCTGTGCTCTGCATTTAACAATAAACAAGTATTTCATTCATTTTGATTAATGTTTTTTATTTAAAAGCAACACTATACCTAATAGTAGCCTAACAATAAAGCTTATTTATATTACACTAAACTCAGGATAAGTATCATTCATTCACCGCGGGAGAGCTCTACCTGGGAGATGTGGTTGATGGAGGACTCCATGCGTCGTAGCTGCGAGGCCTGGATGTCCAGCAGCTGCAGCACATTGTTAGCTAAGGCATTGATCTGGTAGGCCACGCTGGCCAGAGACTGGGTGGTGTAGGCCTTGGTCTCCTCCAGGGCCTTCCTCTTGTCTTGAGCCTGGCAGAGAGAGGAAAGAAGAAAACAAAGGTCAGTGGAGGGATGTATGGGTGGAAGAAATGCAGAAATTGGCAGAGTGAAGGAAGGTATAAGAGGGCGGCGTTCTGCAGGGACCTGTGTTTGACAGGATTGTTCATTCTCAACATAGGGAACACATTCTCAGAGGGAACGACTTTATGGAAGCAAAGCAGCCTAGAATTGGACAACAATAACTTTCGAATAACTCAGATGGACAACATGGGACAGGTGCATGGTGGGAGTTGAGCCCAGTGAGCAGGAATGCCAAGACATTTCCTAGGATCCCAAATCTCCACCCGGCTGCGCAAACCATCTGTTTCTGAATGCCTTTAAATAGCGATAGGACTGAATGAAAATATTTATAGTTTGGAAACAAAACAGGGATAATGCAGCCACACAGAGAAGCCCTCCATCAGGGGACTGTCAGTGTTTAGCAGGAAACAGGAAGCAGGATTACAACTAGCAATTATTTTCATAATCAATTATTCCATTGATCTTCTTCTTTCATTAATACATTCCTCATTTAGTGTATAAAATGACAAAAATGCTGAAAGTATAGTTTCTTTCACCAAAAGCCAAAAAAACTCAAAGTTGCTCAATTTACACACGTGAGATGAGGCAAACAATATGCAAATCTTTACCATTTCACTTGCTATCAACTGCAATTGTTTCAGTATATGGTATTAAAAACAGGCGACTATTAAACTAGCCATTCATTCATTTCTTTCTTTCTATCGATTAATTGATTAATTGGCTGATGACTTCAGCACTAGCTGTCTCACATCCGGCCTCAGAGTATGACTTGAGTTATTCATTTGAAGCCTGAAAAACAAAAATGTTTTTTTACACTGAAACATTTAAGGAAATACTCTTAGTCCCTTTCACTCTCATGCCTTTGCTTTAAGTATAAGCAAGAGGTCAGAAAACAATAAGTGTGGTTTAGAATAAATACAGGAAGTAGGGGCAACAGCTTGCTTGGCTCTCTGCAAAGTAAAGAAATATATCTATGTACAGGGTCTGAAATTAAGTTTTTTCCTTACCTGCCACAGTAAAATGTAGAAGGTCTATCTAACGCTGTAGAATGACTGACACCGAGTCAGTGCTACCAGACATAAGAAACATGGAACCTTTATCCCCGACTGTTTTTCATTTAGGAATTGTTTCTTTTTTTTATACTTTTTTTTTTTTTATATAAAAGGAAAACCTTTCTGTCATGGTGGCAGGCGACCTGAAAGTTGTAGCTGTATTTGGCAGGTGCTTCTTGGATTCCCTGTCTACGTATCGGCACCTCTAAAGCACACTTCAACAACATGTAAATGCAAAAAACAAGTTGTGGTTTTACAGGAAGCTACGTGGTAAAACACAATACCCGTTTCCCGTATTTATGCTAAACTGAGCTGATAATTTTGTGGCTCCAGTTTCATAAAAAACCAGCGGATATGAGAGTGGTATCTTCCAATCTAACGCTTGCCAAAAAAGCAAAAAGGTGTGTTTTTTTTAAATGACAAACTATTCCTTTAAAAAGAGCTATACCTACCCACTGACTTTGTTCTGCTGCTGTATCTTAAAACTGCTCGGTCACTATGATTTTGTGCCTACTTTTAAATGCAGTGCCACAAAGACATCCGCGACGATGTTGCCGAGCAACAATTTGGTCTGTGTGTGGTAGCAGGAGGCCACCAGCCTGCACCATGTCACCACTCTCCACAAAGGGCCATCTGCCCACCTGCTACCTTGCAAATCACCTGCAGCACCACGATCTGCTGCAGATGTCCGGTGGGCCCTGCAGGTCGGCCCTCCCAGTGCAGATCTTTGACTGCCAGTTTGTAAAACACAGAGTCAAAAGAGAAGAAACACTGCCGGCTTACTCAGCCTTATCACAGACACTGGAACAGGTCTTCATACCTGAGCTGGGAAAACGCTGACTAATGCACAGACTACTCAAACACCATATTTTACTATTCTCATGAGCCCCTTGCACAAAAACACTTAAAGAGATACAAAAAACATGCAGAATCAATAACATTAGACTTACAGTAGATACACTGTTATTAACAAAGTGCGATACACGCATGAGAGGGCGATGCAAGAAGAAAATATGCGAACTGGGATTTAAAACTTATTTAAAAAAATACCCTGAATAGTTATGTTTCATACTAAGCTTACAAAAGGCTTCTTGTAAGGGCTCCACTTAGAATATATGTTTTGTTAAGCACCAGATTCAACCTTAACTATGCACTAAAATAAAAGCATTTCTGAGTGTCATGTCAAACTGAACACCAGGTCTGATGCTGGAATATCAGGAACCTCATGAGTCATGAATGGAACATCTGTGAGTCAGAGGGGTGTCATGTGAGCGGACGGGGGATTTTTGTGGGGTCAACATCAGGGAAATATTAAGCGGATTCATGGGTTTCCATCTAACACCTCACTGCCCACACATCTCCTTGTTGAGAGGAACTATTTATCTTTAACATGGAAACAATAACTGATACTGATACCGACTGGTCCGTTCAAAAACAGTGCCACTCAGACATATTGATTGGCACTTTGTGGTTTAGAAATGCAAACCACATACTGGAACAAAATGAAGAAAGTAGTGTTCATTTTAAGATCTTGCATTTTTTTTTCCAAAGAGTTGCTATTTTAGTATACAACGCTCTTATGAAGGGTACTAACAAAGCTGAGTTCTGCTTTTAAGCCACCAATCCTTTTGTAGGTGACAGCTTTTCAAATGGATCATTTCAAATATCTCATCTAAGAATAAAACTCTTTTTGTTTCCAGCATCAGAGTGGATTTGCATATCAGGGCTTGCGTTGGCAGCATTTTGAGCAATTTTGGTATTCAGGTCGATTATGTGATTGCATAAACTGCATTTTTAAAATGTGAAATTAAGAAGTGTATTCAGAATACAGAAACATATTCCATGTCCAATATTACTGCTCACAATCTTTAAGCTATAATGGCCGGCACAGCCTCCTCACGCTTAATTCCCTCTTGTGATGGTCAAATGTGTTCATGTGAATGCAGAGTTCGAGCTAATGTTTTCAATGTCCCTGAAGAAATCGCTATTCTGCAGAAGCAGCACGCATCTTCATATTCCAGGCAATATTCTAAATATTGCAGCAGAACACGAGCGTCACATTACAGGGCTCTGGAAATCAGCAGAGAAGGGGATGAAAAGCATCTTGCATCTTCTCATTAATGTATTAAGAAAGTGCCTGCTGTAAGCATGTATAAATAGTATGGGATGTTGTCAATTGAAATCACTTAATTTTCTCAAAGTGAAAAGAAAAGCTGTATGTGCTTGATATTTTTCTGACAGTTAAACTGGACACATCTTCTTGAACCTAAACGATCTTTTTCTCATTCAACTAACACATAAATGCAACAATAATGAGGGTAAAACATTTTATTTGGATGATGCCAGCTCTTTCCAAAAACAACTGCACCTTCTGAAATGTAAGTAACATCATGGGACTCATACAAAAGACATCTGTAGAAATGTTGGTTTCATTACATGTTGACTGACAGAGTGAGGTATAATGATGCCATGAGAATGGACATTGGTTGAAGTAGCGATGATCAGAAGTGATCATATGATTTTGACCTATGATTTTCTCTTGGTCCGCTTCAAATACACACCGGTTTTGTCAGTTAATTTTCAACCTTGCTTCATGCAGTGTGGCAATCACACATGAAAATCAGACTTCACACATTACATGTTTGCAGTTGGGGTGCAGGAAGCAGGATTCCTATGATTGCTTGGCTTTATCCCCAAGTTTATGAATGAAACCACATACTGCCTAGTAGTGACACTAAAGGGTCAAGCTATGTTCCTAACTAGATGTAGTCGGCCAAACATTTCATTTAGTGTCCACACAATAATCCACATTACTGAAATGTAAAACATCCCCAAGTGAACATGTATAAATCAATAAATGAGTCACCTGGTTTTGCCTTTAACCCACTGCTTCTAATAGTAGAAACGTTTAGCAACAGTAGCGTGACATTTGCTCTCAAGCACTCTGAACTGAATTGGCCACAAAGGAAGCTGTACCAGTGAAACCTTAAATAAAATGTTATATTTAGCCCAACCTTTGATCTTATTATTTATATATGAATTTATATTTGCTTGTATATTATGTTGTGTATAATTACATTGCTTTCTCAGAACCACAGTTTAAAAAAAAAAAGAAGCACAGTGGGGTTTCTGGTGTGTGCTGGTCCGTCAATAGACGCTGCTGTTCACACCAGTCCGCTCAACCTAGTGATGATATACTAAGCTCACATGCTCACCCACTTCAGGCAAGAAAACCCCCCAAATTGTTGAAATATTTCATACATGGATCTGTGAACTGTGATTTGAGTCCTCCAATCTGAGAAACACTTTGCTGTTTGAACATGTACAGAACTGATTTACATGTCACAATGTTTTGTGGGTGTGCAAATAACACTAGCTAGTAATAATCTTTAAAACAGCTACTTCAAATTAAATGAATACAATGATTAGTACAACTTGTATGGTCCCTGCAGGTCCCCAGGTGTGTGTCTGATTCATATTTCTCCTTACACTGATTCAACATTTAGTTTGTAGATGTGAAAAGCAGCAGACACACCTATGATTAACCTGCAGCACCATGCATTTGATTACAAGCAAATAATCCATGGACATGATCTGGAGCCATGTTTTCAGCACTGGAGCAGCAGACTCATGATATCTGCATCATGAGTAGCTTTACTCCACATCTAGAATCTTCAATGACTTGTGTTTTTCCCTAAAAGTCTTTAAGGACTTGACCTACATAATGCTATACACTAATAATACACAGTTGAGAGACTAGTTAATGGCTAATGGGAAAGACTACATCGTTATAACAGCCCTATAGGGTGTCTTCACTCAATATGCTACAGTTACATTGAGTTTATAGTGACTAAGCGTTTAATGGTATCTTTCGAATTCTTTTAGGGTGTGATAACATCCACTAAATATGACTTACAGTTTTCATAGTGTTAGTTTTTTTAATTTAGCACGAGTAAAAATGGCTCTTCATAGATTTCCTTTGCGGTGTTTCCTTCCTAACGCTGTGATGTGGCCCAAACGTGTGACGCCTGTTTGGTTTAAGTTATTATAATTATAATTATTGCTAATGTCAAAATTGAAATAAATGGGGTCCTATATTATTTTGTGTCTCAGGTACCTATCAGAGTCAGTGACAAAACCACTTGGTCATAACAACGACACACCCTCTGTAAGCCCCCAGCAGCCTTCAACACATCGACTGTAGCCTTGAAATGTGAACACGGCTCCGGTGAACCGGACCGACCAGCCACAACGACAAAAATCGAAATACAGCCATGCACCGAGCAGCAACTGAATTATTATCCCGGTAGAAAAGGCCACTACATGTAGTTAGCGGTTTGAGGATCCCTTTCGTTACGACCAGCATTTCCTGTCCCTGTGGTTTCACTCACTTCTACTACAGCACCGCAGACACGACGGAGATAGCTGACAAAACGAGCAGATTTAACGGCCGTTAGGCATCCCTTACCTGAACATAATTGTTTTCACAGTATTCCGCAACCTTGGACAGGTTCTGGTAGCTTTCTACAAGAGCTCTTTTACCGGCTGGGATTTCCTCCTCTAACAGCATTTGTAGCTCTGCCATCTTACATCCCTTTGCATTTCTCTCCTCTCTGTCCCTTTCAGTGAGGCGAGGCGGTGATGCTGTGGTGTGTAGCTGAGAGAGGGGCTCCCCCGCCTGGCTTTGTGGGGCCGCTGGCCTCCGATTCACAACAGCCTGTGACAAATGGCAGCTACGTTATAGACGGTGGCCGGTGATTGGCCGAGAGGCCGAGGAGAAGAGCAGTAGACCAATGACATTTCACTGGGATGACGTATGAGTCCATTAAAAAAATTATAGACATAATAACAATTGTAATTATAATTATAAACAATTGGGTTTTCTATTATTGGAATAAAATATGTCTTAAATATGATTATTGTGAATATATATGATATGATATATTTGAGGTTAAATGGTATATATTTATATGTTATTTGTGCAGGAATCATAATAACATATAATGGATCGCATTTCTTCCACCCTTTTAATTATTTTCTCCCTAAAAATAAACCACAGCCTCCACAAAAATACACACAAACAAATGTCAATTGAAACATCATAAAATCAGATCAGATCATAAAATAGGCACAAACGATAAGCAGAAGAGCATACATCTCGAAAGGTGAGTTACAAAACAATAACTAACATCAACATTAACATCACATGCGTTACAGCCATCACTATTACTAAATTTAATTTGAATATCTAGCCTAAAAACATTATGGCAGCCTTGATAATGGTAGCAACAGAAAGGTAGTAGCCTTCATAAATAGTTTATAACTTTTTTTAACTGATCATTTTAACATTTTCAGAAAAGATGGATAACATATAACAATTCAACTTAACAGTACATAATGGAAATTCACTAACAGTGCACTACAGAAAAACCTATGTAATGATATGTGAGATAAGCAAAACACTTCAAATTCAATATTAAGTTTTAAAGACATACTTTAGTCACTACAGAGTATAATAACATGTTTTGTTAAAAAATTATTTACATAAGGCCGGCGCTCCTCAGTTCTGTTTTACTTGTATTCCGTTTTATAAGGAATAACCTTAAGACACTACATTTCCCATACATCACCGCGGTTTAAACCCCGGCTGAGAGGGGTTTGTGGGACTTGAAGGAGTAGATGTTGCATTTTAACAACTATCCACCGAAGTTTTAACACATAAGAACTACATTTCCCAGACATATTTAGTATTCAGACGTTGACTGTTTGGCTCATCCTTGACCGGAGTCGAAATTGGCTTTCTGCTGCATGTTGCAGACATCACCGGGCTAATGAAATAATTATTGCACCGGCGAATATGAACTATGTGGTGAGTTTCTAACAAATCAGCCATATGGATAGTCATTCATGGTAAATAATATAGTCTATTGTCGCTAAACCGACAAGGGTTTACTACACAGAGCAAATGTATCCTAAAATCTCCCAGATTAAGGAGGAAACAGTCTACCTGCTTAGATAAACCAAGTGGCAACTAGCTGTAGTGATGACCAAATTGTGTTGAAGTGTCCCTCGCTGAACTGCCTTGATTTGTCCATTAATTGCTTCATATTATTTTCCAAGATGTGAGGACTCCTTACTTTCATCCTTATTGGGACTCAGCATGGCGCAGGGGGAGGACAAACACAGCCTGGAGGCGAAATTTGTTGCAGCAGTTAAAGTGATCCGGAGTTTGCCTGAAGATGGTGAGGACTTATTGTATTATTCTGTCCTAATCTATGAATGAAAGGGGTATGACTGGTGTTTAGTTATGTGCTGTGAAGTATGTGCTTGTTTGTGTGTAAACAGGTGATTGACCTACATGCGGAGCTTTAAGAGCTGCCACTCTTGCCGGCCGTCTATTGATAAAGCTGCTACAAGGATAAGAGCTGATTAACTGAATAGGCTAAGTCATTTCTCTAGTCGAATACCAACTGTAGCTCACATGTTTCTCAGCATAGCATTCACATATATTTTCAAGCTGCCCTGCACATGAATGCCTTTTTACCCTTTTATGATTGTGTTAATTTCTCAGGTCCGTTCCAGCCGTCTGATGACATGATGCTGATGTTCTATAGTTACTACAAGCAGGCTACCATGGGGCCCTGCAACATCCCCAGACCTAACGGCTTCTGGGACACTCATGGGAAAGCTAAATGGTACTTATAATGTGTTGTCTTAATGCACAGGTGATTGTTGTATTCAGAGTTATCACTAATGGCAACACAGGAGACAGACAGCTGGTGTATGTTGCATGTTTCATACCCTAATATTCAGAGTCTCACTCCCTGTCCACTCTCAAAGGCACAGTCACTTCACTGTACCGCGGTTACAAATCCATGACCTATTTTATTACAGCAATTTACTGCACAATACCTCGGGTTTATCAAATGGATAAGCCTGCAGTAATATATAATAGATCAAGTTTAGTGAGATTTCTGCACCACTTAATACCGCTGTAACTGCACATTTTCAGTTGTTCAGTGTTCACTTTCCTCTCACTGCTCGAGTGTTAAACTGAGACTTTGTGTTACCAGGGATGCATGGAGCTCTTTAGGAAATATAACAAAGGAGGAAGCCATGAAGAATTATGTTGAGGACATCCAGATGGTAAGTCCTTTCAATCAAGCTGAATAGAGGCAGCATGCACAATAGTAAAACATTAATGGTTTTGGTATGGTAAGAAAAGCGTGTGTGCCAACACACAGTAAATATGTGTATATCTATAATCCATTGTGTGTTTATGGAGGCTAATATTATATTTTTTCTAACACAAACTTTCTTATAGGTCAGATTTCGGAGTCTTTGTGTAAAGGCAACTTATTTGACAGTTTGAGTTTGCTTCATCTTATTTTATATTTATGTTCAAGCCAGAGGAGTTGTTAGTCCAACAACTCTTCGTTGGATTACCATGACATTTTGTAAATATATTCATGGTCCCCAGAGGATGTATCATGATGTCTTTGATGATCCCCTGACTTTTCCATCTAGCACCATCATCAGGTCAACTTTTTAATTTGTCCCGTACCTGCAGAAGTAATGACATTCCCATCAGGCTTATTTGTAGTTCGTGTTTATTGCCAGTGTACACATGTAAAGTGAACACGGTACTGTAATTATTATACTTGCTAAACATCATCGTGTTAGCATTGTCATTGTGAGCATGTTAGCATGCTGATGTTAACATGCAACACATTTGTTGAACAATGACAGAACTTTTTAAATAACAGCAGAGACTGCTCTTGCACATTTTGTTGTTCATTGTTTCACCTAATAGCAGCCGTGTGGCATTCAGGTCCTCCAGTAAACAGCTGTTTTAATCAGCTTTAATTAACTGGTCCAGACAATCAGTCAGCCTTTGCTTTATGTAATTATATGTAATTAAGCGGAGACACTACAGGTTTATAGGGTAAAACATTTAACTAATAGTTATCACCATGAAACCTCCACAGTTAATTACTTACATTAAGACAATTACTTTTTTCATTACACGCTTTGTTAAAATGTCATTTTAAATATGCAATTTAGGCATTATCTTATTTAAAATGTGCTAATTTGCATACATTTCCAGAACAGAAAATTGGATAAAGCCAGTTTCAGAATTGTTGTTTCATTTTGTTGACATATAAGAGTCGAAGAGAGCATATTTTGAATATCTCTAAGTTATCACTTTATGAATCAGAAAATACTGTTAACAGCCATAAAAATATTTATTCTTGCCATGTTTTATAGGGAATAAAACATTATATAAATCAGACTATGAATGATATATGAACAAACCCCTCTGTAAAAACCTTTACCTTTAAGTTTGGTGCGTGTTTGCTGCTGAGGTGGAAATTTCTGGCTCAGTCTGAGAAAAAAACTAATTTCTAGAAAAAGGCCTAAATATACGTATTGTAACCTTCTACATGTGAATAGGGTCAACATTGAAGATAGATAGACCAAAAACATCCCCAGTTGATTACTTACACTATTACAATTATTTTTGTATTATACGTTTTCTGAAGTTGTGTCATTAAATATGTAAATGAGGCATTATCTAATACTAACTTTTGGTGACAAAATAAACACCTAAATGTATATTTCTGATGTTTTCTTTCCACTAGTCTTAAAGAAGACATCATATGGAAGCAAAATAGCAAACGCCTGTAGGGTCTTGTGTTTTATTGTGACGATTTTAAGTTGTGCATATTTAACTGTAACATTATAATGTATGTGTGTTGTGAGATTTTGGAGACCATCCCAATCTCAGATGAAGTGTCTGAGCTGGTAGAGAAGCTTGGCAACTTCTACACTGAGATAGACGGAGAAGAAGAAGTAGAAGCTGAAGAAAATGAGGTGGACAGGAGACCCTTCATCAGGCCTTTTGCAAATCATGCAGGTAATATACATGATGTCATAATAAAAGCAGAACACAATCCAGAGAGAGCGCTGCTGCTCGAGTGGGATAAAGTACTGCTGTTAATCCTCTTTGTTAGTCACACAGATGACATTTATGTTGAACACTGAGCCTGTCTTACTTGTGTTTTCATCACTAGATGAGCTGGTCAGACAGTTTAAGAAGCCAACAATGGAAGGCAAGTCTTTTGTGTTCGCAGTAGCTGTAGAGTTGGTAGATGGGCCTCGCAGTGTACAAGCTTATTTTGACCTAATTAAGTTGCTTTCATTGTTTAATTTGATCTGCAAAAAAGTAATAAGTGTACATTGTCCTGGGCTTAAACAGCAGGAACTGTAAGAAATTAGATTTTTAAATGGAAGAAGTGTTCTTGTATAGTCCGTCATGCATGTGCTGTAGTTGGTCAGTGTGTTGAGTTTCTGCTTGCGTCCTTATTTGCACTTTGTGGTATAGATGTAGTGTGTGGAAGCCGTGGTCCGCAAAATGTTCTGTCAACCAACTGTGTGTAATGCCTTTCCTTTGTGTAGATTTACACTGTGCAACATAATGCTTTGATAAAGAGTTGATCAAGAGTGTTTTCCTCATCGCTCAGGCTATGGAGATCTGTGGGATGATATACAGAACCTGCAAGAAAATGACAGCAGTGTTCATGGCATAAGTGGCAGTAGCGAGGAGGCAGAGGGAAGCAAAGAAAATAGTGACATGGAGAGAAAAGAGGAAAGTAGTGATTGGAGGAAAAGTGAGGAAGAGGATAATGGGGATGAAGAAGACAATACAGACGATGAAGATGAGGAGGGGGAAGAGGAAAAAGGTACCATATGTAGTTGTAGCTGTTAGTTGTTTTGTGATGTGAAATTGTTTGGTAGAGGTTACACACTGTGCAGCAGAGTATGTTTCTGCATAATTCAAAGGGTAAGGCTGGTCATATTCTATATTTTTCAGTAAATCCCATGGAAAGACCAAAGCAGTGCCAGATATATATTTTATTCCTCTGCATCCTAGAGCTCCAAAAGCACATCAATGACCCCACTGTTGGACCGGGTGACATGTTTCTTAATTACTAAGAACGCAGGCACTGTACTTTATTTCAGTCAGAATCAGAAAAATCAGAATACAATTTATTGTCAAGTAAGTTTTAACATACAAGGAATTTGTCTTGATGATAGTGCATAATGTAAACATAGTAAGATCAATTTAAATTAAAAAATAACAGCAAGTATTGCAAACATCAAGAAACTTAAACATAGAATAGAAGAAAAGAAAAATACAATGATAAAAAAATGTATACAAGAAACATAAATATAAGCTACAAGAAGAATATGAAAAAATACTATATAAAAAATATAATAGCTGTGCAATTTTAAAAGTATTTGCTTTTTGCAAAAATATGCAAGGCATAAGACATAACAAAACACATATCATTTAATTATTACATATATAATATAAATGTAATTATTCCATTTTGTATTATGCACGTTTTTTATATTATTATTACATTGTAATATATATATTATAATACCAAAAAAAAGTTTTATTCTTTCTGTGCGGCCCGGTACCAAATGATCCACGGCCCGGCACTGGTCCCCGGCCCGGTGGTTGGGGACCCCTGCTCTAAAGAATGCTTTGTTTTTATGTAGCATAATATTAATTATTTACTCTGTATGCACTATTGTCTTTTAATTTCCCTTATTTGTAGCCTCTTTATTCTTAGTTTAAAACAAAAGGAAAGCAACTGTTTGTATATTTGTAATATACACACATTTTTATATAAGAATAATATTTTCATTATAATTTGACACCCTCGAGTACTTTCATGTTCAAGATTTACATATTTTCCATTGAAAGTAAATGAATGGGATGTGTTTTCCCTATAAATACATTCAAATAAGTTTTTTTGCACTAAACATATCCAGGGTGAGTTATGGCTAGACAAAGTGCACATACAAAATGAACTCCACTCTTTTGTAAGGCTTTGTCATACTCTCTCTTTGTTGCACCCGCTCAGGCTGGAGGCCTGACCCGACGCTGCTGATGGTGGACAAGAGGTGGCGGTCTGACACCAGGGGGTCCAGCAGCAGCATGGAGCCCAGCATATCCTCCTTTACTAACGGGACACACAGCTCCCTCAACAGCGAGGTGGAGGAGGAGGAGCTGGCCTGTTCCATAGAGCCTGCCAGTGTGCAGAACAACCCCTACATGCACTTTAATGGACACCTGAGTGGTAAGATTACACATTAATGCAAAACGTGTACACATGTTTGTATAACACTATATACAGTATATCTCAAAAGTGAGTACACCCTTTAGATTTTTGCAAATATTCTGTTATATCCTTTCAGGGGATAACATTATCCTACTGAAACTTTGATATAACTTAAAGTAGTCAGTGTGCTGCTTGAATAACAGTATAGATTTATTGTCCTTTGAAAATTACTCAGTACACAGCTGTTAATGTCTAAACAGCTGGCAACAAAAGTGAGTACACCCCATAGTGAACATGTCCTAATTGTGCCCAATGATGTTGTTTTCCCGCCCTGGTGTCATGTGACTCGTTAGTGTTACAAGGATTCAGGTGTAAATGATAAGCAGGGCTGTTAAATTTGGTGTTTTGGGCACAATTCTCTCTGAATGCTGGACAACATGGCACCTCATGGCAAGGAACTCTCTGAGCGGCTGAAAAAAAGGATTATTGCGCTTCACAAAGATGGCCTTGGCTAAAAGAAGATTGCCAACACCATGAAAATGAGTTGCAGCACAGTGGCTAAGATCATACAGCGGTTTTCCAGGACAGGTTCCACTCGGAACAGGCCTCGCCAGGGTCGACCAAAGAAGTTGAGTCCACGTGCTCAGCGTCATATCCAGAGGTTGGTTTCCAAAAATAGACGTGCGAGTGCTTCCAGCATTGCTGCAGAGGTTGCAGAAGTGGGATGTCAGCCTGTCAGTGCCCAGACCATACGCCGCACACTGCATCAAATCGGTTTGTATGGCCGTCGCCCCAGACAGAAGCCCCTTCTGAAACCGATGCATAAGAAAGCCCGCAAACAGTTTGCTGAAGACAATGAATCCAAGAACATGAGTTACTGGAACCATGTCCTGTGGTCTGATGAGACCAAAATAAACCTGTTTGGGTCAGATGGTGTCCGGCGTGTGTGGCGGCACCCTGGTGAGGAGTACCAAGACAAATGTGTTTTGCCTACAGTCAAGCATGGTGGTGGCAGCATCATGGTCTGGGGCTGCATGAGTGCTGCCGGCACTGGGGAGCTGCATTTCATTGAGGGACACATGAATTCCAATATATACTGTGACATCCTGCAGCAGAGCATGATCCCCTCTCTTCGGAAACTGGGCCGTAGGGCAGTTTTCCAACATGATAATGACCCTAAACACACCTCCAAGATGACAACGGCCTTGCTGAAGAAGCTGAAGGTTAAGGTGATGGACTGGCCAAGTATGTCTCCAGACCTAAACCCAATTGAGCACATGTGGGGCATCCTCAAGAGGAAGGTGGAGGAGTGCAAGGTGTCCAACATCCGTGCGCTCCGTGATGTCGTCGTGGAGGAGTGGAAGAAGATTCCAGAAGCAACCTGTGCAGCTCTGGTGAATTCCATGCCCAGGAGGGTTAAAGCAGTGCTAGATAACAATGGTGGTCACACAAAATATTGACACTTTGGGCACAATTTAGACATGTTCACTATGGGGTGTACTCACTTTTGTTGCCAGCTGTTTAGACATTAACAGCTGTGTACTGAGTAATTTTCAAAGGACAATAAATCTATACTGTTATTCAAGCAGCACACTGACTACTTTAAGTTATATCAAAGTTTCAGTAGGATAATGTTATCCCCTGAAAGGATATAACAGAATATTTGCAAAAATCTAAAGGGTGTACTCACTTTTGAGATATACTGTATATATAGCAAAAAGCAGGTTTGTTAACACATACCTCGAAATAGTTTATTATACTGATTATGCTCTACTAGATTCACTGAGTGTAAAACTTTAGATATTGTACAGTATGAGAATAAGGTAAGTTGGAAAATAATTCATCTCTATGGAATTGTTTTATTGTGGCAGCAGCAAAACTAATAGAACAAAAAAGAGAAAATATAACAAGCTGAATGTTTATGATGTTGACGTACATTGAAGAACGATATAATTGATCATATTGTCCGTGTTCAGGTCATAGTGATGCTGCACCTGAGAAGAACCGCCGATCCACAGACTCCGATAACGAGGAATTCTGTGACTCAATGGAGCATCTCGCCATGGAAGAGGTGTGCTGTCCCTCCATCCACAGTGTGCACCACATTAAAGAATTAGTTTCCACATTTTAGACAAATATGCTTATTTACTTTCGTTCCAAAAGCTATATGAGAAAATAACACTAAATGTGTAGCCAGAGCCACAGGCTGTTAGCTTAGCTTAGCATAAAGACTGGAAGCAGAGGGAAAGAGCTGACCTACATCTAACAGCACCTCTTAAGCTCACTGTACAACAAGACTTCAGGAAATCATAGCGCCCGACCAAGAAATAGTCCAGAACATAAACATGTCATTTATACACTTTGCTTTTTGTACAGATTGAACAAACCAGACTAGCTGTTTCTTCGTGATCCCAGTCTTTATGCTAAAATAAGCTCAGCTTCTTTTCTTATGTAACCCAAGGCAAAACGGTAAGGTAAGTTTATTTATATTGCACATTTCAGACATAAAGGTAGTTCGAAGAGGTTTATTAAAGCATAAACATATAAAATAAATAAAACATGAAAATAACAAAGTTCATAAAAGAGAGAGAAAACAATAAAATTGTTGGTTTGTGGACTGCGGTTTTGAAGCTTCTGTCACGGTGGGGAGAAGGTGAGGACTCAAATGCAAGACGGCAGACGAGGAGATTAACAAAAAGAGGGCTTTCTTCCAAAAATCTTACGAAATTACAAAATAAGGCAAAAAGTAAAACTTTAAACCGGGACGACACATGGAGCACATGGAGCACGAGGAAGCACAAGGTGACATCTGCAAGGGTGACACTTAGATGACGAACTGACAAGGAACACTGGGACAGACAGGGATATATACACACAGAGACTAACGAGGGGAACGAGACACAGCTGGGGAGAGAAGATAAAACACAAGGGCAAGGTGAACGGACCCAGGAGGAACAAATCAACAATCACAGAGAGGGAAAACACACAGACAGGAAGTACAACTAGACATGACATAAGGGGGAGTGAACACTTCAAAATAAAACAGGATATACAAAATCACGATCATGACAGCCTCGAGTTTGGCATTTTTGCTTTCGCCATGTTGGTCTTGTTACAATTCACTTTCATGAACTGAAAACACAATGTGAAAGGGTTAAAGTTCTAAGACACACCCCTACTTTAACTTTAACACTGGCAACACTGTGTTAGTGACATGTAACAAGGAAGCCACGTCTTAAAGCATACACTGCTTTATCATCTATTTTACTCTAAATGGGACCATCGTTTACTAAATGAACATCATGCTGTATTGAAGAAGACTTGAAACTAGTGATTGAGACAATAAAATCATTAAGAAAATAGTTACTGAGCTAATAACTCAAGTGAGAAGTGGGATCATTTTCTCGTACACTTCTATACAATCAGATTTCTTCTGGCCCCCTGCTGGCCATTAGACAGAACACAGGTTCAATGCACTTCTGCATTGGCTTCACTTTTCAGGCTTGGATGTTGCTGCTTCGGTTATGAATTTTTTAATTTTTTTATCATGATTATGGCTCTTCAAGCTGTGCTTGACTCTCTTCTTTTCCTACCAAGGGGCTGTCTACATCAAAAATCCAGACACCTGGATCAGCAGCTGCCTCGGTGAGGCAAAGGGATCTTTGGTTTGAGAGCAACACTACCCTGAATGCAGGAGAGGATCAAGTGCTCATGGGAGATTCTTACTTTAAAGAAGGGATTAGTTCATGCAACAACAGCTCCTTGTCAAGAAGAGGGAGAGGTGAGACTGACGACTTACCTTTCTACCTTTCTCCTAAGACGTGCACAAGCTTTTAAAGGCATCATGAAACACAGCAGAGTTTCCCACACATTAAGCTGTCACATTCCGACTCCCGTTTCAGGGTCACAGTCACCAAGGGCTGCCTGCGGCTCTCAGCGGTGTGCCAGCGTAGATGCGGCCTGCTGTTGTGTGTCACAGAGAAGACATCCTGTCAGTGCTGCCAGGGGAAACATCAATGAGCAAATAGCTACCGCTCTGCTGAGGCTGCAGCATGACATGGCCACGGTGTTGCACAGGCTGCACGCTCTGGAAGCGCTCACAGTGTCACAGGTGAAAGCCCAGAGGTGTTAGCCACAGTGTGTACTGAAATGTAACATTGTTGATGACAGTCTCCATGACAATTTATTATAGATTTATTAATAGATTTCTATGTTTTCTTATTGAATTTTTCAGTCAAGACCATCTTCACCAATGCAGGAGCACTTCCTCGCTGTAGCACAAAAGGTCCTTTATTGATTTTAATTTTGAATCGATTTGTTTTTTAATATGTCATTTTATGACCAAATTGCATTGTAGATATGCTGTAACAAGGTACATGTCCCCGTTGTGGGACAAATAAAAGATTTCTGATTCTGATTCCATCAGAAAACAAACCGCCGTTTTAATGCAAGTTTCTGTTTTACAGTTCCTGAGACCGTCATGGTGGCCTTTTGAATTCTCTCCACTCACAGTGGTGTTGACCACACTCTGGCCTGTGGTTGCCCATTGGCTTGTCCAGCTTTACTTACAACGGAGGAGAAGGTGAGCAAAATACTAATCAAAACTATCACAAATTACTTTTGCCTTGTAGTCATGCTACAGACTCAGTTTTACCTTTTTCTCCTCACAGGAAAATCCCATGATTTGTCTGAAAACCATCGGCATCATTCAAAGAACATGACGCTGGGATGAAATTGTTGCACTTTTGTTGCTTTGTGGCATTTTCAAGCCACCACCACAGACAGAGTATAATGAGACACCGGTAGAAATGGAAAGGCTAGCTTTGATAAATGAATGGTCAGATAGGTGTGTAAAGGGCAATATATCTGCAATATATAGTAGCATTTTGACTTCATGGATACTTTTTAGGTGTTTAAGAAAGGGAAAATTTGTGCATTATACATGCTACAGTGAGCTTAGCATTAGGTGGTGATCTCATTTATGACATGTCTCACAGATCACCAGGAGTCAACTTTGAATTGAAATTCATTCATAATCATACAGTAGCTGTGGATCTTAAGCGATGCCCCATTGTCATTGCTAGTTATTTAATTTAATGCACATTTCATTTTTTATTTAACTTTCCTTCATGTTTTTGTCAAACAATG
Source organism: Cottoperca gobio (assembly GCF_900634415.1). Classification (NCBI taxonomy): domain Eukaryota; kingdom Metazoa; phylum Chordata; class Actinopteri; order Perciformes; family Bovichtidae; genus Cottoperca; species Cottoperca gobio. The sequence continues at coordinate 19,455,341 of NC_041371.1, forward strand.
TTTTTTTTCTAATTATAAAGGACTTTTATATATAGATTGTTCAAAATATAGTAATATTTAAGGTGCATTTCTTTTTAGACCAAATAGACATGGTGCCCAATATTGATATTTATGTGTAAAGGTGTATATTTATTTTATGGCTTCAGTATTTATTCTTGTCACATGTACAGTGAAAATGAAAGATTCTCTGTTAAAGCAAGGATGTGGTGCTTTCATAAATACAGTTGTTAAAACAATTATATGAAACAAATGTTAACATGCAATAAACACATTCTTGGGACATTTATTGCAGTGAATATCTTGATGTTCAAAATCGAGAGTAACCAAGTGGCTGCTTGTGAAACGGGGATGTTGACTGTCATGAGATGGTAAATATAAGTGGTATGTTTATAGAGATTAAAGAGACAATATTACATTTTAGGCTACTGTAAAGGCAACGTAAATGGAACTTACGTAAACTAGGCCAGATAAAAGGAACAGATTTTAGTAGGGATACAAAAAGTGTCACAACACGGCCGAGGTCATATCCGGTTTTATCCTCAGCTCCACCGCTGAAGTTCGCAGTTTGACTTGCTATGCCTGCCACAGAAAGAAAGTGAAATAAATACGGAGCTTTAACTCTCACGGACAGTGGTATAACTTGTGTAGCTTAACGGCCCGTGTGTACCAGTGAGACATAAACATGTTTTCCTTGTCAATGACTGTCCAACCACAGGTAAGAAAGCAGGAAACGTTATGCCAAGCTAACGTTAGCATTGTGTTTGTTATGGTAACTCCGTTGAGTTGAGCCTGCTAGCGAGCTAAATTAACCTTAGCTTGTTCTCTCATTAGCCAGACTGCTGTCGACCTCTGATGATCTGAAAGAGATTTAACGTCAGTGTCTATTTACCCGCATTTAAACTGAAGTAAAGACTGTACGGCGCGTTGAGAGAAGTTCCCGCTAGCTAACGTTACTGTTCTGATGTGTGTCCTTAGCTGCCAGATGGGGAAACTGCGTCAATGAACGACATGTTTGACTACTGGTGATTTGCATATTCTAATAAATTAGCAGTTCAACCACCTTTTCTACTGATCCGTGATAAATACCTGTATGCGGCTAACGTTACTTTAGTTTTAGAACTAACAGTAACTAGCGTGTAAGCTGTATGCTACATCATGTTGACTTTGTAACAGCTGATGCACTTAACCTGTGACTGCCAGCGGTCTCTAACTTATGTAATCGGCCTTCGACCTAACAACAAATAGGGTGTGTGATGATAACTGCAACATGTATGATAGTCGTCCTTCACTCAATGTTTGATTACATGTGATCACAGGTGACTGTACCTCTGAGCCACCTCATCAATGTCCTCCACTCTGTGAAGAGCTCAGTGGGAAGCAGCATCAGTTCCTCCTGCAAATCAAGAAATCACAAGGAGCATGCCTCAGACAAAGAACTACACCGCACAGAGGTATACATCAGTAGGACATTATCTAGTAGTTGATGCTGCACTTTATCCCACAATAAATCCAGAATAACTTCGTTAGGAATATAAATCCAATCTCATACACAAAAATGGTATAATGTATATGTGTGTGCAGCCCATGTGGAACCTGCGTGAGCTTGGCTTGTCAGACCTGGGAGCACAGCAGCTGGATGAGCTGCTGAACAGTGTGTTGCCACGCTTGAGTCCACAGAAGGCGCCACTTCCATCGGGTGGACAGACAGCCTGGAGGACTTCACATCTTTCTACACACTCCTTTTACCACAATAAGCATGGTGAGAATACACATCTTTGTTATAAACAGGCCTCCTGTACTGTACCTTGTAACACATAAAGGTCCAGTGTGTAGGATGTGGAGGGATCTATTTGCAGACATTAAATATATTATTCCTAACTATGTTTATTACTGAAACTAACAATCGTTGTGTTTCCGTTAGAATGAGCCCTCATATCTGTAGAGAGCGTGTCATCCTACAGAGTCCGCCATGTTGCAGTGCTAAGTTTCTACAGTAGCCCAGAATGGACAAACCACACACTGGCTCTAGAGAGGGCTTTTCACTTTTTTTTTTACATTACCTGAAAGTCACATAGGTTCTCCCGAAACGCTTGAAAGGGGAGCGGTGAGTGGACGGGTATGCAGTTGGTTGCAATCTGGCCACTAGATGCCACTAGATGCCACTAAATCCTGAACACCTTTAAACATGTGTGCTGGTGCTCTTGCCTGACTCCTCATGATCATCACTCATGAATGAATACAACATACCAGGACTTCACAATGTGCAACAAGTTTAAATGTGTTGTTTCACTTGAATCTGTAGAATCACGGAGTTTGTAGTTAGTGGAGTTGATGATTCTCTTGAATCTCATCTTTTTGATCAGCTTAGTTCCTGTTGACCGTCTTCACAAAGCAACATTTTTCCTAAAGGTATGGTATCTCAGGGATAACTACTTTGACCTGTGTTCCCAGGCTACTCATGTGGTGCAATGCCCCTGTCTTATTCCAGGCAGCACCCTTCACCTCTCCAGTCTGTCTGCACAGAGCTACAACACTGGCCAGGTAACTACGAGTCACTATGTAGTTTATTACATTTCAGGTCATTTAGCAGTCGCTCTTATCCAGAGCGACTTACATTGAACTAAGACAGTCTCCCTGGAGCAACTCGGGGTTAAGTACCTTGCTCAGGAACTCTCGACCTTCTAGTGTTTTGTTTGGAAGGCGTACCACTAGACCACTAGGCCATCATCCTGCTAAATTACCAATCCAAAACGTTGTACTGTTGTACAATTGTTAATAGAGTTGGTTTGTATGTTATTTAACATCAATATAAATAACGTTACTGAGAGAATAACAAATATTCCAGATAATTATCAACATGCAGTATGTATGTACGTGTACATTGTTGTTTTATCTATAACACTGTGTGTATGTGCAATGTTAATGCTAATCTAGTGAAGCAATATGCTGTGGAAACATGTTTAGCTTTTTAATCTGTTTAAACTTCACATGCTTACTGCATATTTCAAGTGTGGGTCCCGAGCAGAGGCTTTAAAACTTTAAAGAGCAAAACCCGACGACAGCAGTCGGGCTTGGACCGCCCCCTGGACTCCGAAGGGTTCACTCCATCCTTCATGAAGGTAAGTGCTCAGACATGTTCACATGCTTAGGCAAATCCTTAAGCATGTTATGGATATGCTTTAATGTTCTTAATATGTTCATCATATAAAAAGAAGTAAAGGCGTATTCTGTCTTTGTGAATACAGCTGATCTTTCCTTGTGCTGCAGGGTTTCCTGACACGGGACAAGGGGGTTGAAGTTGAAAGTCTAGACAGCCTGGTTAAGATAAAGAACATACCGGATGGACAGCAGGATTCTTTCAAGAGGGGCTTCGCTGAGGGTTTCCTGAAAGCCCAAACCCTGACACAACGCACACAAGGCACGTTTTAATACACACACGCTCAAATTAAATCCACCGTTCATCCCATTATTAAACATTAAACCGTTTTTCTGCTCCCACTGTCCAGACTCTCTCAGGAAGACTCGTCTGATCCTGCTGGTGCTGCTTCTTGTTGGGCTCTATGGTCTGTCCAAGACCCCCTTCATATCGGGTAAAGGCTCCTCTTCCACTCTAAAGTGGCCTTTTGATTTCATGTCATACATGAGATACCTTCCAACATGTTAGCATTTTAATATATTAAAATATGAATGTTAACCACAAAGCTCAGCATTTGCCTGCTGAACTAATCTTTGCATATTGAACATTATTAACCTTTAAAACAGAAGCTTGTAACAACCATTTTCTGCAACCACAAATTCTAACCTGCCGTGTTGAAACACTAATACATGCAATTTAGATGTGGTTCTTAAATAATCCTCCGTAACAGGCAGCGTGTGTGTGTGTGTGTGTGTGTGTGTGTGTGTGTGTGAGTTCATTAACCGTGCCATGCAGTGTGATTTCGAACTTTAATCTAACCATTTTGATAGTACGGTTCCGAACCACATCAGGCTTGGACTCGGCAGTTGACCCCGTCCAGGTGAAGAATGTGACATTTGAGCACGTCAAAGGGATCGAAGAAGCTAAGAACGAGCTGCAGGAAGTGGTGGAGTTCCTGAAAAACCCAGAGAAGTTCACAGCCTTGGGAGGAAAGCTGCCAAAAGGTAGCGCTGTCTTTCACAGTGCAGAGTGGGAAGACTATTCAGGGATGTTTTATTTGCATCTCTCTCATTTCTCCTCCTCGCCTCTCTGTACTTTAGGTGTTCTGCTCGTTGGCCCTCCAGGGACCGGAAAGACTCTACTGGCCAGAGCGGTGGCAGGAGAGGCAGACGTGCCATTCTACTACGCCTCCGGATCCGAATTCGACGAGATGTTTGTTGGAGTGGGAGCCAGCCGCATCAGGAACCTTTTCAGTGAGATTTTAAAATGATTATTTAATATCGAAATCCAGCTTTGTTTCCCCCCCCCCTTTTCCTTCCTTAGAAACCACTTGAGAGTGTAGAGTTCTCCTGATGCAAGGGCTGCATGACTGTGTCATTATAGTTGTGAATATTGTGATGCACGTGTTTGTAGTTACATTTGTCCTGCTGTTTACTTCTAGGGGAGGCTAAAGCCAACGCTCCCTGTGTGATCTTCATTGATGAACTGGACAGTGTGGGTGGGAAAAGGATCGAGTCTCCCATGCACCCTTACTCCAGACAGACTATCAACCAGCTACTTGCTGAGATGGATGGGTAATCTCTTAAATTAGCTTTTATTTTATTTTTATTTATTACAGTCATTCATTGTTTAAACCCGGTGTTTGTGCAGATGACGATAATTCGGTACAGCCCTACTTTTAATTCACATTAAAGTAAACTGTGCAGTATGGGGGGTTTACGATGCCTGCGTGTGCAGTACGGGTGGGTGATATGGATGAAGTACAACTATTTAAACAGAAAGCGAGAGGAGAGCTGCTGTGGTGCAGACACTGACTTTTACCCTGTGATATTATTTTGTAGGTTCAAACCAAATGAAGGTGTGATCATCATTGGAGCAACCAACTTCCCAGAGGCTTTGGATAAGTACGTTCTCCTCTGTGTGTCCTTCCAGAGCCTGTGCACATGTCAGAGCTTATAATGCACTTTAATTTTGAGGCTCTCAACCCTCAGAGACGCAGCGCTCTTTGTCAATAACAAAGCATGGACTGCAACCCCGAGGCTGTTATTGATGCAGTGACCCAGATTGTATGCCGACACAGTATCAGTATTTTACTGACCAGCTGATCTTTTTTTTAGTGCTCTGATCCGCCCGGGACGTTTTGACATGCAGGTGACTGTCCCCAAACCAGACGTGAAAGGACGCACAGAGATCATCAACTGGTATCTGAGGAAGATTAAAGTGGATCCAGGTGTGGGATCATCATCTAGCAATATTTTTTGTCAAATGTGTTATTATGGTATATGATATTTTAACCACTGCAAGACAGAACCCCCAATTGTTTGTCTGCCTTGGTTTGGTGGTCCTGACACACTGAACACACAGCACAGAGCTAGTTATGGGAATTGATCGACACCGATTTCATTATCGATTCCTGATAAATTGTTGGGTGTAAAAAGAATCCATACAGGCACGGCTCCAGGCTAACTCCTTTCACAACCGTCCCAAAACAATTTTTAAACCGTCCAGAAGGTAGTTTAAAACCAAATTCAAATAATTAGGAAATTAATAATAGTATTTTTATTTATATATTTGCTTCGATTAAAAATCATTCTTGGCATTAGTCATTTCAATGATGTATTATATGCTGGTATTGTCAGGAAGGTAAACGGGTCATAATTCCCTCTCTAATTTCTTTATTAAATTGAACACTTCATAATAAAGTAATTTACCTTCGCCCAATACTCCCTTTTCTTGAATAGAGCTTGAACACATCATTATGTGTCTCAATGGAACGTCCTTTAACATTAGCTGTTAGCTCCTGTGCAGCACTGCTGTCCACCGGCTGCTAGCAGCTAGCGTAACTAGCGCTCCTCCTGACCATTTTAAGAGGGACTTGTTGTTCACAATGTAGCATTATCAGGGGGAAAATAGGGCGTGTCCAGGTTAATTTGTCTGGTCTCTCAGCCATGGCTCTGGTCCCAAACAAACTGAAACAAACCGGTTCTCAACTCCCGTCCGTACACACAGCACTGGTATTCTTTTAAGCTGACATCATAGGCTGAATGTTTGGTATTTACTTTCCTTTTAACTGTGGCCTAGAATGAGGCCTGAGACTGTTTTTGATAACCTTGTTTTCTCTGCAGCTATTGAGGCCAGCATTATTGCCCGGGGCACAGTGGGCTTCTCTGGCGCTGACCTGGAAAATCTGGTCAACCAGGCTGCCCTGAAGGCAGCAGTAGATGGCAAAGACATGGTCACCCTGAAGGAGATGGAGTTTGCTAAAGACAAAATCCTCATGGGTGAGTGAGTCATGAGGAAGCATTGCAACCACTTCCTTGTTGACCTGCAATTATTGTATGATTAGTCGCTCTCCTAAACCTTACCCTGATCGTCTGTATGTTTCCATCTCGCTTGGCTTATTAGGACTCGGGTCCCTCCAGTTAAAGTCATGTTTAGAACGTGGCAATACAATCATTTAATTCATGCCTTCTTCTCTTTACTTCCAGGCCCCGAGAGAAAGAGTGCCCAAATAGACAAGAAGAACAAGACCATCACAGCGTACCATGAATCAGGCCATGCAATCGTAGCCTACTACACCAAAGATGCCATGCCGATTAACAAGGCAACTATCATGCCCAGAGGCCCCAGTCTGGGACATGTAAGGAAACCTTGAGCTTTAAAGTCGGCACATTATAGAGATAGTTCTGGTTGTATTCACTATCATTCCGTTTAAACTTTGTATATCCTCTCATCCACTTTTATTTTTCATTCCTCCTGTCCATGCTCCTCGACGTCTCTTGCCAGGTGTCCATGCTCCCGGAGAACGATCGCTGGAGTGAGACTCGCTCTCAGCTGCTGGCCCAGATGGACGTCAGTATGGGCGGCCGTGTAGCAGAGGAGATCATATTTGGCCATGAGTACATCACAACCGGTGAGAAAGAGTTCCTAAAAGTGTTTTAATATAAAGGCTAAAATGTAGAAAAATCTAGAGGGGTTGGCAGGCTTGAATTTAAAAAGCTAACAATTTCTTCCTCCCCAGGTGCATCAAGTGACTTTGACAGTGCCACAAAGATCGCTAAGATGATGGTGACCAGATTTGGAATGTGTGAAAAGGTAGGGGACTTAAAAAAAGGAACGCTGGTCGTGGTATTTGCACCGCACATGCAATCGCAGTTTTGCTCAAATGTTATGTTGATTTATGTAACTGTTTCCTCTTCCTGTCCACCAGTTGGGTGTGATGACCTACACTGACATGACAGCCCAGAGCCCAGAGACTCAAGCAGCTGTGGAGCAAGAAATCAGGGCGTTACTGAAGGTCTGTGTGATCTTTTTTCAAGACAACGATCCAACAACGATCCAACCTTGTGAAAAGGTTCTTCTTACCATCGTTTCTCTTTCTGTCTCCAGGAGTCTTATGATCGTGCCAAAGCTCTGCTGAAGTCTCACAACAAAGAGCACAAAAACCTGGCAGAGGCTCTGCTTACGTATGAGACACTGGATGCCAAAGACATCAAGCTGGTCCTGGAGGGCAAGACTCTGGAGACTAGATGAAACTAGAAACAAGGACAGCAACAATCAGGGGGAGCAACAAGGGGGTGAGGGGGGGGGGGGGGCAGATTTTAAGAGCTCAGGGGTCATGGAAGGAGGGATGGACTCAGTTGATGAGCAGTGAATCAGAGATGGAATAAGTCCTGGCCTGCGTTCACAAAGTCTCTTGACTAGTGCTCATGTGGGACGATGTTCTATCTTCATGCTGTCACCTCCGTGTAATCTCATTATTATTTCCAGATAGGTAGTTTTGTTATGTTGCACAGGTTCACTGTATGTGACCAAGGCTAACCGAAGAGATGCCTAAGGATAAGGATGTTGCTCAGGTCACTCAAATAATCTGTAAATGTAAGCAGAGCTGCATCTGACAATTATTGTCATCAATTTATCTGCCGATTTATTTTCTAGATGAATCTTTTGATCTGTAGGACTGCGTCTCGTTTAAAGAATGATGATATCAGCACCCTTAAAGTGACACCGACACCAATAGAGTATTTCACTCGATATGCATGGAATGCCACACACAAATTATTTTTACACATTAATTTTGAAAGTGTTCAATTTATCAAAAATATTTTGTTATACCGCGCTCTACTTCACCACACCACAGACTAGGATCGCACGCCACAATAAATCAAAGAACATTTACTGTGATGCGAGCAAAATCATACAAATAGTCTTCTTTTCTTTTCTTTTTTACATAAGTGTACAAAAATGATGAAATGCATGTATAGTTTTACTGGAGAAGTTTGGTCTGACCTAATAAAATGTCAGAAAATAGTAAATATAAAATAGTTTCTCAACGGTGATGTCGTTAAATGTCTTGTTCTGTCAGTCCAAAACCTAAAGACATGCACATTAATATGATATAAAACAGAAAATCAGCCATTTTTGCATGGAAAATTATTTACACGGTAGAATTTGAAAACAACATCCGCAGAGGATTACTTTTGTATTGTTAACTGTTGAAAAAGGAGTTGAAATTTGGTCAAATTCTCTTCAGCTCGGTCTGTTGTGAGCTGCTGTGTAATCATTGCAACTATACTTTAACTGAATCTCAACTCCTTTTCGTCAGTTGACTTATATCTGTCATTTGTCTCGTATTTCTTCGCGGTCAGACTCTACTTCTAGCTTGCGTGTGTCTCAACTTTGACACCAAGAAGTGTCACATTCGTGTGCTGCACTTTGTCTTTCCATCTAATTCGTTGTATCTGGGATGATCATGTGTATACATTCTCCTGCACCCCTCTGCATTAGTCCCTGTTACTCATTTTTAAAGGTGGCCTTTTGGGGAATGTACTGTAAATGTATGTTTTTCCTTTTTTGAAGGAGGAAGAGTATTAAGTTAAACTAACGTCTCAGCACTTTTGGTTGAAGTGTATGAATTGAAAATACACTTCATGTAATTTATTTCATTTCTGATGTGTATACAGATGCATTACAAAAAAGAAGCAACTAATACAAGCTGTGTTTATGTAGTGGTAGAGCATTGGGATCTTTAGGACTTTAAAGTTCAAATGTTTGGCCTAAGTTATTTGAATAGTCTGAGTTCGGCTTCCGAAAAACCTCTGCTAAATATCTGTTTTTTTTGTATTTGCAAATGAGTTGATGATAGACTCCTAATCTTTAGATTATTCAGAAAAACAACAAGGCCAGTTATCAGTAATCTCCCTTTGGCCTCTCCTTTGTTTCCACAGCCTGACACTGCTCTGTGTTTGAAGGAAGTTATGCCCCAATGTTTGAATAGTTAGAGCAGCAGCAGCAGTGTATGTTTAGCATTGTTGAACATGTAACATCTAGGTCATGATTACCACCAGCATATGTTCTTCATAGTGTTGCCCTTTTCAGTTTGTTTGCTTTAATGTGACACTATTTCTTCAGTGTATTGGCCTTTCATCCTTGTTTAGCTGTATATGAGTTTGGGATATAATGAGAACATTGTATATATGTGTATAGTAATGCTTTTATGCTGAGAACACATCGAATGGCTCTCTGCTGTTGATCGACATAATCCCTCAATAATATGAAGGAAATGGTTGATGAATGTTTGTGCAGCTGAAATAAATAAAAAGCAGCCCAAATATAATCTTGTGATATTCAGTGTGTGTGGGGGTGGGGGGGATAGCAGATGGCATGTAACCAGCACTATGTGGGCTTATTGAAAAATAGGAGAAAACCTCTTGGGCTATACAGGGCTATGACATGCACCACGTAAATTGACAGTGCATGTGCTAACGATGGCAAATATCATTCACAGCTGTTTCATTTGTGTCGGAGTCTTCCCCGTAGTGTAGAGAGCATGCCATGTAACCACAATGTGTTTTTAATCTTAAAAATGAACGGTGTTTTCTGTAGTTAGGGGTTATGTCATGGTTGGGGCGTAGAAGAGAGAATTGTTTGGGGTTAGCAGAAGGGGAAAGGTAGTATTGACTTCAACACAACACTCAAACAGAGGCTGGACACTTCAATAGTTTCTACAATATGATTTTAAAAAATGTTTTTATCGCCTTTCATAAAATGCAAAATTATTAACAATAGCGGCAGTAACATTTTAGATATTTCTTTTACACAAACAATGTGAAGAATTCAAATTTCCTTTTGACTTTAATATTGCATTATCAAGCTGGACACCCCCACTTTAACACCACTACCCACAGACACCAACTAGAGTCAGAAACACTGGAATGAATACTAAGCCGTGGAGCAGCCCAAATGTAATCACAAGAAACACAATCTTGAAGAACGTCCTAAAGATGTAGCTCCCAGACATGGACAGCACCACCACGCCTAAAACAGTGGACAGTGCTCCTTGCAGCATCGGACACCCTAAATGGGTCAAGGCATCCATAGCTTTCTCGTTGACATCACTCTTGGGGCTGGAGACAAAAGAATAAGAAATATGTGCTGAGAAGTCTACAGAAAAACCAATGCACATGACCAGGTTGATCATTGAGATGGAGTCCAGGTTTACACCCCACAGCGCCATGAACCCTGTCACACCAACAATGACTGAACAAATTGCAAAAGCCACCCACAAGGAACAAAGAGGACTGGGTATCAGGATGAGGGAGACGACCAGCATCACGATCACAGCCACCAGGATGGTTTGGATGGTATTGTCCATAATGACAGTATACTGGTCAAAGTAGATGAAAGCAGGGTGGTATACCAGTAGCTCTACCGGACATTCCTCTGCTGTTTTCCTGAGTACAATCATCATGTCCTTCGTTGTTGCGTTGTTAAGTGTCTGAATAAAAAAGCGGGAGGCCTGAATCGTATTGTCTGCAGAGAAGTTAATGTCTTGTTTGAATATGGAGTTGAGTTCCAAGAGATGTGGCAGATGTGTTTGGAAAGCCTCTTGAGAACTTATATTGAGATCGGTGGCATTTGCATACTGTAGAAAGGAGAGAAACCAAGCCAAAGTGTCATTGACAAAGTTCAAACTCTCTAAGTTTGAAATGCATGAACGCAGATGCTTCTGTTCATCCTCAGAAGTGTTGCCTTTGATGGTTGTAGTAATTGATGATGTAGGAATCATCCAAAGCCAGATTCCTGATATCGAGTCCCTCCTTTAAGGTAGAACAACCATAGACACTAACGGACAGATAGCCTGCGTAAATGACAAATACACAAGCTTTCATTGATTTGTGGGTCAGGAATGGGCCATAGAACCTCTCAAACATGTGACTCACGGGCTCAGTTTCCTCCTTTTCAGTTATTTGATTATAGGTACCCCCAACACAGCACAGGCTGAAGACTTTGGAGCTCCTGGAGGGTAAGTCTTCTGGGATTTTGGAACAGGTGAATCAGTGCTTGTTCTCTGCCTCCCTCTGTCCGTTCAAAGCCAGACACGCCCCCAGGAAAGTGATGCTGTACAGATAGCAGAAGCAAATAGAAATCCCAGAATACAGGCAGAAGGCCCGGACTGAACCAAAGGGCGAGCTGCAGCCCAGAAAGAGAGTCAGAGCGTCGGTCAAGGTGGTGATCGAGATGGAAACTGCAGCATCCTTGTAGGTGTTAGCCAGCCGGTCGGGGACGCTGTCCAGAACACGGGTCCTCTGTCAGCAAGAGATCATGATGAACATATCATCCAGTCCAATACCTTTGGATTCAAATTCAGAGGAGAAAGAGATTTAAAACAAGGGACATTGGACTCTTACCTGTGTTATGTAAACCTACTGGGGTGAGTCCTTATCTTGTGACTTTCATTTTAAAGGGTTTGTCTGTGTGTCTACTTTTACCACTATTTTTGAAAGTTTTAACTCTTTAGCTACAATTGAGGTGGAGACTTGCATTTTGTTGAGCACTTTCAAATGCAGGCTGTTTTGCTAGGTGTAGGCTATTGTTACTACCGTTCCAGGCAGCCATTGGTTTCCATCATAGACTTTGAATAAGAAGTGGCCGTATCACTATGACGTCGTCCATTGGTTTGTTGCGTACCGTTTCGATGCCTTGAGTTTAGATTTTTGACTTGCTTTGTTGTTGTTTTGGAGACAGAAGTGAACGTATTTTCTCGAGAGGTTAGAGATTGGGAAGAGCGAGGCCTGGCAGGGTCAGGTACCATCAGCATCTAACACTAGAGCTAGCTAGCTAGCTTTGTTAGCAAGGTGCATCTGTAATTTTGGCTACCTTTATTTTACTCTGAATGGGACCATCATTTACTAAATGAACATTGTCATTTTCTCATAGACTTCTTTACAATCGGACTTCTTTTTGCAACCAGTGAAGTCGCCCCCTTCTGGCCATAAGAAACATTGTAGGTTTTAGGCATTTGCGCATTGGCTTCACTTTTCAGACCCTCAGGTCGCCCCTTGGTTTCCATTCATTTCTGTACTCTATGATAATCACTGAGGAGAATCTTGAACTTGAGTTGTGTAATCCCTCACAGTTCACATTATCCATGCATACTTCTGGTCTTTTTGATCTCAATTTGGCCCAACAGCAAATGTTTACCCAGGGGGCCCCAAATGGTTAACCCGCCAAAGGATATTTGACATACAAAGAAGTATAATGTACATAATCAGAAGTCAAGATTGTGACATTTGGTCTAAAAGAAAATGCTAAAACATATTATATGATATTTATTTGAAGGCCATCTCATGCATGTTTTACTTTTTAGGTTAACAGGAAGTTGTTTTGAGCACTCTCTAACTTTGACTGGGACCCACCTAATATCATGAAAGGACAGGAGGCAACTGTCATGACAAAAGGTTGATCCAGCAACAACAGCACTCCAAAGCCGCTCAGCACTGCCAGACCTGTGGAGAACACCCCACAGGAAGCCACCCACACCTTCGTCCTCACATTATCCAACCTAAAAGAACATCAGACATAAAAAAGAGCCATACATCCAAAATGCATTGCATAACATATTTGCAGCAGATGTTTTACCAACCTTCAACATGATATGATCGAAAAAGTGATGACAATGGCGTAGCTGATGGAGAATAAATAGATGACAGACGCTGGAGATTTTTTAAATTCCCACTGCAGTGACATGGAGGTGCGGTATGACACCTAGACAGATTATAACACATTAAACAGAAGACACTTAATGAAACAAATAAAACAGTGGAATGTGTTAAAGTTCTGCTTACCTGAATGGAAGTTGATGATGTGTTTGAGACCAAATGAATGAAGCTTTCCAACCAAAGGTCAGTCTTTGTTTTGTTGTCCTTACGTAAGTAGTAATGGAGCTGTATGGCTTCAGCACTTTCAACTACTGAGCTCTCCTTGTACAATTTCACACTCCCCAGGTTTAAATATAAAGGGAAACTCCCAAAATTAGAGTTATACCACGGAAATGTCAAATTGACTGTGTCTATGTGGTTGGCACTGTATTCAATAATATCTAAAATGTCATTAGAGGTGCATGATCCCATCACCTCAGCACAAACATCCACATATTCAAAAGACTGGTTGTCAAACTGCACTGCCATACTTCTAACTTTAAAGTCCAAGTCTAGGATGTCCTGGAGTGACTCCACAGTCAGGATATTTGTGTCACTTGTAGCTATAAGAGTTGCATAATTCCCATCCGTGCTCAACCTTAAACGTGAAAACATGGAATCGTTTCCGGGAAAAGTTTGTTGGATGTATTTCCTCTCCAGCTTGGCCGGTCCACCGACAGGCGTGAACTGCTCTTCGATATCGTTTGACATTCTGTCCTGGAGAAGATAAAATCCGCTTCCCAGACATGCCGAGAGAATAAGAGGGCCGATCAAGAACCACCCGGGATAAGAACCGATAAAATGACCCATCATCTCAAAATAAATACGTAGGGGTCTCTCTATGCAATCTGTGCATAATATTGCCATAGCTGTCAAAACGTGCTAATTTATCTGGATTTCTGGGGATTTCTCAGATATTTCAACATTAGAGAGGGCTGTGTGGGTATTCGCAACTAGCTGTATTTATTGTGCTGCAGACTCTTTTCATTTCCTTCATGAGATGAGATTTGCATAATAACAGGGTTGGCCCACTCTGTGATGAACAGAGCAGATGAGGTTTGAGGAAATGCTCAGTCAAAGAGTCTATTGAAAAACAGTGGGTGTAGTATGGCTCACTGGTTCCATTTCAATACCTACACTGTCAATGGTTTCCAATTGCTAAACCCCGAGGTGATTCCTTCTCATGGTTGAGGTAACATTACACTTTTGGGCCCTTGAAGATTGATGAATGTAGCAAAGAACAAAGACGTATTATAATGTGGATCTTTATTTTCTTTGTTTTCTACCTATCAATTGACAATCATTATCTATGGTAGACTTCCCTCGGATCCCTTATCCACTCCTGCTTCAGGCTAAATTTAGCACAAGAATATGTGGATTTGTTTCAAATAAATGTACAAACAATGAACACAAAACATTTTTTAACAATATATTACACAAAACATACTTTAAAAAATCACAATAAAAAAACCCTGAAAACACTTGTAGCTCCTCCCACGTCACGACTCCATTACTTTATTAACACTGCGAGTTTAACTTTAAATACATCAGAGGAAACAAACTGTAGATTCCTGGTTTTGTTAGCAACAACTTTTAACTTAGCAAAGCAGATGATGTCAACATACGGCGAGTAGCCACTACTTACGTTAGCTTCTACCACATAACAAATCACAAATACAACAGCTTTTTCATTATTGTAAAATTATAATACGAATGGTTTTATCTTTTGAGATTTTTAGACTCTTTTGCCTCTAAACAGTTCTATCCCATTATGTTTGTGTTTTGCAAAACAAACAAAACTTTATTCAATCATGTATTCAATTAATATAGGTACAATCCATGTGTACAAGAACACAATACAATCCTACTGATAACATTTACAATTTATTTATAAAACAGTATTGTAGAATAAAATAGCTGCATATACAGATAAGAAATAAGTGATAGTAAAAGATTGTGAAGAGCGTACAATGTTATTTTCAATCCTCGTGAACCTTGATGACGTCACGCGTCGAAGGTTGGGCGGAAGTTGCACCAACAGCAGCCTGTCACCGGAGCTGCTAGCCGCTTGCTGCCCTAAAAGAACAAGTGAAGTTCATCGATAAAAGCGTCGCCAAGTGCAACACAAACTAGCCCCTCGTAGGAATATGGATGACGACGTGCTGACGACTCTGAAGCTTTTGATAATTGGTGAAAGTGGAGTCGGGAAGTCCAGGTTTGTCTCAGTTTGTAACGAGCTATTAGCTAGCCTGTTGTGAATGTTGACATTCTTCTTGTTATGTAAGTTTATTCCCCACTGCTCAGCAGATGATGTTACAGCTAGCTAGTGGTGTTGTTGTCCTTTTCCTGCCAATTTAGGCCAAATACTTGCTGTGAAGAAGTTGACAATTAGGTGAAAAATAACGTCAACGTCACATTGGCAGCTGTAAAACTTTCCACTGGTATTTTGTTAGCTGATAAGAGATGATGATGCTATTCCTCAGTTAATAACAATAAAACTGTGTAATTGTTGTCATCTTCCTGTAACTGGCAGTGGAAAAGGCTGATAGAGCTTGTAGTCATCTCACAAAAGCCTATTGTACTGTATGCCCTGCTGATTTCATGTTATCTCTTTTCACATAACAGTCTCCTCCTGAGGTTCACAGAAGACACCTTTGACCCAGACCAGTCAGCGACAATAGGTCTTAACACGCACACATTCACATATGTACATAAACACAGAACTATGGAAACTACTGATCATTTAAAATGGATCCTGTAAAGTTCTCTTTCCTCTCTGTCTCTCATGACTGATCAGGTGTGGATTTCAAAGTGAAGACACTCTCAATAGATGGGAACAAAGCAAAGCTCGCCATATGGGTAAGAATGAAGTCATTAGATCATTGTCTACAGTTTAGTATTTGTTATCAGGGGAAAACAGGTTGAAGTACAGGGTTTCTCCACAAGATGGCGACATTGCACAGCCAGAATCAACTTAAAGAAACTGAAAAACAGATGAAACGTCTTTTCATGAGGCATAAAGTCTCTGTCCAATGAAAACACACCATACACAGTGAGGCTCTAACCTCGGCCCTAAACACTGAACTCTCATAGACTTCATTATTCAGAGTTTTCTTAAGAGAAATGTGTTTGTGCAGCAGGATGCCACAGCTGTAAATACTTTATGAGAAAGAGGATGGCACTTTGTGAAGTCCAATGTAACATGGCCTGAGGGGCAGGCTCATATTCCATGTAGTTCAACACTACTGAGCGTTACTTATTTTTAAATAAAATAATTGTATATTTTAAAATGTCTGATTGAATGAAAACAAATAAATAAATAATTTTTGTGTAATTAGTATTTTATTACATTTATTTATATATATATATATATATATATATATATATATATATATATATATATATATATATATATATATATATATATATATATATATATATATATTTATTTATATATATATATATATATATATATATATATATATATATATATATATATATATATATATATATATATATATATATATATATTCATTTATATACATATTTATTTATATATATATATATATATTTATTTATTTATATTTATATATATTATAATAATAATACAGTAAACAAAGAAAAACACATAACATATTCCTGCATTAATAATCTTATCTAATTTGCAATCAACACATTAATTCTAATTAATAAAGAGTGTGTGTATGCGTGCTGTGCATGCAAGTATTGTGTCCTCGGTTTGTGTTTTATTTCACGATCTGTCCACATTAGCGATGTATTCCAAGTTGTCTCCCCACTTCGCAACATATTTTTCAGTCCTGTCCTTCGAGCCAACAAAATCTTATTTTCAAAGAAAATGCAACAACACAACGACATGTAAATTAGATTTAGCCAGCGCTGCCAGTGTTCTGTTTTCTCTTTATTTTCCATGACATCCCTGGTCATTCCTGTTTTTAACATTAGAATTGTGGATAATTCCCTCAAGAAAAAAAGCTTCAGGATTGTAAAAAGTAATGGCCAATTTCACAGCGGGACAGTCTGATATGTTGCAGACATATCGGGGAAAATCATGTCTGAGTTTGGAGGCAGGCTTGTGTACTTTTTGGTCTTAACGGTTTGGTGTCATGGAGTCTTTTGCTGCTATTGATCTGAAGTGTGTTTATCTTTCGCAGGACACAGCCGGACAGGAAAGGTTTCGCACCCTGACTCCCAGCTACTACCGCGGTGCACAGGGAGTCATACTTGGTAAACAGTAAAGCTTATAAAGCCACATAACCTGTTCAACACCAGACCTAAAGGCACATTTCCTCTTCCCCGTAAAGGAATCATATCCACCTCCTGCTTTTCGTAGCACTTTCTTTTCACACTATCCTGTAAATGACTTTGGATATATACCTTGAATAACATCAGATAACTGCAGTGTCCTCTTAAAAGTGTTAATAATAAAAGGAAAATGTTGATATACTTGTATAAAATATTCCATCTAACACCTTTCTTCTCTTTTTGCATGGTTTTGGCAGTGTATGATGTCACGAAGCGCGAGACATTTACAAAGCTTGAAAACTGGCTGAATGAACTGGAAACCTACACGACACGCAATGAAATCGTAAAGATGCTGGTCGGGAACAAAATTGATCGGGTGAGTCTGTCGACTCTGTCAGTTTGTTTTAAACGGTTACAGTCAGTCAGTGTCCCATCAGGCCATCAGGACCGGATCACACTCTTCTCCACGACACCACCAAACTCCGTCTTTTGTTATTGTGGGGCCGAAAATGACGTATTTTACGATTTAATGTTAACCGTGGCTTTATACTTACCTCTTAAATTACTGATATTAAAAAAACTTTAAATCCTACAACACCAGAACTACTCAAAAGTGTTTTATAAATGTTCTCATGGGGCATCGGTGTTGCTTCACTAGTGTAGTACACAAGGTTTTATCCTTCACCATGGGTATTCCACATAGAGAGAATTACACAGGATGTCTGTTTGTTTTCCAGGACGACCCAGAAGTGGACAGAAATGAGGGACTGAAATTTGCGAGGAAACACTCTATGCTTTTTATTGGTAAGTATCCATGTCAGACGTGGTCAGGCATGGCCATTTAAACTTAAAGAGCCAGAACATTTAACTGACTGTATAGAAATTAAAACGTACCATACTCTCCTTTAAAAGTCCGAACTGTTATTGTGTAGTTGGAAGTGAAGACATCACTTAGTAAGTCATGCGTTGAGTTTGGGTTTGTTGGGTTGTTTATACTGCTTTGGCATTTCTGAGTCTCTCTCGCGCTGAAAGATGCAGCCGCTCCAGAAGAAGTGCATTATGATTAGAATCTAGCGGGCTTTCATTTATCAGATCCATGTCTACACGTGTTCCTGATTCTCATCTCCAATCTGCCCCTCTCTGGGAAATTACGTTAACATTTCTGTGGAGTTTCCATTTTAAAAGTTCTAAATGAAGGGGTATTGAAAAGGGTTGGGCAAGAAGATGTCGTGGATTTAATCCGCTGAGATGATGTCTTCATCCAGCTGGATATGTCTCCGGCTTCTTAAATGAAGTCACTTCATACTCAATGTGTCATGTTTGTCAACATAGGGATATGTTTTTTTTAAGTTTGACTACATTGTAAAAATAAATGTTTTGCTCTGTTTTGGATTTAAAAGCTGACGTGTACTTTTTTGGGAAAGTGATCTACTGTGTTTTTTTTTTTTGTTTTTTTTTGGCTGATCCCATAAATCTTAGTAACTCTCCTTCCTTTTGTACAGAGGCCAGTGCAAAGACCAAAGATGGCGTCCAGTGTGCCTTTGAGGAGCTTGTGGAGAAGATCCTCCAGACTCCGGGGCTCTGGGAGAGTGAAACCCAGGGTCAGAAGGTCCGTCTGGGGGACCAGGAGCAGGGCAGTGGCAGGGCATGTGGAGGATACTGTTCCATACCCTGAAACTGGACAGAAAGAAAACAAAAAGCACCAACCTGATAGGAACGACTACGGACCAGAAGCAGAAATATGGGAGGGAGAAGAAGGAGGTGGAACTGGATGAGTACTTTACGAGGAAAAAAATAGTTGGTCGAAAGGACTTTTTGCTGTTTGCACACTTCCTTTTCACCCATCATCTGTCCCTGCTTTCTGTTTAAAACATGAATGAAAGGATCCTGCAAAAAATAGCCTCTTGCCTGAGGAAGTATAGCGTTTTAAATTGACATAACCATGCCGAGTGTACGTCACACGAGAACATGTCTGGTTTGAATTCAGCTCATTGGCAGCAGTGATTCTGTTGTGCATTAAGGCATCGGGTTAATAGCGTAGTGCCTATTACGCAAACCAATTTGTAGGGTACAGTACATAGCTTGTCAGATTATACCTGAAATAATTCATTCTAATCAGTAAAGACATCCCCCTCCAAAAAAAAACCCAAGTCTTCTTGTGCTTTTGTGAGTTGTAAATGTCAACGGCAAAGTACAAAATGTTCTACAAGACATTTATTTGCGAGCTTTATTTCCTATATAACGCTTCACTCGGCTTGAGGATGATGGTGGAAGAGGCTCGTTGTCACGTGGCGTGTGAGTGATGTGTCATTAAGCACCATGACACTGTGAATGCTCCCAAACCAGACGTTTCACAATAAACTGACACCAGAATTTTGTTCTTTTTCTTAATCCACTAATTTTGTTTGATGTTGATCTTTATCAAAGTCTATGCTTCAGAACATATAGAGGCTTTCAAATTAACTGCTTTCCTTCGCATGAAATATGCAAGAAAAGCAACCGTATTTGTCTCCTAGGACTTCCTGCTACCTGTCTTTGTCTCTGCATGTCTGATCTGGACCATAACTTCCACAGCTGCAAGTGTAAGGTTTACAGTATTAAGAGCTCTTGCAATAAGATATTCACTTATACTCACAGCTATTTTGTCTGTCGGATCTGGAAATGGCGAGCAGTTTATTTTTCAGTTGGCCTGTAAAGTAGTTTTCTCCTCTTTTTATTTAGTCGTGTGTGTGTGTGGTGCTGTGGTCCATTCAACGTCCCAGCGGCTTATTGAAGGCATTTCTCACACGTCATTGTATGAGACATTCCTCAGAGCATTGTTCCTTCATGTCTTCAGGATGCATTTGATGTATTGTTTGAATTCCTTTTCTTGTTTAAAATCATGCTGACCTTTTTATCCCTGTACTTTTCTTTTCCTGTTGCGTTTGCTGCACTTCTATTTGAATCCTATTCAGCAATATGTTAATTTGATATTATCTGCCTTAACATTGAATGACATGTGCTAGAGTTATGGCCCAGTAACGTTTGTATCGTTTCAAACTGAAATAAATGACAACCTAGAGATGCTGTCACTCGAGACAATGATTGTATTGCCGCTTGAGAGCGGCC
Source organism: Cottoperca gobio (assembly GCF_900634415.1). NCBI lineage: Eukaryota > Metazoa > Chordata > Actinopteri > Perciformes > Bovichtidae > Cottoperca > Cottoperca gobio. Next base: position 19,475,828 of record NC_041371.1, read on the forward strand.
GTTAGGTTTCCACGTTGTGTCGAAGCCCACCTAATCAAAAGCAGGTTACAGTGGAAAGAGCAGTGAGGGGATCTTTCCGTATTACTTTGTTGATTACTAGCCTGTCGTACATGCAAGACTGAAAATATTCTTTGTACAAAATGGCAAAAAACAGACCCAAGACCGGGAGTGGAAAAATCCTGTTAATCATGTTTTGTGAAATAGTCCCAGAGGGCTGAGTGTGATTACTAGTTTATGTTTGGTGTCAGGATGTCCCCAGATGGAGGACGCTCACCACAAGTCTCTCTACCAGACATTCTCCTGAGGCTTATTGTCTTCTCTATATTTCCAATAACATACGTTTTTGGCAGTTGGCTCTCATATTGAGGTCAGAAAATTCCTGAGCTCATTTGGCATTTGATGTTGTGTTTTAACATTAAAAACAGATGACGGTTGTCGCACCTATCATCATCATCATCATCATCATCATCATCATCATCATCATAGGGATGTTCAAGGAAATACAGAAGATGTTGCTCCTCAGACAGACGTCCCGTTATACTTGTGATCAACTTATCTTATTTAAGTACAATACATTCAATATTTCCTCAGGAACTTTACTGAAAACTTGAACCGGCGTTACAGACTCTTAACAGCTGTGAACACACCACTGACATCACCTTTTAAAGGACCAGTGTGGAGCTGTAGGGGGTTTATTGACAGAAATGGAATATAATATTCATAACTGTTTTCAATAGTTTATAATCACCTGAAACTAACAATGGACAAACTAAACTAGCTAAACTCTGGTTCTATAGATGGCCTTTCACTTGTTTACATTCCCAGAAGGCTACTGTAGGTTCTCTGACAGGCTTGTAAAGGGAGGGGTGAGCGGAGGGATATTCAGTTGGTAGCCATCTTCAACCTCACCGCCTGATGCCACTAATTCCTACAAACTGCACCTTTTTATATTGATATATTAAGCTGTTGGCTAGCAGTAACCTTTTTACAGAGACAGCCAACATGGAGCAACGTTAGCATTCATTTGGAGTTGCATTTATAGAGACATGACGCATTTCCTTTTAGCTTTTTTGGCGTCCACTAAACTAATCTCCGCATATGCATGTGATTGCAGAATCCGTAGGTAACGGCACACGATTTTGATGTCGGAAGCATTTTGGTTTGGGTGTAGCAGTGTCGACCAATCACATTTGAGCAGGCTTTGGTTTCCGCATTGGCGGAAATGCAATTTTGGAACCCATTGTCTGACGACGACTTTTACTTTTATTAGCTTAAAATTAGCTTCTAAACTCCACTCTGGTCGTAGACGTCGTCGTCTCTCAACTCAAACTCCATCCTCGCATCTCAAGTTGCTAATCGGACTGTACACAATGAGCAGTGCTGGCCATCAGAACCCCTGAAATACAGCCCCTTGTCCCCAGAGGCTTATTCTCGTCAGACCGATGGGTCCCGAGATTGTCACTAAGCTAACTCTGGCTTCTTTAGCTTCTAAATGTTCTATTTCCGCTGGCTGATTGCTAGCTGTGGGTCGTTTGGTGCTAAAAATAAGTTTTAGCCTACAGTCGATCTTTAAAGATTTTTTAGAAATCGATGCTTTAAGAGCTTTGAGAATGAACCAAAACATTAAATCTGTGTTAAAAAAAAAAGCTGATTTACTTACATGTATTTGTACAAAATGTGAAAAATGTATATCACTGTGGATCAATCTTCAGCTGGAGGGATGCTCATCAGACGAACTGTCTCCCTGCTCAGTCCACTATGCCACCCTCCTGCCCATATTACAACCTTTTTAAAAAGCAATTTGAAAGTATAATGAAACTGCAAGACCCACAATTGCTCACATGAATACCACCACTAAATACAGTATGCAGCTCTAGCCACGGCAAGGCAATGATTTAAAGCAAACGACTGGTCGAAAGATTTCACATTGGGTTTATTCAAATAGCTGCTGCCAAATTTAAGCATTGGATGATAATCCAGTCTCGTGGAAGTTAATATAACTTACTGCAACAGACGGCAATAGGAAGACATTAGAAACATGGCAAAACGGTTGAAAATATTCAACTGCATTAGGTTAGTTTTTCCATTTTACAATGTAGAAATGATTGAAAATGTCAAAGTTTATCAGCGTAACAAAATAACAGAGGCTGTACAGATATTGCTAGGCACTTAAGCATCTGGTATTCCTATATGGAACGATAGACCAGATGCTCAAAATGAAATGCCTACACGCTGTTTGCCAGGGCCACGTTAACAGTCTGGACCTCAGAGATATGAGAGGACTTCTGGATGATGCGGCTGGTGAGAGTGGGCCCCATGGTGCAGCTCTGCCTCAGAGCGGCGGAGGGTCCTGTGACACGCATCCTGTCCATGATAGTGGTCCTCGTCACCGAGAACGGCTCTCGGGTGCAGCTCTTCCCCGTGCCAGCTCTGGGCCCTGTCGCGCAGCTCGGGTCAACTGTGCAGCTCTGCCCCTGGGCCAAGTTGGTCAGAGCCACGGCGGCGTGGATCTCCCTCCAGCCCTGATCGCCTCGTCTCTGCTGACCTCGTCCCTGCCGCTGCTCCCTGTGAATACATGACAAATCCATCTGTGTAAAGCAGAAATGGTGCATTGGCCTTTTGATATGAAGCCAGAATAATATGGATGAATGAAGAGGTTGTGGTTCAGATTCAAGAACAACTTCCAAGAGGGATTATGAAGAGTATTACTTTTCAAGCTGATGAAAGTTGAAGAGTGCAAACAGCTGATTCGATTGCAGATTGAGCGAGGAACAATTACACTTACCTGTCACATTTAGTTGACGTATAGTCCGTTGCGTCTGCAAGAGAGAAGAAAAGGACTCACCTAAATCAATTTACTTGATAGCGGTGAAATCACAAACAGAGTACATTCACAGGATAATTAATGTTGGATTAGGCTTTGCGGCCGTATGTTAGTGATACATAGCATTAATGTTTTTAATTTGCAACATGTGTGTGTTTTCATGGGTTATCGTGAAGGTTGAATATCAGTACGTTTGTGTAAACATTTAGTACTCGTCCAGTGTGTCTTTGTGGCTGTGTGGAACAGTGCAAGAACGTTCCGCCTCAGTATAGTGCACCACTCAGCCTTTGCTCATCTACTCTGGCCAAAACAAATGCAATGCTCTGTTTGTCTTGAGCTTTTGGGAGGGGAAGAAAAAATCTGATCTGCATCGTGTCACTGACTCTGTGTTTTTCAGGTTTCCAAAGCTCTGCTAGAACCTGTAAAGTTGAAGTGTGTTGTTTATTTCCAAGAGCTTGACTTGTACATCTCCATCTTCTTCTGACCTGAGCACTTGATGTAATTACGCCAATGGGCAGAGGAATGTCTTATGTCACAGTGTCTCTGACTCTCTCAGGAGCAGCATGAATAGGACTTATATTGGTTGCATCTCTGTTTGATACAGAAGAGTATTAGGGCCAGTCATAATATCTATTTATATATTTATTGTGGTGCCTTCTTTTTTAATATACCTCTTTATGTGTGTATATGTACATATATATGTATGTATGAGTGTGTATGTGTATATACATTTATATATTCTGTATTTTGTCACACACAGAGAGATTGACAATAAAAATTGACTGAAACAAATTGAAGGGGAAAAAAAGAAAGGAGGAAGATTTTTGTCTTGGTTTGCATTTCAAGAATAAAGTATTTCAGTATTAGTGCCAGGCATAAGAAAAAATAAACCAGAGGAGGAAGGATTTATTTTGACAATAAAGTCAAAATAATGAGAATCAACTTTATTCTTAAAATGCATTTTTTCCTCACGCCTGGCCCTTTTAAGTTTGAGGTCTGTGCATCATATGCAGAACTTATTTTCCATTTCAGTTTTGGACTGCTGCCTCTTTTCATTGGAGCAGATAGCAGCTGGTCGAAACTGCTTTTTCTTCAGAGAGCAATAGACAGGGAAATTAGAGGCCCGCTGTGAAACACAGTGTTTGAATGCTAACAGTCTGAAACATCCCTGTCTCTGATTCCTTCAGCCAGGCTCGAGCCAAGAGCCACTACTTGCTGATAGTAAATCATTTTTCTATGTTATACTTTTTTGCTACTGAACGTCCCTGAGCATTTCTCTCTTTAGCCATAACACGCTTTGCCAAGAAAGTACTTCAGTATCTCTGATGTATTTATTACCAAGAAAAAACATTGTTGTACCTCTGGTGAGTCTCAAATTTACAGCAGGGATCAGTTACAACTAACTTTTACAAGGGGTAATGAAGCTGCTCAGCTGCATTATAGTTAGAATAAAGAGCTTACATCTAACCATATTACTTTATAAATAAGGAATAGTTTGATGTTTTAGGGAAATACTCTTATTTACTTTAAATTAATACATTTTCTGTATGTTATGGGATTTAGCTTTACCTGTCTGTCTCATGTTAACCACTCACCATAAAATGAGTATTTTGTTCTTCTCTCACTATATCAGTTTAAATCCCTTCAGTCATATCACAGGTGTTTCATTGGGATCCACACTGGAAAACAACTCTGTACAAAGAAAATATTGTAACACCTTATTACCTCAATGCGGCTGTGAATTCACGAAAACGAGACTCCCCTCTCAGCATGCGTGTTTTCATTTGAAACAAAATGGGTGGAAAACAGCAAGGCATTTGTCCAGATACGTTTCCAATAAAACACGATTCTGGTCACATTTATGGCTCTCCTGCCTTTTTAAGGGAAATACTGAAGTTGATGTGAGTACCATAAGATATGATGTTGTTCATGTTCCTATAGAGTAACTAGTAACATCATTAATATATATATATATATATATATATATATATATATATATATGTATATGTATGTATGTATGTATGTATGTATGTATGTATGTATGTATGTATATTATATACTATTGCATTAGACCTGTACTGCCTGTGGGATTCAGACTGATATGTTTAAATTGTGCTTGTAAGACACTGTGTAGTTGCATCACTTATTAGCCCATCACTTGAGGTTTCCTTTAAGCCGTCTCCCGGGTGGAGTATAGACGTGTTAATGGTGGTTAGTGCCTGTCATGTTTCTGGCAGCCTGATTTTCCACTTCACCTCCACAGAGAAGCCGTACTGGGTTGCAAACACCCTTAATATGACCAGCAGGGATACATTAAAAGTTTGCACAAACATTTCAACAGTGCTGGCCACATAGTATGTGATGACATAGAAAACCCGAACACTCCGTTAGACGAATGATTTAAGATAGGCAATAACATGTTTCAAGGAATAGTGTAAATTTTTGGGGAAAATAGCTTTCTTTCCCTGAGCTAGTTAAACAGATTGATACCACGTTAGCTTAGCTTATCTTAGCATAATGACTGAACACAGGGGGAAACAGCTAGCCTAGCTCTGAACAAACAAAGGTAAAACAAAACAAAAAGGAAACAGTTACCAGTCAAGTACCTCTGAAGTTTACAAATTAACATGTTTTATCTCATTTAATATAATTTTTAGTCTGTACAAAATCGAAAGGAAGAAAGTTCATGTACCTAGCTAAGAAATAGCCGGGCATATTATAGGCTATCCTGTACAACTTGTTATTTTTCTTCAATTTTTGACTGGATAAAACAAATCAGATGTTAATTAGTGAACTTAAAATGTGCTTATAGGTGGATTTTGTTACATTTTGACAAAGCCAAGCTAGCTGTTTTCTCCAGTTTACAGTATTTGTGCTAAGCTAAGCTAACCAGCTGCTAGTTGTAGCTTTATATTCTACACTGAGTGGTATCAATGTTCTCATCTCTCGGCAAGAAGTATTTCCCAAAATGTACAACTATACCCTGAAATGAAAGAGGTAAATGAGAATCTTTGAATTACCATTGTTTAATACAAATAGTTTGTAAAATGACATTTGTTTAATACTTTAAGCAAAACAGTAGGCTACACTTAATACACTATAGGCCTACTGTTTCACTGGTTAAATAAATATTATAAGCCTTTTAAAATGATGAATTATTTTTCAAATGACCAACCTGTAGGTCAATTCGAGGTTAATCTGAGTTTCCCGGATACACATTAGGCCTTGTCAGAAAAATATCCATTAAATATCCGTCTTTAGACTGGCACCAGGATTTAATGTTTGCCTGGAAATGGTTCTAAAATAATAATAAAAAAAGGAATTTAAAGCACCTTGTTTAAATTGTAGAGTGAAACTGATGGGGTAGCCTATTCTTAAGGGTAGAAATGGTTTCAAAAATCTTTTAACAACTTTTATAATATAATGTACATTTAGATTGATTCCGAGTAGGAAAGTAACACTTGGGAGACTGCCGCCTGCCAAAGCACACATGAGTCAGGGAAGTGAAGCTCAAACACCCTCAAAAGAGCGCTGGGAAAAGCCACATGAACATTAGTAATCTCGCTCTGCGTTGTCTCACTGTTGAGTGGCAGCTCTGAGGCTGACAGTCGCTCTACGAGATGTCTTCAGTGCTTTACTGACAGACTGCTCCATTTCTGCATTTTGGCTGCGGTCCCCACTTCTCACCCGGGGAAGAATAAAGTCTCAGACATTCTGTAATTGTCCTTGAGACTGGACTGGACATTTCCACCGTGGCAAGAAGTTGAAGCGGAACAAATGGCACATTCTAGTAGGCTATATGGAAATGATATTTGCGGTGTGCAGCGGCAGCCAGCGTGAGCGCCGTCCAATTTTAAAATGAGGGATTTCAGCGTCTGCATGACTCTTTATTAGTAATGTTTGTAAAGGCCTTGGCTCATGTACATTTAGCGGATTTGAAGGTTGTCAGTGCGCTGGGCTCCCTATAGGTCTGAAAGGGCACCCAGGTGTCAAACTCCCTCCAAGATTCTCCTTAACTTTATAATTGAATCTCGCAGAGCTTCTGACTTCCAGTGGAATGCCAGAGATTTATTAATGTCAGGGAGCTCTGAGGAGCGATGGGGAAGTTTCTGTTCGGTCTGCTCTTATTTTACTGTACGCTGTGGTGTGTTAAAAGCGAACTGAGGGGAAGCAGGGTAGTTAAAGTGTCACTTTACCTCACATTTAACATAAATCTGCAATTAACAAGGAAGATGCTTTGATGATTTCTGTGTGCAGGGGGTGATATGATCTCTTTTCCTCCTAATTTACTCTCCATGTTGCAATTACATTACATTACATGAGTTCCCTGATTCTATTTACATATATTCAGTGCATATTTTATGTTAAACACACAGTATGTATTTTTCTGCCACTAGGGCCTCTCAATAAAATGAATAACAAAAAAATGAGTTCTTACAATGAGTAGAATTATCTGAAGAGGTCTCCTCCTCTCAAAAACAAACGGACACGGTGATTAAAACTGGTAAAAAAAACACTGAATAAAGCAGTTTCACATTAAAAGTCAGTGTTTCTTCAACGCTGCTCCGAGGACAATGGATTACCCAGTGGGGCTGCGAGCTGAGTTACAACTAAAGTTTGCTCAACTTGTTTCTCGTAAAACTTAAGATCCAGTCGTCCACAAGGTTTTTATCGGGAGCCGGATCCTCTGCAGAGGTATGGAGGGGCTATCAGCTAACCGCTAATATTAGTAAAGCTAGTTTCTCTAATAACTTAATATCCAGGCGTCCGATGACTAACATCCACCATCCGGTTAAAATATAAAGTAAAAAATGACAGAAATCTAAAAAGTGTATTGTAAAAATGTGTCTTAAAACTGAATAAAAAGTCAATTTATGAAGCATAAAGGGGATACGCCATGACAGGCGACCAAATGAAACAGACCATTACTTTGATTAAAATTGCAGTTTTCTTTAGGTTAGATATATATAACATTGGGGAGGTCATTTTAAGATATTTTAATGCGGAAATGTTACATATTTTTAATGCGCAATTTTCCTCTCAAGTAAGAAAACTCATGTAATCACTTTAACGTGTGATATTGTCCTGCACAGTGGCAAACACTGACATCTCTCACCCATGTGGTAGACGAAGTTGGCCTCTGTTTCGTAGGACGACGCCGGAGAGACAACATCTCGATCGCACTCGTTGAAGCTGAACGAGTCGGAGTGGCTCCTCCTCTTGCGGGCCGAGGCGACGCCCTCGGCCTCTGCTGCCATCATGTGCCGCAGGGTGTCGTTCAGATACCGATTCAGCAAACTGCTCTTGTACTTCGATGGAGGCGACGCGCTGTCGTCACTGTTGGCGCAGTCTGCCATGGCGAGGACGCTGCCCTGCTTCTCGAGCGCACTCTTGTGGGACCTGCCGAAGTCTGACTGGCTGATGGGAGTTTGTAAGGGACACTCTTCATCTGCCGCAAAGGAAACAAAACGTATTTCATGTTATACTGATTCATATGAATATATAAGACGTTACAAACTATGATTAATACTGCTGTTTTAGTGAGTCTACATCTAAATAATCTTAAACATGACACTGTAGCCCGTACCATCTGAGTCTGTGTTATCGCTGCACACGCTCAGTCTCTCAGCGTTTCCCTGGATGTATTTATTGTACATTTTGATCCTCAGGGCCCAGCTCAGGTCTGGCTGTCTCACTGTGTTCTTCAGCCTCCGCCGGGCGTTCGCAAACCAGTTCGAAACCTGCACAGATGCACCTTGTTATAGAACAGCAATGGCTTCATTTTAACCCACAAAATTCATTCATTCATCAACACATCCATGAAGTCACATCTCCTTCATTCTACCATCCACTGCTCGTCTCTCACCTGCACTAGAGTCATGTGTGATCCCAGAGCCAGCAGGACCTTCTCCGTCTTGGTGGGGTAGGGGTTGTCTCGGTGTTTGTACAGCCAGTGTTTTAGTGGTCGGGCCATGTCCTGCAGCACCTGTCTCTTGTGGCGAACTTTGACCCCACCCAGACGAGACCTGGAGGAATCGAAAGTTGCCTTATAGATTCACAAAGACCACCCACAATCCCCTCTGTTCAAACTATGACAGACATGTATACAGGAAACTACAAAATGCGTAATTATTTTTGACAGTAACTTCTTTATATATAGTGTGGTCCATGTTTTTAAATTCCTTAATTTAAATGATCATGATATAAAATCTTTCAGCTTTTTACAAAAGCCTTCATCGTTCAAATAATAATATTTTGAATATAAATAATATCTTACATCTTAAATATAAAATAGTTCATAGATGACATTCTTATCTAACTAATTGTATATTATGCCTTTGTATGCATTAAGAGTTAAACACAATGTACATTCTCTTTATATGTGTGTGTGTGTGTGTGTGTGTGTGTGTGTGTGTGTGTGTGTGTGTGTGTGTGTGTGTGTGTACGTGTGTTCTGAAATGCACTTTCAATACAATGTATCCCTTTTCTCTTGATGTGCCTTTGATATTTTTAGTGTATCTTTTAATACATGTCTAATATCTTTATAACACATATCTCTTGTGCTGTTATTGCACATTACTAAGATTATAGAAGTGTAAATAAAGGGCGACGTCAAATTATTCCAAGGGACATGCAACTGGAAAGAACTGTTCAACAATGCATGTAAAGGCAGAACAAAAACAACATTTTAGCATGAACATAATGACAGGTTAGAGAAGCATCCTCTCTAGATTTAATATGACTTTGAAATACTGCATTTTAAGATGCATATTACAACTGTTATACAAAATACGACAACCTGTTTTACCGTTCAAAACAATATTTCCAACACAGACAAAAAGGGCGTACCCGTATCTTCTGATAGGAGAGCTGTCATCGTTGGTCTCCTGGCACAGCAGCAGGTCTGCGTTCTGCCCGTCTGTTAAATTGCTCTGAGGCAAGTCTACACAGTTCAGTCTGCTCCTTTCCTCTGCTCTCATGTTGTCCTCAAAATGAAGCAGAGTGTCACACTTCATCTCAGCAACTTTGCTCATTGTTAAACACAGAGAGTTCTCCTCGATCAACAGGTGCATCAGTACACTTCCAGATGTGAATAGAAGCAGCAGGTTCCCATCCCGGATGCACTCGAAAGTGTAAAGAAAATGAAGAAATGTCGAGGAAGTGTTCCTTCCTCTTCTTTCTGTGCCCACAGGAGCAGTGGCTGAGCAGACAGATGATGACAAACTCTTGCGAGAGAATAATGTTTGAAAAGTCAGAGTATGTTGTCTGGTTTAGTTGAGCTGTGTGAGGAGAGTTCAAATAACCTGCTGCTGTGCCGGCCTATTGGCTCTCCCGCCGTCCAATCACTTCTCTGGAGAGCTCTGTGAGGAAAAGCTTGCAGAGAAAGCAGCAACAGCCTCAGTATGAAAAATATTGCACATGAATATCAGCAAATGCGGTCGTCAGATTTACTACTGAGATTTTGCCTGGTGTGACTGCAGCCTTAGCTAAGCACTCCGACATGCTCTCATATTTTCTACACGAGGCGTATGGATCTCTTGCGGTTTTACCAAAAATCGTGTCAGCAGATATTAATGCATGTTTTACCGGGGGATTCTGGAAATTTATGGGTGTAATTGCATGGTTGCTAATAACCAGCATAACCACCAAGCTGTGCCTCGTGTTAGACAGTGAATCCTGCTGAGCTGAAGTGGATTTCAGTACAAATTGGCTCACCATGTAGGTAACACAAACAGTGGAAAATGAAATTAATCCATGCCTTGATAATCCTCAACCAGTGTTGCACATACAGATCTTTCAGAGTCAGAATGTGTGTCAGCGTGTGCATTTGAGTGTCAAAATTGTGCATGTTTAGCAGGGCTAACCCAACCATAATGCTCATATTTTTAAATGTTTTTCTCCATTTTGTGGCAACAAGGACTGTAAACTATTACAAAAAGTGGGTCTGACAGAAGCTTAGCGTCGTCATTAGTGCAACTAGATGACAACATGCTGGCATCAGGCCCAGTATTCAAAGACTCTGTGGTTTGACTGTAGTTGTCACCCACGTATGTTTTTCCTCTCGACATTCAAACACCATGTAGGACTGTTTGGATATACAGTAATGACTTTACCATGCACATTCATAACTTGATCATCTTTATGCAAACACATGATAAAATGCATTTTTTCTGCCTAAACTCTTGAAGGTTATGGCTAAAATCCGAGCAGCACTTGTTCAACCGTTAAACATATTAAAGGGCTCCATAACTCTCGTCCCCACTGTTCATAATTCAGCAGTATCGGTGGAGAGGTTGAGTTTCAATGGTTTCAAAGCTGAAAAACACATGGACCAGAAGCATCCCCGTTAGGTGCAGTAAATTCCTCGCTCACATTCCTCAGCAGTGGTCGGAGAATGCTAAATGCTATCACACACCATTTACTCCCGTCCCTCTGTGATGTGTTCACCGGCTCAACTGTTGATATAAGCTGGGAACACACCTTCATTCGGCAGCCAGGAGACTGTAAAAAACACTGTGAACGGACATATATCTCTGCTTGTTTGGCAATTGTGTGTGTGTGTGTGTGTGTGTGTGTGTGTGTGTGTGTGTGTGTGTGTGTGTGTGTGTGTGTGTCTTGCAGGTTCATAAACTCCAGGCCTAATCAAAGGGCCAAACATCTAGTAAAGTGTGTGTTCGAGAAATTCAGATATCCTGATGGATTATCTTTTGCCAGCTTTAGATCTTGCATTAGTTCTAATTCAGTAGATTTGAACAGGGGATTTCTTTTGATAATAATTGTCAAATGGTTCCAGCTGCAACTGTTTTTAGCAAACAGTTGGATAATGGACTTGCTAATGTGTAGTTTAACAGTGGAAAGGTAACGTACATGTTAGCATAGCACAGCCAACTGTGTCATAAAGCCAATGAACTGAGTCAGTGTTATTAGTTCCACAGCAGTATCATTAGTTTGCTAACATTAGCAAACATTAGTTTGCTAACATTAGCTAACATTAGTTTGCTAACATTAGCAAACATTAGCTAACATTAGTTTGCTAAAATTAGCTAACATTAGCCACCATAACTTTCTGGTCAAACCAGACCAACTAAGTCTGTAATGTATTAATTAGCATTTTCTTGCTAATGAATTCAACTTGTTATTTGTAAGAGGAACATTGTATTGTTTCGTCTTTCAAAAGTTGCATGGTCTGGCTTTAATGTGTCAATATCAGGAAATCTACGTAGATGACTCTTTCACTTTATTGAACTAAAAACCTTTCCCTTCTCATGCTTTAGGTTTGTATAATCAACTCCCATATACTGTCAGCATGTGCCTTACTGTGTTGTAAGTTATAAATATTTCATGGAAAGACGAAGATATTGTTTAACATCAGTTGTATTTATTTTTACGTACCTCGAATAGACAGTTAGATGATTGAGCCAAATTATCCGAGACCAATTGACATCATACTCCTGTGTAATGTTTGAAGTGGGAGCTGCAGTGAACATAAAGCGGTGGGTTGCCATTGGATCACTCCGGTGTCTTAAATGGCATTGTAATGATCTCAGAGGGTGCCTGCAGATTCTCAGTGGTGAGATGAAGTTATACTGCCACGCTTTGGCTGAGGTCGGGCCTCGGGCCTGGCAGAAGGGCGACTGTTGTGTCTCGTATGTACGTTTTGGTAACCAGGAGACATTTACACACACCATTAAGTGCATCTCTACCATCTTCTTGTAACACTGACAAAGCCTGCCAAAGTAAAATAAATACTTGAGACAAAATGGCGTGCTCTTCATCCCTGTAGCCTCTTCCACTTGTACATCACGTTTTTACAGTAAGCTTTTATGTGCGCTCGTAACTTTCTCTCTGTACGTCTGCGAAGGCCCAAGTCCCGAGAAAGCTATTACCGTCTCCCCACATCACACTGCTCCCTCTTCCTCCCAAACACGACATGATAGACACATTAACACTCCTTCACACCCAATTGAGCACAGCATCCAAAAAGGGAAAGGAAACACCATGAATGTGGAGGAATGCTGCTGTTAAAAATAATTAGATTAAGCAGCTTGTGTGAAGGAGAAGAGTAGAATCTGCATCCAACAGGCAGCTGTAATGCTCACATATGAGTATTTGTTAATGGTGTGTCACTAATGGTGGCTCTTGGCCAATTATTCTTTATTATCTCAATATGTTTGTCTATAAAAAAAAGACTTCTTTACAAATTAAAGGTCAATAATGGAGTAAGGTGTTTGAAAATACATAAATTCAACCCTTAAAAATCTTCAACAACCATGTTTCTACAGTGTCTACAGTACAATAATTATGAAACATATTCACTAGTTAAAACATGTATAGTGTCCATCTACAATATGTACACAATTATGAAAATTAAAGCCACTAAACAGGTTTTCCTTCTTCTTCAACTACAGTCTTTAATTGACTGATGATCTTGTTTGTGTCCCTTTTTTTTTTTACAGCATGTTGTTGGCAAAATGCCTGCCTGACTGCTACTAATAATATTTCTCTGGTGTACATTACAGTTAATTGAAGTGCGGCAGCTGTCAGAATAATTACATGCCGATGCTTGCAACTTGGCAGGGAAGGATTACTCTCAGCCACAAATGCTCTGGAGAGTTTCCTTTTTTTCCCCTTATTCTCCGTCCTGCGAGCCGACGTTTTTTCAGCCAAATGCCAACAGAAAAACTGGCTCTTAAACAGATGGAGGGAGAGATAGATGGATTCTGTTTGTCTAATTAGATACACACTAAGGGCCATTATGGAAAACTGTAGTAATCTCAAGACTTGTTTATAAACGGAAAAAAGTATTTAAAATATGACAAAAATTCAATGTTCAAGGTGTTGAGTTTGAACTACATGCAATTCGGAAAACATTTTGGGGGTTCTTTTCTTCTTTGTTTCTTTTTCAGTTCAAAGTTCAAATCCAGTTGTCCAAATGACCACAACTTCTCCGTGCCTTCGTTGGTGACGACGAGCAAATCCACTCTGACGGAACCCAGTGGACTTCTGCCTCTTCCACCTTCTGAAGGTCCGCCTTCAGCTCTTTGAACGCCACGACGATATCTCCGTTAATGATGACCTTGTCAAACAAGTGACCGCACTGGCTCTCCAAGGTTTCAGCCAAGTTAATCATGTCCTCAAAATCCTCCTCCTGTGACAAAAAAACAGCTGAGTGAATAACATGATGCTATAATCACAGGTGTGGACTTGAGTCACATGACTTGGACTCGAATCAGACTTGAGTCACAAATTTGATGACGTAAGACTTGACTTGACAAAAACAAAAAAGACTTGCAACTCGACTTTATCACCAATGACTCGTGACTTCACTTGGACTTGAAAATACTTGAAAATACTTGACACCTTCTCCAAAGTCATACCTGTCAACATTGGAATTTCAAAATAAGGGAAATCTTTTCGCGGACTCCGCCCATATTTTCACAGCTCTCAGCCCCCCAGCCCCTACCCATATAATGTGAATGTAAACACATAAGGGACGGGTATATACATTCAGGAAATACATGTTTATAAAATGTATGGGTTTTATTTATTAGTTAATATCATCAATTTATTTGATGATGGATGAGTTGTGTGGCTTTTGTTTCCCCCGACGAGGACTTCCTTGCGATGTCAGAGTCGGGAAACATGTCCGCTACACTGCGACTGAAATCATCGCAGAAGCTGAAGGCTACATTATTTTTAACGCAAAGCATCGACATCTTTCCCTCAGCTCCGGTCACTTGGTCTGCCTCTGACACAGTTCTTATCACACATGAAGTCATTGACAGTGAATGTTTTGTGCCTCTTGGTGTGCTTGTGCTTGTGCTTGTGCTTGTGCTTGGACGATTTTTCATGCTGGTGAACATCTCTTATACCGCTGTGTGCGATGCTAACATCTGAATGGCACACGTTACAAAAAGCACGAGTTTGCCCGACTCTGCTTTTAATAAATAAGTGAAGGTCTCCTCTCATGTGGCAGGTACTTGCATAAAGTTTGAACTTTGTTTGAACGCCATCTATCTCCCATTCACTGTGACTCTCATCCATCTATTTTCGTCTTCTTCTGTGTTATTGTTCCTGTTTTCTTCTTCTGTGTGTTTACTGGCGGATAACGTTTTTCAGCTCATGTTAAACATAATACTGCCACTTGCTCTATTGGAGGCCACTTTTCACTTTTTCAAATTAGGCCTTTTTTTTTTTTAAGATTACAAATACGGTAAAATATTTAAACTGGAGGAAAACGGGATAGAAGTAAAAATACGAGATAATCCCGAGAAAACGGGAGGGTTGACAGGTATGTCCAAAGCCCAAAGATTAAAACGTTTGTTATTTAAAAAGTGTGCTATGTATCAATACATTTCCCTTCATTTCCTGAATCAACCAAGGTTAACGCTTCTCACTTCCAGCGTTTAAATTCCCCAGATCCACTTCGTTTAATTCAATCCGAGAGCATTCAATCAAGTTGCAGGAAAGAACCATGAAGAAGTAACATTACCAGTAGTTTGGTTTGCATCAACAAAAAACAAATTGCAGTTTGCCTTGTTTAGGACTCGAAACTCAAAGTTTAGGATTTGAGACTTGACTTGGGACTTGAGTACAAAGACAAACTTGTGACTCGCAAAACAATGACCTGGTCCCAGCACTGGCTATATAATAACCTCTTTTCATATTTTGATTTGTGTGTCCTGCGATTAAGCAATGAGCATAAGATGGAAAGAATCTGCACAGAAAAGGAGCACTTAAAAGAAACCGCAATCGATGATTGATGATGATTTCATTGTTAATCCGACAAAAACTGCTGATGGAAACAGAACAGCTAAAGCCTGACCATATGGTGACATTCTCCAAGAAGTTGTTTTACAATAATCTGCACATACTGTAACGTAACAGGACATGGAACGGATCCCTGCGACCATTCAGCTATACAGACCAAGGCGTAACACATCGTTACATGCTGGGAGTAAAGGATAAGAGGCCTTTTCACAGCAGCTGCAGTTCAAGTTGAAAGCATAGCCCCATAAGATATGCCTGAAGCCTCAGAGGGCTGTGCTGCTTGGCACCGGGCAAACTCCAGCCATGCTACAACACAGGTGTGTGACCTCATGGGTTTAATAGGGGCAACATGGGCAGCCAGGGTCAAACGGTGAATGAGAAGCCAGATGGGGATTATTAAAGCCTATAGCATCTTTTTTGTCATGTCTAAAACATGTTTCATCACACATGTGACCCTTCATCACGGGACAAACTTTACTCACCTGTACGTTAGTAATGGAACAAGAAACCACCCACCAAGCGGCCTTGTAACTCCTCCTGTCTCTTAAAAGTCTCTTAAATGCAAACCACAGGGTCAACCATGTGTAAGGCAAGGTGTGTGCATGTTTGTGGGGTTGGGTGGGTGCGCTAAGGCCAGGGTGTTTGACCTCACACCGCCCTGCATGTTACAAGACATGGAACAAGCACACGACTTCACACACGTACCTGTGTGTTAGTGAGTTTATGCTATTGTTTCTCTTACTGAAAAGATCCTGACCGAATTCTTGTCGTCCACATCGCAGATGAATTTAACTCTCCGCCTGGTGAGGCGTAGCTCCTCAATCTGTGGGGGTTTCACGAACACCACGTATGGTTTGAATTCAGATGTGTACACATGCTTTATCTTCTGTGGTGATAAAGACAAAGAAGAAGGATGTCAGATGAAGGCAGAAGTAATACGTTTTCTAAACAAAGTAGACACATTGAAAAAAGATCGGCCCCGCTGTCAAAGTAAAAGTTGAACAATCCTAAATGAAAATAAATTGTGTAGAATAAGGAATCCATGAGGGATAACTTTCCAGACTGCATAAATGACATACAAGCAATGATGTGTAGCAGATTCCCCACGTATACTGTCCTCATGTACCACAGCACTCGTAACTGTTCCCACTGGTGATGTAGGGAGAGTAAAGAGTGCTATGTGATTCTTCTTATAGTTACTAGTTCCTAGTTTACTAGTTGTTAGCAAGGAGCTAAATTAGCAGGGCATAACAAGTGGGGGATCATGCTATCCCTCCTCTGCCCAGGCACCCCAACAAACTAGTAGCACGCAATCCCTCACTGGCTTTCCACCACTGCCAATCGTGTTTGATGGAGCGTCTGTCCAAGAGGGAATCACTATCTTAATCTCTACAAACAATATGTGAATATGAATGCAGAATCTTTAGGCAACAATGCAAGATCTTGGTATCGGACGTGTTCTGGTTTGTAGTCGAAATAATATTGACCATTAAATTTGAGAGGGCTTTGGTTGAATGCACCGTGTGGAGAGAAAAGGATTGGCTGAAATCCTCAGAACCCATCGGCTACCAGCTGACGATGATTTAGCTCTTTATTAGCTTGCAGACTGGCTACTTGTGAAACACTCCAGTCGTTGACGTCGTCTCTCAACTCCATTCTCGTGTTTTAAGTTGCCTATCAGACTGTAAACAATGAGCAGCACACAGAAAAGAAAGTCTCGTCTGGATATCCGTTAGCGACACCAGAACCCCAGAAATATAGCCTTTTGCTAACAAACGGGCTCCGAGATTGCAAACAACTAAACCCTGTAGAAGACACACACATGGGCACACACATTTCTATTATTTAAATATCAAGAAGTCATATGATGAAAAACTATAGGTTTAATTACTAATTATGAATTACATGAATTATTTTGGTAAAACACTTCTTTCTCTAAAACTTGTTAAAATTGGCAATATGTAAACATGAATTTAATTATCTTTTTTAAATAGCATAGCACTCACATTAGGGTGCACACACAGGAGGCACACCTTGCCCTCAGCCAACACCCTGTGCACAGAGTCTAGACGTGTTCCATAGTAGTGTCCACTGTATCTCCCATATTCTACAAACCTAGAGGCAGAAAGGAATAGGGACAAACAGGAAATACAGTAAAGGTCAAAATGGTACCAGACAGAAGTAGAAATGGTTGACATCACTCTGAGGGAGTGGGACTATTTTTAACACCATGGGAAAGGAAACACCTGCTTATGTACCTATGATTGAGAATATCCTCTTCAAACATGTGACTTGAAACAAAATTATAATCCACCCCTTCATTCTCCTGCCTTCTCTTCTCACGCGTGGTGTCTGAAAGAGAAAGGGACGGGAGGCTGAAGACAGCAGTAAAAAGATGTAAAACCATTAAGTGCGCGGGAGGTAAAGGTGACAGTTCTGGATGTCTGTCTTACGTGGCACAGTCACGCCATAGTGGTCAGGGTCGGAGAGCAGGAGCCTCCTCTTCAGCTCATTAACGCCAACGCCGCTGGGCCCTGGGGACAAAGATACAAACCCTGTGTTCTGTATGTGCGTATTCATTCCCAATATCCCTGTGTACTAATGTTTTCCTCACAACATCAAATAGACTTGGTGATTTGTGACGCATCTGTCTTTATCATCAGAGGAGGAGAAGGGGAGCGAGAGAGAGTCAGACAGACAGAGCTCTGATTTCATACTGATTTCAGTCTGAAAATGATTCCCCGACCAGCCTCGCTCTTTTTCTCGGCCGGTGTCTCTCTATTGAACGTTAAACGCTCCCATGCCCTCTGGGAAATCCATAGCATCACATCTAAATGTGACATCTGCAAAGCCACACAGTATCAGTATCATTATAGTGTAGGATGCACAGGATGAACACACACAAGCGTACACACACATACTGTAGCATCTGGGATTTTCTTCTAAGGCAGGTTTTCCAGCCCCAGATTGCATCAGACTCTAATGGAGCGCCGTCTGAAAGTAGGATTCCTGACATACCTGCCTTTTCCATCACAGCGTTGCATGAGCTGGATACAAAATATCAAGTTTATAGACTCTCCACTCTTACACTGCTGATGTCTTTCACAGCTGCGCCGCAGAACTGTGGAGGAGCATCATCGGGTACAGTGGATACTTTCTCCTGACCTTTTTTTTTTTCAAGAGTTACACGATCTGTAGGGCTTAAAGCGGCTGGCAGTCGCTTTCACCGGCTTTCCTAGGGCATAACGCTCTATTGTTTCATTCAAAGTGCATATACAATGCAAACAAAAACGAATATATTTACAACCTGGTCAAACATTATCCAACTGGTGCTGTTTTAGCGATCCAGGTTTTGGTTTCCCCGTCCATAACTCTCATTGCCAATAAGCTATATATTCTTAATGATGACCTCCGGTCAATGAAGAGCCTTCACAGCAGACAGTAAAACGTAATCCAGAGTCGGGATAAGCTCCAACTCAATTAAAGAGGTCTAAATCTAAATCCAAGCTGTCTTAACTGTTCCAGTTTAATGATGGAGCACTTGGCTGACATTATGAGGGATCTTATTCACAATCCAGTCATCTCCTTCTCTCCATTCACCTATCATCTATCTCCTGTCTATCTGCTTTTGTTTTTGCGCCTCTTCACTTCATTTTGCTTCTCTCTTCTCTGCCTTCCACTTTCGATTTTCTGTCTCTCTTCTCGCATCGCTCCCCTTCTCTCCTTTCTTTGATTTCCCCCGGTCACAGATGACCTACAGTTGTATCATAATATGGCATTAGAAAGACCTTCAGCAGGGCTCAATGTAAAATCCCCCGGGGAGAGATATAGCAAAAAAATACATAGAGCAGGCCTGCAGGATTGGCAGAGAAGTGAATCTGGGGTGGGCCACTTAAGAGACTTAAGAGAACACAATATATTCTAACTTGGAGTTCTGTGACAGTGTTTACGTGCCTCTGTGGGAAAGGACTGTTCTTGCACTCGATACTGAGGATATCAATCTTCATCAATACATTACGTTTTCTTTTGATCAACAACCGCTTCAATAGTACTGCTCTTTTAGTGAATGGGATAATGTTGTTTTGAATTTTTTGTATTGAAAAAAGGCAGCGGGATGATGTAAAACACAAAGTACAATACTGTACATATAACCACAGTAACTACTACTAGTAATGTTATAAGCTTTGTATATAACAATGTTATATGCATACAGTATGTCACATAGTATAGGAACCTATTTTATAAGATTTGGGCCTTTTGCTTTTAAACATCTCCACACAAGATGGGAACTTGTCTGTTTCTTTACGCGACCGTATGTTTAGCTCATACGTACCAACAAGAACGACCAGACGGTGTTTGTCCTTTGGGTCTCTGTGGAAGGGGATCACCTGTTTGTAGGTAGGGGGGCGAACTGCGCCGTGAAACCCTGTGCTCCACCTCCTGGACCGAGCCGCTTCTCTGGCCCAGCTGCTCTTTCTCCCCAGTCGGAAACTCCTTCTTAAACCAGCTGGAAAAAAGAGAGAAGACCCTTAGACCTGCCAGGTGTATTACTGAAGGCCCAGCAGTATGGTAGCCTCGTTGTGACAGTCCAAAAACCTGCATTCAACACAACATCTGGCACATTATCTGCTGATAAAGTTGATGAGGTCAATGTGTTGGGAAACAATCCCCTACTAATTTACACATGCAGCAGGTACAGAGGAACATTAGCATTCATTTGGGGTTACATTTCTGGCCATCTGGAAAATGTTAATCTCTATAAACAGATTCTGCATATGAATGCTACTTGTAAAATAATCAGGTTGTTGACATCGTCTCTGAACTCTCTGAGCAGCGCATGGAACAGAAAGTCTTGGCTCGGATATCTTCTGGCCACGCCGGAACCCCCAAGATATTGTCCCTCGCTAATGGTTCCAAATTGGGCGAATGTAAGTGTGTTATTCACTGAAATATTTGGGTGTTTAGCTGCTAAATGTTTCGTTAAGATCACCAGCTAGTAGCTAACTTTGTCCGTCTGCAATTTGGTGCCGGGCAGGTAGCATTAATAGCATTAATAGCATTTTTCTTTCTCTGATAACAGCTGCCTGCTGTGGCTGGAATTGATGTTGATGAGATTGAACCAAAACATTAAAATTGCAGGCTGTAAAATCAAAAACAATAAGCAAAGAATTGTCTAAAATGGTTCGGTTTGTCACTACTGGGAACCCCTTTTACATCACACATAGTAATTAGATCCATTGTTAATATTAGAATGTTGATCAGGGTTGCTTTGAGAATACATTCATGTTCTATGAAATCAAATGCAATGACGAACCAGGCCCCGTCGTCCATTTTCACGTCATTTACCTCTATTACGATCACAAGTTTGAGATACCTTGCGAACACTGGAAAAAATGTTTAAAACATCAGAGAGACCCAGATGACAACAAGGACCGTGACAGAAGGTAGTAGGAATAAAAGTGTAAAACACCATCAACACTGCCACCCAAACTCTGCTGTCAAGCATCTTCCTGAAAAGCCCAAATCCTGCAGTCCACAGACGACAACTCGGGCTGTCACGCGTGGCTTGTAGGCCCTCCGACAGCCAGCGTCTGCCAAGCGACTGTGGTCTGGCCTGGCTTGGCAGACTCGCTCTCTTTCATGATGTTAACTGCTGCTAAGTGATGCTGCCAGGCTTTCTTTGACGTCAGCTGTAATTTCACTTTGTAAGCATATCTGTCCATTTCCTCTCAGGGCAACATTCGAAGAAACATGGCACTATGAGTAGAGATTTCAAACTTTTGTTTACATGGGATTTAAACTAATGATTTCATTGAGAAATGTCAAAGGGTAATACACACTGTACAAAATCTATGTTATAAAGCAAATGAGAAACCTTATTTGCTAGAATGAAATAAGGTCTAGAGGAAAACATATCGTAATTGTCGATCTTAAGGAATACTGGCAGTGAAGTTCATCATGTGTTAGAGAAAATGCTCTCAGCTGTAAAACCGTAGTACATTTTTGGAAATGCTGCAAGATATTTCTGCTTCATTTGACAGTATGAAATAAGGGTGAGATAAAACTGCGAGGAGAGTGAATACATGCAATGCATGTCATGAACTGGGCCTGGGCCCTTCATGTCAAGATGATACGATATGAGCCTTAACCTGCAGTGCAAGATAGTGGACATAGACTCTCAGTATGAAGCATTGTAGTCCAAGAGCATTTAGTGCACTTCAGTGGTCCTGAATATGTCAGTCTCACCATTTAAAGGAATAGTTTAACATTTTGTGAAATGTGCTTCTCCGCTTTCTTGCAAAGAATTAGACAAGAAGATCGATGCCACTCTATCTAAAGTAACGATGAAACTGAAGTTCACTTTTTAGCTTCTGTAACGTGACATATAGTATTTCTGATTAAAGCAAAATATCTGGGCTGCAGGGACTATTCTAGGATCAGACCTTTATGGGAATGTGTCATTCATACAGGGCCTTGCAACAGTGTTCAACCCCCGCTAAATCACTCGTTTCACTGGATAAAAATGAATTTATACAATATTTTCTACGATCTTTTAATTTACAAAAATATTACTTTTTTACTTTTTTAATTGTGTAGGACACAGGCTGGCAGCTGACTGTGCAGTAGGTGTGTGTCTGATCTTAATTTGCTAGATACTACCAGAGCCTCTCTCGGCTACTGAGACCTACGGTCAAGTGCGACTATAAGGCAGATTGGCAAAGTTAGCTAGTAGCTTGTAAATAAATATATATATATGTTCAAAATTAGTCAGTCATTCAACGTATGTTTTGGTCATATTTGTGATATAACAAGAGATAACTGAACAATATTGGCACAGGATTAGAACTTGTTGCTAGTTAGCTTAGCTAAGCATAAAGACTGGGAAAACACCTACCACCTCTAACAATCCCTAATCAGCACTTTATATTATTTGTTCATGATAGAAATAAGTAAAAACGAACAAGTATTATTGAGAGGATTTTATGATTTCTGAAGCTAAGTTAACTTGCTGCTGCCTTTAAGCTTAATATTTAATGAACAGACATTAGAGGGGTATCAATCTTCTCGTCTCATTCTCCGCAAGAAAACCAATAAGTTTATTTCCCAAAGTGTGGAACTGTTCTTTTTAAAGGACAGACAGAGAACCACTGTAAATCTAAAGGACTGAAAGCCTGTTTCTCTCCCCTTCACCATGCCTTTACTCGTGTATCTCGTGTATCCAGGCATAGTGCTCCACCATTTCCCTTGTCTTTCAGCCGCTCTCTGCTCTGGTTCATCTGCATGCAGTCATTTGGTCGTGCAGCATCGATAAAGGTTCACATGCCAGACAAAGAGGAAACACAGAGTCTGAACCACGTCATCAGGTGGAAGCTGGCCTGAGATAAGATGAAATGCACATTATTAAATGCACATGACTTTTGGAACTGATATAATGCAACATCTGTAATTACCTTGCCTTGTACAGACATAAGGAGCCTTTTTACAATCAGCCATAAGTGCACGCCCCCATATGAACATCCAACATATGCACACACGCAGCACACATGCAACACACACAAGCACATCATATCCAATCCATGAGATCAAGACAAATGGGATAAAAGTGAAGTCTAAAACCACATTTGCTGTTCTGGTCCTCTCCCTTAAATCCCCAAACCACAAAACTACATCATCATATAAACTGGTTTGTACTGTAAATATAACCAGGGTC
The DNA here is from genome assembly GCF_900634415.1 of Cottoperca gobio. Taxonomy (NCBI): domain Eukaryota; kingdom Metazoa; phylum Chordata; class Actinopteri; order Perciformes; family Bovichtidae; genus Cottoperca; species Cottoperca gobio. The sequence continues at coordinate 19,499,134 of NC_041371.1, forward strand.
TCCTTTTGTTGCTGTTTTTTTTCCATCTATTTTTATTGCTAAGTTCAATATATATTTAATATATGTGTGTTGCTGTGAGATGTCATATCCTACTGCCCTGAGTTGAGTTGTCATGTATCATACTGGTTCATTTTCCAGTATCAGTGGGATTTGAGTGGAACACGTCAAACATCTCACCGATGTGGATCCCTGTTATAGCTCCGTAGTCTACATCCTCCATGACTGGAAAAACAGGAAGAGAGAAGAGGAAAGAGTGAGGAGAGAGTGAGGAAATCGTTGACACAAACCACAAAGGGATGACACGTGCGTCGCTCTGAAATGTTATACTCAAAGTATTAGCATGTGTTCTGACCCAACTGTCCGAATATTTTGCTTTGGTCATTCTATTAATAGTTTCATTTAGAAATGATATCCACAATTTTGAAATATTAATATCTACCTTACTCTTACAAATTGGTTGTTAGCAAAAAAAACCTAGCGCATTGCAGAGGGCCAGATACTATAAACCTGCTTGGAGTAACATTTAACAGAATTCTTTCCATTTTGGAAATGCGGCGCTGGGGAATTACATGATTATTATTTTTGGATAATACACCTCTTTAAATCTTTAAAAACCTCAAACCAAAACCTAAAATATACATGTGTATTACATCATGTTAATTATGCTCAAGGTAAGTTTTCAACAGCAAATTCAAAGAGACAGTACCTTCCCCCTCATCTGTGGAGCATGTGGAGAAAACAAAAGCAGTGAGTACAACGGGAGGGCAGCAGAGCTCACCCGTGACCCTGACTCTGACCGTGATCTTCAGACGTGACCTGTCACCTCTCAGCTTAGTGCTTAAGCAGCTCTAATATGTTTATTGGAAAGTGTTAAAAAAAAAAGAAGGTTTTATTCTTTTCAGCTGTGGTGATTTTATGGACAAATGTCGGCTCATCACCTGGTGGTTTGACTCGTCGAGGTTTGAACAGTGCTTTAGGTCGCTGCAGTGCAACTCTCCTGTAGAAAGCCAAATAAAACAAATCATAACAGGATTAATCCAAATGTTTTATAGATATTATTTGAGTGAACATCGACCGAGAAGCTTAAAATGAAAACCTCTCATGGAGCTGCTGCGAGGGGATGAGCCCTGCCCGAGTGTTGCTGTCCCCGAGGCGACAGGCCTGCCACCAGGTGTCATCCTCCATGCTGACAATCTGGAGGACATCGCCCCTTCTAAAGGCCACCGCTGCGTCCTTGCACGGAACGGTGGGATCCTCGTTAGGATCGTAGTCGAAAAGTGCCTGCATAAACAGCTGAGGAGAGAAGACATGTGTTTACCTTCAAACAGGGGACAATAGGAAAAATAAACATTCTATGTAATTCATTTATTAATTTGTCTCTTTTCCTCCTGCAGCTTTAAGAACTTCTTTTGTCTCCTAGCAATGGACAATCTCTGTCTGGTGCTTTTTAACATATGTTGGTGTCATTTTTGAGAAATGACCATGATCATAGAAAATAATTTGTCTTAATCCATTGCAAATGCTCCCTGCTGTAACAGTTTCCAGCTTGGACATCCTCTACATGTATGTGGTGGTACACCGGCTGCTTATGGTCCAGACAGAAGAGTTTGAGTTTCTCAGAGTGCAGAGTGCAGAGGGCCTCTGAAGCTCTCTGGTCCCTCTCCCGCACGAAGGCCTCACACAGGTTCTTTAACACCAGACTAACAGGTGGGTGCTCCCTTGAGGATCTTCTCTTACAAACTGGACACTCACGTGTTGGTTTCTCCCTCCACCAGCTCCTCAGGCAGTCTTTGCAGAAGCTGTGGCTACACGACAGAACAACAGGATCTCTAAAGACGTCATAACAGACCGGACAGCAGTGATCCTCCTCTGATCTGGAAGACATGTTGTGTCTGAGGGAAGCTGGAAACACACGTTGTGTTTCACTCACTGGTGTAGAAAGCTGCCTCAGTTACTTTCACTTTGAGTTTTGTTTGTCAGCAGCAGGTAGTAGTAGTAGAAGAAGTATTTACCTACTTAAGAACTTCAGTACTCCCTCCTGTAACTGTCCCTGCTCAGTGGAATTCTACAGATTTGTAGAGAAGGTGAATCTTACCACCAGTCTGTCGGAGTCTCGTCTCAGTGAGAAGGGAACAGTAATAAACTTGTTTCCTGGTTTGTCTCACATGATGTAATGTAAGGGGTGGAGCTTTGTCAGGCAACTGATGTGCTGATCGGTAGAACAAGAAAAACATATTTCACCCAGAGTGGTGTATCTAGGATGACATTTAACTTTGCCTTTCAGTTAGATGAGCAGCTTGCACAGCTCCACAGTGGGCCTGCGAGCCTCTGAACATACTATAGGTCAACTCACACACTCTTGGCAAACCTTCACAGGGGTCGTACCGCTATGCTCGATGAAATACAGTTACAGTTTAGCTTTTTAGAAATGTATTTACATAAGCACATAAGCATTTTAATAAGGGTTTAGTTGGTCCCTAAAGAAAAGAGGGACATTTACAGATTACTGAAAAATAAACTCTCTAGTATTAATAATAAATCAATCTAGGGCCAAAATGATAATCACGGTTATTTTGATCAATATTGAGATCACGATTATTCATTGACTTTCACGTTTAAATAAACCGAGCCCTGCTTTCACTTTAGTGTTGCGCTGCATTCCTGCTAATTAACAAATCTTTGCATTGAAATAAGACTTAATGAGGTTATTCTCTACCTGGTTTCAGGGCATTTCTGTTTTGCAGTCATAGATGTCTTTTGGACCATTTACAGCAACACCACATTGTAATCCCACTGGTTCAAATTAAGTCATGTAAATGTACGCTTGTCTCCTAAGTCACAGCTGGTTCTCACGCTGTGTGATACATTTAAATGTTAAAGTTAACCCAGCTTCTTCGTTAGTCTGCAGCCAAACATCACCCCCAGCCTGCAGCCTCTGCATAGCTGATGCCAAGGCCTGCATCCAAATTACCATAACAGATTTATAGTCCTGGTCTTAGCCCTTCATTCCTAAACATTGAACACTGAACAGTGATGTGGGAAGGGGAGAAATAGGCACAGCAGGATTTGCAGGTAGTTTTGCTGTGCTGTATAACTCTCATTGTGGAGGTTCTTGTAGCAGACGGGCCCGTTCCATAAAGCCAGGCTATCGTTGTGTTCTTGTATAAGATACTTAAATAACCTACAGGTTTTCTGTTCTTACTAACTGTTCTTACTGAATGTATCGGGCCCAAGACTCAATTAGGATGTATAAAAATATTGTGTTCCATTTTAACTTAGTTGCTACTTACATATTCAATCCATCAGCAGTTAATATCGAATTAGTCTGAATGCGTGAACTTGAATTGACCTGTTTGGATCTGCTTTAGCCCCGACTGAGCTTTTTTAGGTTAATTCAAGTCAGGTTTCTGACTTTAATCCCACTTTGGGAGGACATGCTGAGCCATTGTTACCCTCTGTGACTGTTTCAACCCTCTCTTTCACCCTTGAAAAGCTTTTACAAATCATGTTTTATTATCACGCCGTATTATTACTGTTTTTGCCAAAATGCATTTGACCCATGCATTGGATGTTGCAACTCTTTTACATGTTATCCATTATATTTGTGTGACCTACAGCACATTCTCTCCTGAGGGCCGACATGTTCATGTTTGCTCCCTCTCCCTGGGAGCCCGCTAAGTCCTTGGCACAAATGTTTATTATAATTACATGTGAAATAAAAGTGAGCCTATTATGTAGCTGTAAGCCAATCTGTGCTTGGGTGACAGCATATGTCAGTCCAGGGGTCTTCTTCTTCTTCTTCTTCTTCTTCTTCTTCTTCTTCTTCTTCTAACCCTAACCCTAACCCTAAACTACTAATATATAGCAGTTGTATTGGATAGGAAAGTGCATTGTCACTTCACTCATTATTTTCACTTTTGTCAAACTGAACTTTTCCCGACCTGTTTCATCTTTCTTTATTGCAAGTTGGAACTATTTTTGCCAACGTCAGCAGGAATCTAAAACTCTGTCAAAGTCTCTGGACAGGATATTGCCCTTTTTACCCAAGAGGCAGCTCAAGTGGCCGAGAACTCTTCCGAATCAAAAAAGGATTGTGGAACTTGAATTTTTCCACATAAGGTGAGAAGATTTTTTGTTAATGTTAAATTGAGTTGACGTGGCTCAACACGTGTGATGCGTGCAAAATGATAAAAAGCGGTAAATTGTAATAAAATTAGTGAGTGTCTAATCCTCGACTGTCTGATCTGAGTTTAGTTCTTGATAGTGCGCTGCTTTAGTGACAGCGCTGTGGCAAAAACACAAAATATAACCAAACACACAAGATACTTCTGATTTCATCTCTTTTTACTGAAACCAGCTGGGCAGCGTTCCCCATGCAGCCAGTGTGCATGCTAAGTTTACGTAAAAAAAACTTTACTGTACCGTCTTGTTTGATGACATTTCTTCCTTGGAGGCAGGAATGATTGTGAAGGTAACTTCACCCTGAGAACGAGCCTTCGCAAGAGCAGTTACAAGAAGTAGTTATAGATATTTTAATAAATTTTACTTATTTGCTTTCATGCCGAGAGTTGGATGATAAGATACCACTCTCTATGAAGCTACACCCAGCAGCCGATTAGCTTAGCTTAGCATAAAGACTGGAAGCAGGATGAATCGGTTGGCCTGGTTCTGTCACCTATACATTCAGTAATGAACATATTTATAACGTTTTCAAATCTGTACGAAGTTTGAAGTTAAAAAAAAAGACTATTTCCTGGCATTTTCTTTTAAGAAAGCAGTTTTCCCTCGTTTCTAGTACAGTATAAATTCTATGTGCTAAGCTAACCCTCTCCTGGCTGTAGCTTCATATTTCATATACAGGATAAGGCTGGTGATATTGTATTGTCTTATACTGTCGATAAATACAATTTAAAAGAAGTTAATCAGAAATGAATAGATTCTACTAACATAAGAGGACCAGATTTCTGAAATGAAGACATTTCCAGTTTGGCCCATAATATCTCATTAAAATATCCATTGTTATTATCTATGAAATAAAAAGGGGGCCAATTACAGTTTTATGTATTCTGACGATGGTGACTGTTGTACTGTGATACACTATGGTGCAGGCAAACTGATACAATTGGGTACTAACTAAGTAACTTATCAGACTTAGTAAACCCATCAGAAAAGCATAGTTAACAGTAATAGTAAACTATGGATCACACAAGCAAAGAAAATGGCCAAACTACAATGGTTCAATAGTCCATTTAGATTAGAATAGAATACATCTTTATGGTCCACCAGGGTGGAAATGTGTCTTCGCCTCAACAAACACAAGAAACAAACTTATTCCTCTGTGCCATAAATCTCCAGTGTTGTCCAGAAACTATTAAAACACATCAATGAGACACAGCGTTGCTCTGTGTGACATGTTCATTATCATGGACATTGGCCCGTACTTCATTTTACTTCAATACACCATCCGGCTCCTGTAGGACTACAGTACATTCTCACTTGTGCACCAAATGTGGATTAATCCACAACAGAAAATAGTCCCAAACAAATGCACTACTTACTCCAGTTTGAGTATCGTTTTCTAAAAACTACGGTGCCCAGCAGTTTTACGAAATTACTGAGATTTTTTCTCAAACAAAACTTTTATTTGCGACAAATGTTTTAAAGGTTTTACATCTTTAATCTGAACAAATAGGACTGGAGCTGAGAGACACTGACATGGTAGAGAAGTTGAAAGGTATTGACAGACGGACTGACGCTTTTTTGGCTGTGTTCTTTTCATGGAATTGGTTGACAATAAGCAAAATATCAAACAGTGTCAGCCTTATCCTGTAAGTTAAAACACTGACAAGAAGAAATAAAAGGTTGCGAGCAAGAGGAAAGAAGGAAACAGAAACCTCCAATGAGGAGAATCAAACAATGTGAGCAAACAGCTGAGGTGAGACTAACCAGAAGAGAAAGGATTTCCTTTGGCTTCCTGTGCTCCAATGAGACACCATTCACCTCTTTCAATTCATCTCCTTCATGGATCAGGCCTTCAAAGTGTTGGAAATACAAATGGAAATGTGTACCACATGCTGTTCTCTGTAACATGTTCATTTCCTATGAGCCATTGTAATGTTACTACAGCTTATTATAAAGGCAGAGTGGAAAAAACTGTAGTAAATACAATTTCATCAGCTTACCGCTTTTATCAGCTGCACCTCCTCTCATGATCCTCGCCACAACAATAGTCCCGGTGGATTTGTCCATTTTAATTGTTGCCCCCTTGAGGATGGTGATTAGTACATGAAAGGATGACGGACAAACAGAAGAGGCACAGAGGCAATGAGGTCAAGGACAGTAAAACAACATGTTGCTTTTATTACAGTCCAGACAAGCTTCTTATTAAGAGTCACTTCATTCCAGTGAAGGTTATTTGTATCAAGACGGGACTATTTAACCCACTGCCTTCATGTAACACACAAAGCGCTGGAAAAAAGGTTATCCAAATCAGCATTGTTTTCAACAGATGTTATTGATGTGGAGCAAATCGCAATGGAAAGAGCATCTTATGTGGCTGAGTACAATCAGCCCACGCTCGGGTGTAACCCTGTTGTCTGGAAAACGGGAACATGCTGGATCGATCAAATAGACCGTGTCAGAAAAAGGTCAGTCCCCTTCCAATTTAGTTTTGTGATCAATACAAAAGTATGTTCTCTATTATTGGTCCAAAGAAAATTCCACTGTCAAACACTATCACACGAGCGAACACACTCTGCAAAGACTGTTCATCATTAATTCAATTATTCTCATTTTTTCCCCTAAAACAATGTTTTTTCTTTTAAAAGATTTAAGATATGTGTTTGGAGCATTTGTATCTTTGTTAGCAGGATATATAAAGAAACTTGTTAACAGATTTCAAAGTAATTTGGTGAAACAAATGATCTGTAATATGGATCGAGGATTCTTTTGTTAAAGGAATTTTAACTTTGTGTTTTAGAGCATCTTTGAACATTTCTGCTTTTTACTTAAGATGGGGGGGGGGGATCTGGCTCATGTACCCCACAGCTCTCCATGCATATATGTATTTTATGGAGATCGTGTCCAAATGCAGATCCAAAAAAACATTTGTTTTATTATTAAAATAACAAATTTAGAGGATTTCGCAGCCTTGGCGGAGGTATGTGCTCTTTGTAGTTTGGTTCGTTTTCAGGCCAGTTTCACTTGATCCAGGAAATTTCCAGAAATAAGTAACAATGGCTCAGGGTGGAATAAGACAGATCATTCCGGTAGTATCAAGAAAATTAGCTATGATTAAAGACTTTGAAACCAGTTGATTTACATCAAAAACAGAAAAGAAATTATCCCAATCCATTTTAATGCTCAATACTGCCTTAAATGACTCATTTAAGAGACAGTTTTGCACTGGTTACACACATACACATGTGTAAATATGCACGCACGAACTCACAACAATGCTGAAACTATGTTGTGCGTCACAGCAGATACATGGCAACAAAGATGTGGAAGAATTGACTCTGTAAATTCCTGGCTGCTGCAGCAAACTTTTCTTATGTTTCCTGTCATTCCAAAGGGCTGTAGTCCTCAGCATAGGCTACAGGGCTTTAGCGGTCACGCAGTTTGACAAAATGACATCAATTCAGTCAACGGAGAAAAATCCCGTTCAGCTGTCCCGTGGATATGTTTATTGCTTTGAACTGCCTGTGTGTGTCAGATATTGTGGCTGGACACATTACAGATGTCAGAGTGCAGTTGCCTTGTCACATGGTTGTCTTAACTTAAATACTTGCATTTGTGTTTGTTTTGTGTGCGTTACGAGGCCAGGCAGACTGAATTAGAAACAGGCTGACAGGCAGTTAAGTACAGTTGTATTTGTCTTTAGAGCCATATAGAAATATAATTATTTGCCTCCCTGCCGAGAGTTAGATGAGAAGATTGATACCGCTCGGGCAGCAGGGCGTGACTCCACTGGTTGCAAAAAGAAGTCCGGTTGACCCGACTTCGCACTTACTTTATTACCTCAGTAAACATTTTCCTGAAGAGATTATGGCCTCAATCACTAGTTTCAAGTCTTCTTCAATACAGCATGATGTTGATTTTGTAAATCATGGTCTCATTGGGCAATATATCAGGGTATGCTTCAGCGCGTAGCTACCTTCTGATTGACAAGTTGCTACCACCGGGTTAGCTCCCGGGTTAGCTACCGGGTTAGCTACTGGGGCGCCCCGTCTTACAACTATAAGCCTTTCATAGTGTTTTCAGTTCATCAAAGTTCATTGTAACATTTTAGTCACCCAAAAAATGAGAGCTCAACGCTCTCATGTCATTTCGGTCTCCAAAAAAACAAGATGGCTACAGCCAAACTCAAGCCTTCAAAGCGGTAGTTTATGAGCCGATGGATGACGTCACTGTAACTACGTCCACTTCATACAGTTTATTGTTGCACATTTCAGGCATGAGAGTGATACTGTATCAACCTTCTCATTAACTCTCAGCAAGAAAGCATAATAAGGGTATTATCGAAAATGTCAAACTATTTCTTTAAGCCAAACCGGATATAAATCAAATGTTTAACTTGACCTCTAACATATGAAGACTTGTTTACTGACCAGGGGGTCTTTGGTTTTGACCAGACTGACAATTTTGACAGAATCTTCATCCTCCTCCAGCACATCATCAGGTATCGGTGGCAGATTGGGCTCAAAGTTTCTCTGAGCGACATCGTCATGGACACACAGGAGACTCTGTAGACAGAACAGAAAAACAGTGAAGGTGCTGATCTGCCTTCAGGTATGTCACTTTCAATTCCAGGTGCTGTGAATAGATGTGGCACTTGGGATAGTATCCTGTAATGCATCTCACTTTGTATGGAAAAATGGCACCGGCTGAGGCCAGCGGTATACTGTACTCCAAACAAAATGGAAACCAAAGTGTTGGCTGTCAAGCTGCTGTCAAATTCAGCGTTGTGAACAAATGCCAGTGTAATCACGGCAGAAATCTTTTCATTTAATGGCATCCATTCTAGAGGGGAGCGCACTGAAGAACCTGTCACCAGTTTTACCAGTGCAGATCTAAACCAAACAGCAACCTCTGGGGTCTGAAAAGTGAAGAGTTAGAGTCTCTAATGGGGCGTGGCCACCTTATAATTGATGGATTGCTACCACACGGTGTTGTCCTGTTTGAGTGTTGTTCATGTTTTCAACCTTTTAACCCTTTCACAGTGTTTTCAGTTCAGGAAATGTAATTGTAACATTTTGGTCGCCTAAAAATGTTTTGTTCAGTGTTTGATTGTTCTTAGATCCATCCACTCGAGTCAGTTCTGGTTCCAAAAAAAACTGATGACGACGGCCAAAATGCCAAACTCAAGACTTAAAACCGTAGCCTACAAACTAATGGGTGAGGTCAGGGTGACTACGTCCACTTCTTACAGACAGTCTATGGTTCAAACCAACATTTTTAGGCTAAATGGTAGAGAAATAAAAATGCCACCAATCCTTGTTGACTAATTAAAGGTGACTGAGACTGTGCAAAAATTCCAATAACTTTGGCCGGCCTGCCTGCACTCACTACAGCGACTTAACCCAAACACAGCACTTTTCTCTTGGTCGCAAGCCTTCAATGTGGACTGTGCCAACATGCCACATTTGATTCAGTCTGGAATATACTGCCAGCCTGAGGGCCACCTGAAAACAACCCCCCACACTGCTAACAGCCGTACTTGCTCAGCTCAAACAACACACGTCAAAAAGGTTTTCCAGTGACTCACTATCAATGCCCAGACAGTTCATTTAAGTTCAATCTTTTTTTTACTTTGGCCGCGTGAAAACTCCAGGTTTGTTTGCTGAAAAACAATATTCTGGATCTCTCACCGTGAACCTGCACAAGGTAGAATAAAATGTACTGTAATAAGAAAGAATGAGAAGGGGCAGGGGACGGGGACGGGGGACATCTGCTCATCAACTTGATTTTAACAATCAGCCAATACATCTGTCAGTTAGTCTACTTATCCATGTTGTCCATCAACAGTTGCCCTGCTCAGAAGCTGCCAGCGCATGAGCAATGTGTCTCTGGCCACTTTCAGAGACAGGTTTTCAAAAAACAAACATTCATTCACAGAATATTATACCCTGAGTCTCTCATAAGTATGTGTGAGCTCCTCCGTCGGGGCCAAGAACAAACAGGTCATTAGGACTGTTTAAACAAACCTGTTAGTTCTCGGCTGGCTTCAGCTCCTCATTAAGAGAAGCCATGACTTCTGCAGCTCACTGGAAAACCATTGGCTGTGTGTGTGTGTGTGTGTGTGTGTGTGTGTGTGCGTGTGTGTGTGTCTGAAATAGGACTGTCAGCAGATCTGAAATAAGGAAACATGCATCTGAGTAGTATGGGCCTTTACTTGAGTGAACACTAATAAACATAACTAGGGAGTAGTTTAGCTTCAATTCCAGTGTGGTTAGTAGATGTCAGCACCTCTCAGAGGGCAATATGATTAGGTGACATACATTTAAATAGAATTTACAGTTGAATTAATTTTGTCACTTTGTGTGACTCACAGAAGCTTTTTGATGTGCGTGTAAACTCTGGTGTTCAGTCGCCTGAACAGCATCAGAAGAGCTCAGATGAAGCATTCCTGCGTGGAAATGAGTTTGTCAGATTACAGTTCTAGTGTTAGCTAGGTCAAGAGAAATGACTGAACATCTAACCACACTAGAGAAGCTTTCTTTTTTTGTTAATGATACATTGGGTAGCTGAAGTAGAAGGAAGCAAAACAACTTCTTCTGAGTGGATTATATTTTTGCTTCATAAATGGTCCGTGTGAATTACAATTATAGGATTCGCTTCAGTGATAGAAAACTGCACTCTTGCACAGTTTAAAACATATGTATGTGTGTGTGCAGTAATATTAGAGAGATTAAGAAGTCACTGAAGGGAAAAGTTTGGCATGTTTGGAATATGCTTATTCGCTTTCTTGCCAAGAGTTGGATGAGAAGAGCGATACTACTCTCTATTTAATATGAATATGCTAGCAGTAGGTTAGCTTAAATTACGTAGAGTAAATTGGAAACAGGGGGAAACATTAGCCTGGCTCCGTGTAAAGGTTACAAAAGTTTGCCTACTGGCACCTCTTAACAAATGAACACGTTATAGGCCTATGTGCTTAGTTCTTTTCGTACAAAAACTGAAATGTAAGGAATGAGAGATTGTGGCTATTCAGGCAGTTACAAAGGTTTTTATTTTTTACCTTTGGACAAAGCTAAACTAACTGGTTTTCCCTTGCTCCCAGATTTTATGCTAAACTACGGTAAGCCCTGGCTGTAGTTTCAATTATTTTTATTAAAATTCTTGACATTCATACGGAATAGCGAGCTAATTAAATTATTACACCATTTCCCAAAAATTTAAATGAAAGAGAGAGAGAGAGAGAGAGAGAGAGAGAGAGAGAGAGAGAGAGAGAGAGAGAGAGAGAGAGAGAGAAAAAAAAAAGAGCTTTCTATATGAGTATAACACTGTGGGTTTTCTTCTCCAGGAACCATCACCTTACCGTGGTGGAGAGGTTTGTGTGTCCCTATGAACCTGAGAGCTGTGTTGTCTGGAGCCTTGTGCTCCTGGTAGAGTCTCCCAAGGCAAATTGGTCTCAGGCAAGGGGCCAGACTAAGAATGGTTCAAAACGACCTCATGAAAAAAAGGGAAAGAGAAGGAGAGACCCTGCCTGGAGGAAGGCGGGGAAGCCCGTCTGGAGACAGGCCCAGAGGGAGGGCCCGACAGCGAGCGCCTGGTGGCCGGGTCTGCCACGGAGCCCGGTCGGGCACAGCCCGAAGAAGCTGCGTGGTGCCTCCCATCCATCCATCCATCCAGTGGGCCCACCACTCACAGGAAGAATTGCTGGGGTCGGGTGCGCTGCCACACGGGTGGCAGAGGCTGGCTCTGGGGACGGAACTAGTGCAGGAGGTGGAGCGCTACCAGTTGGATCTGGTGGGGCTTACCTCTACGCACAGTCTTGGTTCTGGAACTGTACTCCTGGATAGGGGTTGGACTCTATTCTTCTCCGGAGTTGCCCAAGGTGTGAGGCGTCGGGTGGGTGTGGAAGTACTCAGAAGCCCCCGGCTGAGCGTTGCTACGTTGGAGTTTACCCCAGTGGACGAGAGGGTCGCCTCCCTACGCCTTCGGGTTATGGGGGGAAAACTGTTGTTTGTGCCTATGCCCCAAACCGCAGTTCGGAGTATTCGGCCTTCTTGGAGACCCTGAATGGAGCCCTGCAGGGAGCTCCAGTAGGGGACTCCGTAGTCTTGCTGGGAGACTTTAACGTGCATGTGGGAAACGATGGAGACACCTGGAGTGGCATGATTGGGAGGAACGGCATCCAACATAAGAATCCCTAGCTCTGATATATATGAATATAATGTGGGTCACCCACAATGTTAATTCCTTGGTTCTTCCATTGGGGGAAAACACCTATACATATTTAATGGGTAGATACTGTATGAGAGCCGTATTGATACTTCTTGTCTAACTCTCAGCAACAAGGTGACCTGAATATAGAGGGAAACAGCTAGTACGGCTGGTACGAACTAGTTTACATTAAGTTGATCTTAATACAAAGACGAGACATAGGAGGAGGAAACAGCTAGCTTGACTAGTTATAGCCAAATCTCATTTGTTCAATCTGTACAAAAACTTAAAGGTTCAGTGTGTAGGATGTGGTGGCATCTAACGGCGAGATTGCACATTGCAACCAACTGATTACCTCCGCTCACCCCTCCCTTTGCAAGCGTGTTGCAGAACCTACGGTGGCCTTCAGATAACGTGACAGGAGTGGTATCAATATTCTCTGATACTCCTGGCAAGAAAGAAAACAAGCCTATTTCGAGTGGTATATTCTTTTGGTTAGAGATGATGTGATTTACTGGACAAAGGACTTGGCTGGGTGAGTTTCAGGTCGACACACATGTGTGAAGCTACGGGAACACACCATCACCATGGAAGGAAATACTCTTCACCTTAAAGTTGGGTTGGGAGAAGAGGGCAACCAGTTCTTTGACTTCATCGGTCCAGCCTTGGTGTATCAGCCCCTCCGCCAACTGGAAGCAGAGAAGTAGAGGCAGGATATAGCTTTTTTAATTAGAGGTATACATTTATATCATGGCCTGAGTGAGGTTTGCTCTAGTCTACGCTGTACTAGCCAAGAGAGACAAAAAGGATTTGTGAAACTTGTATCTGATTCAGACTATAGTGACACAGTTCTGTGTGACCCCGTTCCCCTCACTGGGACTTTGCTTTTTTTCTTCTCAATGTTAATTATTTGTTCGTGTTCCTGTTTTGATTTTATGTCTTTTAGCCACCGGCGGGAAAAAAAGCTCCCGAATGTTCAAGGCTACACGACAGCTGCGGCGACAGCTAAAACAGAGCAGCCTTGACCGTCAGCGGCGAGGGATGAGGCGGCGAGTGACTGTGTGCAGTCGCCCGTCTTGTCGAGCGTATTACTGTAATGACTTCTACTGCTTCAAGATGTCGAGGCACACTCCAGGGACACAATGCATGAAGGTCATTAGTTTCCACTGTGAGCAAACAGAAGCCTCTCTGAGGGGAAACAGACCCGTGGTTTGGCCCTTCCAGTAGGTCCTGATGATTTAAGCCAGGCGGAGAGTAGCTGTCTAACAGAATCTGAAGCAGAGGGAGTGAAGAGAAGGAGATGGAGCGAAGTGTAGGGATGAGGATAGGGGGAAGATAGACAGTGTGGAATCATGGCAGGAATTACAATGTGCAGGGCATAGGGAGAAGATAACGAAAAGCAAATGAAAGGACAAAGGAAACAAAGAAAGGGGATGAGTAGAGATAATGGAAGAGGAATGTGGTTTGGGGATGGAGAGAAGAAAAGATGGAAGCATAGAGTAAGGGGAAAGTGTAAAAAAAAGAATGTCGTTGTTTAACACTTTGGCCAGGAATGAAGGTAGAACATGGTTCAAGGAAGGTAGAAGGATGTGATGGAAACACAGGAGGGATTGGTTGGTAACAGGAATGAAGAGGACTGGTGTATGAAATATGATGCACAACCATCTGAAGGGAATCTAGACTGGTAGTGTCGAAGTAGGAGCACTCTCTGTCACTTCATCTTGAATCTGAAATTAACTGTATTCCTTCAACCTGCAACATTAGACTGCACACACAATGATTTTAGCAGCCTGTTGCTCTGCACTGTCCTCGCTGACCCCACTCCTGGCAAGCAGGTACAACACAGCATTTCAAGTGATAATATCCAAAGTGACCGAGTTTTGAGATAACATTTCATAATTGGGTACGCACCAGAAGGAGTGTGCGTTCCACTTGTGCTACTGTGTGACAGGAAAGTCGTCTGTACGTGGAGGAAATTATTTGAATGACAACATATCTTCCCTGTTACCTCTGCTGTCAAACTGTCATCCTCGGCAACATGTCTATCTGCAAAAGATGTTTGGAGAGCGTCGCTTACTTCTGAGGCCAGACTTGCTGCGTGCTCTTGGACGGGGACGGGGCTTCGCTTCTCAAACCGCTTCAGCCGCTCATGGATCTGCCAAGTCAGGAAAGTATCACAGTAAAGGCACTTACTGCAACTCCAAATAGTGCTACTAATTCTATTACTATTAACATTCATTTATAATGATAAAAATATAATTTATTGAAAGACCTGCGATGTTGCCAGAGCTAGAACACAACCTATAACAATTTTAAAATAATAGTTAAGATGTATTGCAGTGGTGTGTGTGTGAGTGTGTGCTGTTTTTATTTTTCTGATTTGCATTGATGGAGTGCTGGCATATAACCGCAAATGTCTCCAATGAGTGTGAGTGTGTGTGTGTGTGTGTGTGTGTGTGTGTGTGTGTGTGTGTGTGTGTGTGTGTGTGTGTGTGTGTGTGTGTGTGTGTGTGCGTGTGCGTGTGTGTTAATGTGTCTGGGAGGGATGGGTGGTGGTTTTTGTTGCTTGTTGTTCGTTTTGTTATTTCATTTTATATATATATATATATATATATATATATATATATATATATATATATATATATATGTATATATATATATATATATATATATATATATATATATATATATGTATATATATATATGTATATATGTATATATATATATATATATATATATATATATATATATGTATATGTATATATATATATATATATATATATATATATATATATATATATACATACAGTATATACAAAATGTACAATATACAAAATAAATTAAATATATTATTTGTAATTTTATATCGATTTTAGGGTACTGGGATTAGCGTTTATCCCCCCCACCCCCCTCTTCAATTAGACCTTTTCCCTGTCCACCCCACTGTTCTTCACCTCTCTTCTTATTTCACCCTGCTGGCTTTTCCTCCTCATCTCACCTTTTTTCCTTGTTTGTCC
Source organism: Cottoperca gobio (assembly GCF_900634415.1). NCBI lineage: Eukaryota > Metazoa > Chordata > Actinopteri > Perciformes > Bovichtidae > Cottoperca > Cottoperca gobio. The sequence continues at coordinate 19,514,538 of NC_041371.1, forward strand.
CTCTGTCCTTGTCACCTTCCTCACCCTTCCACTGACCATTTCCACCCCCGACATCATTGACTAACTCCCATCATCACTGCCAGGGGGCTGACATTAAAGTGACCGATCTCCCCTCAAACTGAACCTCATATCGAGGGGGGGTACGCTTTGGTTGACTTTGTGAAACTTGATGGAGCTGGTGGTCAGTGCCTTTTTAAAGCTCACATCGTGTAGACATGAGGTGAGACGTGTCATTACTGTATGCACTGTCTCTGAATGTAACACATGTGCCGTAAAGGTGTTCGTCCACACTATACCTTCGGTTGTCATTTCTACACTAGAATGGCAACACTTGTGGATTGATGGTAGCAGGTCGGGGTTGGCAGTCTTATTGCAAATACGTTGGTGAGCTATAAATCATATCTTGTGATTTGATATCTCAACCTAGGGGCCACCTTAGCTGTGATATGTAATACAGGCATGGTCAGTACATTCTCTTATGAAACATGTTCTGTATTCACATATGTCCCATAGTCTTGTTTAATATGAATACAGCCATTATTAAAGGGTATTGTACTGTGCTTTTCTCGCTGGTTTGAAGTGGGCGGGGCTCTGTTGCAAACTATATGACATCACAGTCACATATATCTCCGCACCAATAAGGATTTAGCAGAATTATCGTCTGACTGCGTTTCCCCATCAGCTCTGTGGACATTTTACTGCAGATGATGGAAGTTAGTGAATAGCAAGTGAACATAGTGGAGCATTCAGCAGCTACAGAGCCAGATGTTTCCCTCAGGATCTGCGGAGAAGATTCAGTTCTTTATTCAGATTTACATTTATCAGGTGGCACAAAACTCTAAATGAATGTTAATGTTGCTCTGTGTCTGCTGGATGTGTAAATAAGCAAACGGTGATAATATGTCAGTATTGTGTTTACAACTTGTTTTGACTACCACCAAGTGGCCATACAAATATTGTATTGCAGGTTTACAAAAACTAAAGCTACAACATAACTAATTGTTGCTTATTAATCAGGAATATTTACTGTTATAGAGAAAGATACTCTAAATACAAACCAAGTTTTCAGAGGCTTCAACGTCGCAATGATTCACAAGTTGTATTGAAGGTATAATCCACTCATAGATGGAAAAGTCAGTTTCAAGCACTGAGTGAGCTCTGCAGTACTATAACCAATGGTCTCATAAACTATTCAAATCACAACTCATCCTCTCAGTGGCGGTGAAGCACCTCAACATTACAACAAACGCACAGTTAGAATTGCCTTCCCGTAAGTGCCTCTATGCATTGTTTATTGGATTTCATTTATTTCCCAGACTAATCAACGTTTCCCAGCCCGGGGACTTCTGAACTATGTCCATCTAAACAAGGACTTCTCATCTCTTAATTGACTTGCACACAGAAAGCACAACACATCCAGTTAATTTTGAGAGTTGATGACTTTTTGCCCCAAATCAAAATTGCACAGAATTATTTTGGAGCATACTCCTAGCAAAAATAGCTTGTTTACAAATCACAGAGGCAAGATGCATTTGCAAAAAAAACCATCTCAGGATAATAAGTTAGATCTGCTACAAAGCAATCAGTGCGATTTAGAGTAGCAGTGGATTGCTTTACCTGTCAGTCAGATAAATATGACCTGACACAAAGCTGCTTATTAATACATTTACCGTACTCCTGGTTGTGTGCAAGATAGGCACATCACAAATCCACATAGACACATATATAAATGGAAGAATGCTATAGCCTTCATATATATTCTGTGACTGGGCAGGACATTGGTCTTGACAGTCTCATTAGGACCGTCAGACACTGTAACACTACAGACTCACCACAGGGGAGTGCTGTTAGTCAGTGGTCAGGAGAGTCTAACACACACCCATGAGCAAATCACTATGTTCTGAGCACCCAGAGAGCATGTTAGTGTTAAAACATATTATAAAAAAAAAATGAACATGGAACTAATTAGGCATTCATCAGATGCTTTCTTTGTATTTGGCCCGGGTAGACTGAGAATCCTAAAGGTTTCTAAATAGTAGATACACATTAAAAGAAAGGTCAAAGCTTGCTTGTATTGGAATATTGTGTTTATATTCTTTGGAATTTGGCTACAAATATATTGCTGTGGATGGAAAGAGGTTGGATTTTTAATCAAATCCGACAAATGAACAGTGAAGCTTGAAAGTCGAGGGATTTCAAGAGCTGTAGGTTGCTGTGGATCTGAATCACACACCTAATCCCACCTCACTCCCACTGGAGGGTTCATGGTATGGGTTTATACCAGGCAGCACAGCAAAACTCACAACTTAAGACCATTAAGGAAGTTACTGAAGCAGCCAAAAACAGCCACCAGTGGCTCTGACTGAAATGAGAGGGATGCACGATTGGGTCCTGAGTAGGGACTCCACTGTCTTAACTGTCCCAAGAGTTTAAGTTAGTTAGCATAGTTGTGTAGCTATTTGATTAGTTGTTTTAAGCCCCTGGTCTTCTGGATTAAACTGGTTTGTTAAAAGAGGTAAATCACATGTGTGCAGTGTGAGTGTAGTGCAGGTGTTCAGGCTTTAACTGTTGGAAGTGTGTGGGTTTTATAATGAACTATGTAATCATTTGACCCAACAGCCTGCTTAACAAACCTGATGATATTCCACTTCTTCATTGGGTTTCGCCAATGATTGTATAACTATTAATGCATTGCCTAATAATTCAAAATATGTTGGGGGTCATTCATCTCATTTCAGGGAAAGGATTAAACTTTTGTCTTACATATTGTGCTAGATATTTTTGTCTTAGCAATCCGTTTCTCTCTTATTGTCTATCTATCATGGTAATGCATAAATCTAAGCTAGGAAGAAAGTATTTATAGATTTGCATGGTTTCCTCCAGCCAACACGAGCCAGCCTTCATATTGACATTTACATAATTCCGTATCCACCAATAGTCATTAAAAAAAAGACACACTTTTATAGTCATATACATACACAAGAGAGCCACTGAGAGCACAACTGTACGAGTATCCACAGAGTTAAGTCAGGCGTTTACTCAAGACGTAGTTTGCTGTGTGGTCCCTCCAAACGAAGGGAGTCAGCGCAACGTACTCGCTGTGATTAATTTGTAAGTAGATAATTGGCATTTCCCTAACCTTTCAAAAAGGGGTTTTATAAGAAGGTCATGTGTCTTGTGTTTTTAAATAATTCTTCCAACACTTTGCTCCTCGGTAACTAGCTTCTGCACAGGTTGCCTGTATTCCCATAGAAACGGTCCACTTCCTATATTGATGTTTCATTGTTCATTCACCCAGAATCTATAGTCAAGGTATTTGGATTAAAGCATCAGATGAACTCTGAAAGCTTGTGTTCGATAGCCATTGTCCCATCTAAGATCCAACAGCCAATACACTCATTCCTCCCAGAGAACGTGTTTAAGTCATTTAAAACATTCACAAGTGGTGCATTATTGGAACAGAATATGGCGCGACATTGTAACCTACAGCTGGATTATAATTGTAATGTTTAATAACAATTAATAACTGAGAAATCTTTAGTCATCTTGGAGCACCATGAGACCGGACCAGTTAGCCTCCTGTGAACAATGGGCAATTAGCTGGGGGATAATTGTATAACAAAACTGTTTCAAATAGTTAAAGCGCTTTTGTAAAGCTCATGGGGCTCCAAGTTGCTTAGTGTGACTAAGAAAGGTTTTATTTTTGGAGAAGTGTAAATAAGTGCTTTAGCAGCTGCTTCAGCAGTGGGCCCTCTTCTACTTTAAAGTGTGAACAGGGCCGCAAGTGGCAGTTACAGGATATTAACAGAAAACGTTGTAATAACAGAAAATGTAATATAAGAGGAGCGAAAGTATAGAAGAGCCAGAAAGTCAGAAAACATCAATATCTAGCTTAACATGGATTTATCATAACACAGTACTCAAAAATGTCATTTAATATACTTTTTTAAAACTAAATTGAAACATTGTGCGATTAAGGATGGGAATTGAAGATTTTGTTTTCCATTATCGATTCTTCTTTTAGATCCAATTATTTATGGAAACCCTTATTGAGTCCTGATAAATTGTTGGAAAAAGAGAAGATACAGGCTTTTTGAATATATTTTTTTGTTTCTTATTTTCATCTATATTATTTATTTGCATAAAAACATAACATTTTATAAATTTGGAAATAAATGATTGTTTTTTAAACATTTTTTGGTATTAGTAGTTTTAATGATGTATTATTAGCTGTTTCAAGCTTGTGTTATGAAGTGCTTGGACGATTTTTCTTGCTGTCGTACATCGCTTATTCCGCCGTGTGCGATGCTAACATCTGAATGGCACACTTTACAAAAAGCACGAGTTTGCCCTACTCTGCTTTTAATAAATAAGGGAAGGTCTCCTCCCATTTGTTAGGGTACTTACATAAAGTTTTAACTTGTTTGGCAGGTACAACTGTGTCTCCATCTATCTCCCGTTCACTGTGACTCTCATCCATATGTTGTTGTCTTCTTCTGTGTTATTGTTCCTGTTTTCTTCTTCTGTGTGTTTACTGGCGGATAACGTTTTTCAGCTAAAGTTAAACATAATACTGCCACCTGCTCTACCGGAGGCCACTACGGTATTACACTTTTTTTAATTAGGTTAAAAATATGGGATAATTATGGGAAAATATTTAAACGGGAGAAAAACGGGATGGAAGTAAAAATACGGTATAATCCCAGGAACAACGGGAGGATTGACAGGTATGATCATAACTGGCCCGCCGGTTTTGGTAATTAAATCAATGCATGGAAAATTCATATTTGAGAAAGAATCTAAATGTGTGAGAAATTAAACTGCCCCGGAACAAACTGACGGGACTGACGACAGACGCCTTAGATGTGGTGAAAAGAGCGGATTAGTGGGCAGAATGCGGGAGAAGATGCAGCTGACGGTGTATCACTGCATCAGACACCAGGAAGTGCTGTGTTGTAAAGCTTTGGAGATGGAACATGTAATAAGGACCGTAACATAGACAGGACACTGTAAATCTTTTCTTGAAGAGATACATTCTGAACATGGCAGTGCAATGGATAGAATAGATTGATAGATAGACTGAATAGATTTTTTGAAAATCTGCCAGTTTTTGGAAGCAAAGGGAAACACACCACAGATCTCTGGGACAAAAGTGACGATGTGAGCTGGCCTTTATGTGCGACATAACGAAGCATCTCACTGTTAAACTTGCAGCTTCAGGGCCGTGTGATCACGGACATGTATGATGCAGTGAGAGCCAAGCTGCCTGTGGGAGACTCTGATGCAGCAGGAAACTTTGGTCACTACGTGTTTCCAAACACTGACAAACCATCTCCACCGCTGTGTTCCCGACTGCGCATGAACTGCTCAGCAATCCGTTTGCAGTTGACGTGGAAACAGCACATGTGAACAACCAAATGTAGCTGATTGACCTCCAGTGTAACGACACACTCAAGGCAAAGTATGACTCTGTGCTCGCTGCACAGTTTCCAAGCTTCACCCCCTACACACACACACACACGCACACACTCACACACACTCACACACACACACACACACACACACACACACACACACACACACACACACACGTGCGCACACAGTTAAAGTCAGAGACGGAGTGGAGGAAAGGAGAGGGGAGAACTAAAACAAAATCCACTGCTAAATGTTTTACTTTAAATTACACAGTATAACTATTTATTACTTGTTAATCATGTTAAAAATTGTCTGCGAGCCATATCTCGTCATCGAAAGAGCCATATATGGCTCTCGAGCCATAGGTTCCCGATCCCTGGTTTATACTGTTCCAGCTTCATTCTTTCAGCATTATATCCTGTATGTAGCCATCAAGTGCATATGTAAGATCAATTTTACAAGATTCTTGTTTTAAATAGACTTTGCTGGAAAGATAAACATTTTTAAATCAGTGGTATACAGTGTTTTCAACCAACTCATGCAGATAACGTTATTTTATTTAGTTAGCTATCTGCTGCTATTACAATCTGCAGTTGTCTGCAGTTGCAGTAGCTGGCAAAATCAGAAGTCCCCGGCAAGAAAATTAGAAGCTGAGTTTGTCAACTGTTAATTTCATGAGGTTAAGTCACTTGGGAAAGAGTGTGTTTAATGCTTATGAATTAAACTTCTAATTTGTAAGAGGAAGATTGTGTTATTTATTTTTCCTTTCATACCTGAGAACTTTGTGTTTACATGTGATGCAGGTTTCAAAAGTAAAGTTTTCACTTCAAAAATGATTTTTCATCAAGTCTTTATGTCATCCCATAAATAAATATCAATGAGCAATGTTCAGTCCAATCAGCCGATTCCCTCCCACTTCACGCTGGTTTGATCCAGCAAACCCTAGGATGATTGAAGTCCTACAGACGGCCCTAAACGTTCAATGAATTTTGGCTTCAGGATTCAGTGCAGTGATTTAAGAGAAAGATTGTCAAACATAAAAGATTTGTTTTATGGTCTAATCAATAGATGGCTTGTTTTAAGGATTCATCAAAAGTTGTGCTGGTTCGATTGTACTTCATGGTTGTTGAGCAGCTGTGCACTGCCTTTCTTTTGTCCTTCATCTTTACTCTGAACAAATGTTGGCTGACTTAACTTTGTAAAGTCTACCTCTACCTGATTATATCCCCTTACCCCTCTTCACCTCTTCCTCCCCTCCTAGACAAATATATGTCTTAAAGAAAACCAAAAACTGTTAAGGGAGAATATCTGTGTAAAAAGACTTGGCAACTGGCGAGAGTGAGTGAGCCAGGAGAGTGAAGTAAGCTGTATTGATGATACACTGCACTCGACTATGAGAAACATTGGCCCTCCTGACAAACATGTCCCTTTGTGATTTGTTCTCTGTCAACGCTGAACCAATACCAAGGTGGAAAGTGAAAGAAAAGGACCAAATCTTTTGGTCTGCTTTTTTAGTGCGTGTGTGCATTCTGATCATTTGACAACATGGAGTGAAATGCTGATTCATTGTGATGTGTGTGTGGAGCTGCAACTCCAGCAATCTTATTCAGAGTGGAATGGTTTAGCATCCAGTCCTGATGCCAAATTACAGCCTTGCACAACACACTTCTGATGCAGCCAATTTGATTGCGAGAAACACTTACCAGAACAACAAAACACTTATCGCAGTGAGGAGCTACTTTTGAAGTGCTTCCTGACCTATAACCCGCTGGTGTCAGGCTGACTGGACAAGATGAAGCTCTTGCTTGCTTTTATAATACATAGAGTAGCAGTGCTGGCAGAAGATCACTTTCGCTTTCAAATTATAAGACACTTATTATACACACACAGCCTGGATTTATGGTTTCAGTTTTGCTGATTGTGTAATAATTTCAGATGCTGCTGGCCCAAAACTAAAAGTGTTGGACACCTGCTGGCACATCGCTTTTACAATTAAATATGACCCCGCTGAGATACTTTAAATATCAGTCTATTAGACACAAACAGATATAGCGGAGACAAAAAAAGACAGAAAATTTACTTTTTACTCCAGTGGAAGGAATTCAGGATGAATGGAGCGACATTGTTCTAATGATTCACTGATAATGAAATGGAGCTTGTACTCTTAAAGATGGTTGAATGCTCAACTGGATTAAGTATTGATCTCCCCTGAGCTGGGAGCCTTGCAGGACATTGTCATGTCCCGTCAGATTATTTAATGTTATGCAATGTATTTATGTTATAGTTTAGTTCATGTTCAGTGTTTAATATCTCTCAGGTCACGTTATGTTAAGTTACCTTCACTCTTGTTTAGTGTCGTCTTGCACTTCCTGTTTTGTTTTGAAACTTACCTTTCCCTCTCGTTCCAGGTCACTTAACTTCCTGCCTTTGTGTGTTTTCCCGCTTCTGTGATCGTCTGCCCCGCCCCTGATTGTTGTCAACTGTGTCCCCTTACCTCATGTATAAATAGTTCTGTCTCCCCTTGTCTTGTGCCAGTTCATCTGGTTAAATCTAGTCAAGTGTATGGTTATTGTTAATGGGTAAACTTTGTATTAAAAAATATTTTGTTTGTACGTCAGACACTTTGTGGAGTCGTGTATTTGGGATCCTATGTTTTTTCATTCCGTGGTTCGTAACACACATGTAAAAGGAGGTGAAGAAGAGGGGATGTGTGTCCCATGTGTTAAGGTTTGCTTTCTTTAATATTTCCCATAATCCCTCTGTGTTGTGCACTAAATCACTTCCATGATGCGAGCTGAGCTGAACACATAACAAATGGTCTGGTATGCTCAATTGCAGCACTTACTCCTGATCCCATCATCTCCTGACTGCAGATGTTTGTTTGTTCATTTGATTGAAGTACCAGACACAACAAATGGAAATCAGGGAGCAAAATAGATGCCTTAGATGTGCCAATACTATTCTTAATTATTCACTCACGATTTTCCCCTACAATGTTGTCTTATATGGTGCCAAGCACACTGAGTTACAAATTGAGAATAGCGCAATTCCCAGGATTTGTACAACAGCGAAAATACATCTTTGTTAAAGAGCGTACTCATTGAGACACTTCATTGTTTAGTCAGAGACATGAGGAGGAATGAGTTGTGTCTTTTCACTTCTCTATCGTGTCCTCATTAAAACTAATCCTGTCAGTGGCTGATGTCAATACTTGCTGTGCTTAGCTTTAATTGCACTGAGGCCACTTCTGTGTCTTTCTGTCGAACATAAATATAGAATATAAATGCACGTCCATATGGGAACGTTGTTTGTTGAGAGCAAAATGTCAAGAAAAGAGCATTTGATCGATTAGATTGTAGGAGGGTATTGCCTTATGATTTCAGTCCTAAATTACAATATTATCATTATGGCGTAAAGTGAATTAGTAATGAGGAAAAAACTAGATGGCTGAGAATAATAGGTTTAACATTCTGCAATTATAAGGCACGATAGACTACAGGGAGGCAGATACTTGTATTGGAAACACATGGGTGTCCAAAGAGGTCTACTGTGTGAGCGTCCACTTTATAGAAAGTACACACTATCAGTGCCTCATTTCATGTTCATCAAAATTCAAGGCGAAGTAAAATGTATGTGGGCTGTAAAATAAAGCCTCCCTCCTCATGACTCACTTTGTCAGTGCTATTTATTTAATCTGTGGCAGATTAATAGTTGACTGATGATAGTAATAATGAGCCCACTAATATCAAGTGAAAAATGAGAAAACTTTAAAGCTGCATTATTATAATTTTATGTAAATTATTAACAATATTAATACATTAAAAATTTTTTTGTTATAAGTTATAAGCACTTATAATTATCAGTTATCAATTAATGTCAGTATGAGACCGGCAATCATGAAGTATTATGACACAAGACCTTATACGTTATTATTAAATGCTTTATAATGTGCTTATAGCTATGATTATACAGTGCTATAAACAGATTATAATGCATTACAAGTATGTTGATAATGCATTATAGGCTTCACAGACAGTGTTACCATGTGTTTGTTGGACACTTGGAGGCAGCACAACAAACTGTGAACACAACACTGACACAGTAGCACCGTATAAAGTAGATAAGTTGAATGTTAGGAGTAACCTTAGCATTCATTTGGAGTCGTGTTTTAGCTGACCTAAAGAATGTGTGTCCAATTTTGACTTTCACTTTTTCCTCTGTTTTGGTCTCCACCAACTCCTGAGGGAAATATCTGGCTCTTTAGCTGCTGAATGCTCCACAATGTTCACCAGTTACTTGCTGTCTGTCTGCTGTCTGTCTGCTGTTTAGCGCTGGGCAGGAAGCGTACAGTGAGGTTTTTTCTTGCTGAAAGCCGCTGCCTGCTACATCTAGAAACAACGCTGATTTGTTTAATGGCAAGCTCCTGGTCATGAACTTGAAAATTGACTTTTCCAAATGAGGAAACCGTTTCATTTGGGGAGGAGAAGCAAGTTTAGTCAACAGCCCACATAATTTTTCTGATGTTTTCTGCTGATCTTCAAATAGTCTTTGATCCTGCTCGAAATTATAGACGCTGAAAGCTGACACCGCTCTGGTACTAAGAGGTCATTTACAGAGAATTATAATCCAGGTAATCAGATTTTATTACACATGTGCTGCATGCTTTATGGCCATGCATAGATAGACATGCACCTACACAATTGTATGAGATAATGGGCCTCATGAAGGAAGCAATATAAGCACACATTTTCTTATCCACGATTTGTTCTTATCTTGTTAGTACACATTGATTTCTATAAAGATTGGATTATTAAATGTTTGCATTAAAGAAATACTATTGTTGTTAGTGCATCTGGAGTTCACTTCTCTCACTTATAACAGAAAATAAAAGGTAAATTCTAGAGAATGTTGCAGCATGAGGCCTGATGTCAGCAAAATAGTTTTTAGCGTTTGAGTCATTTTACTCACCTAAATTGTTCGGGTTTGTTTTAATCTGCACAGTTACAGTTGACATACCTCAAGATGCCTCCTGCAGACATACATGAAGTTCCCAACACGCTGTTTCAGACTCAAGCTCCTTTTTTTCCACCCAATTTACTGAAGATAATTAATTATGGCCAAAAGAGGAGAAAAGAACTGAACTGATATTAAGCGAAAAATAAGCCGCTGCACCTCCCCACCCACACACACTCCCCTTTTACGTCACTCGGATCACTGCTCACACAGCCGAGAAGAAAAGAAGTGCAGCTTCCACCTCATTAAATGATCACTGTAGTTACACAATACCACCTTTGATTCCCTCCTTATTTAAAGAGCCATGCTTTTCTTTTTTTGATATACTCCCTCAAATCACGACCGTCAACAGAAGCCATTAGTCTTCATTCTTCTTTTTTCTTGTGTCGACAGCAAAATAGATAGAAAAGCTCACTGGAAGCAAGATCTCATTTGCTTAGCTGCCTGAAATGAGCTTACACGCCAAAATCTCTTTTGAAGAAAACGGACGAATAAGGGAAAGGTTGATTAATTGTCCCTAATTATTCTACCTGCCTTTTCACTGATTATGTTGGATATTTAATTACACATGAACGCATGGGTCGCTCAATAATCAATGCTTTCTCCTGGCAGGGTGTGATCAAATGATTTGGATGGTGCTGTGGCGACAGTGTGTGAGAAAAGCTTTAGTTTTTATTGTGATTTTTGAGCAAAATGGAGGTAGAGAAGCACGTTACCTCTGCCCCTTGTTGCACCTTTTGTACCCTCAAACACAGCAGTTTGACTACTTCAGCTGGCTGTTTGTGCTGTTCTTAGTGAGTATTGGTCTGGAAGGGCGAACGCTTTCTAACTAATGGGATGTGGCCTACAACCTGGCAGTGATGAATGGTGCTGTAGGTCCTTGCTGTGGTTTTAGGATTATCACGCAGGAGGATTGGGGGGCTACACTGTGCTGCATGTGCTCCGCCAGCAAACCCTGTGTAGTGTTTTTTTCTCAGCCCTGTGTGATGTGCTGGGCAAACATGGCAACAAGCCAGGTTTTCTTCACATGACTGGGGGCATGATTGCTGCTGCATGTCAGCTGAAGGTTTCATTATCACCAGGGCTCAGGGTGTGCTATAATACCAGATATGACTGATCTAGGTGTTCCCTAACATAACTTTAAGTGCGTATGAATTGGTAAGACGAGGTGGCTTTACAGTTCAGAGCTGAGCAGAGTGGAGGTCACGAGGTGACTGTGTGTCTTTGCCAAGATCCTTTCCCTGCCAGTGGCAGAATCCTTTTGTCCACTGCCAAAGAGTCACGATGTGAATAACCCTGCCCTGTCTTCTTACTATCTGCACTAATTATCCTAACGTGTCTGTTACAGGATTTGTAACCTGAAAGGGCCTACGAAATGATATTTTGTCAGTGTTATTGGGCTTGGTATATGATAGAGGTTGCATATCTAATAATCGTAATAAATCACGATCATCCATCCATCATCTACCGATTATCCGGGATCGGGTCGTGCTCCAGTAAGGAACCCCAATCTTCCCTTCTCCGGGCCACATCCTCCAGCTCCGACTGGGGGATGCTGAGGCGTTCCCAGAACAGTGAGGAGATATATCTCTTCACCTAGTCCTGGGTCTTCTCTGGGGTCTCCTCCCAGCTGGACGTGCCTGGAACACCTCCCTAGTGAGGCGCCCAGGTGGCATCCTTACTAGATACCCGAACCATCTCAACTGGCTCCTTTCAACGTAAAGGAGCAGCGGCTCTACTCCGAGTCTCTCACGGATGGCTGAGCTTCTCACCCTATCTCTAAGGGAGACGGCAGCCACCCGTCTGAGAAAATCCATTTTGGCCGCTTGTACCCGCGACCTCGTTCTTTCGGTCATGACCCAGCCTTCATGACCATAGGTGAGGGTAGGAACGAAGATCGACCGGTATATTGAGAGCTTTGCCTTCTGGCTCAGCTCTCTTTTCGTCACAACGGTGCGGTAAAGTGATTGTAATACCGCCCCCGCTGCTCCAATTCTCCGGCCAATCTCTCGCTCCATCGTCCCCTCACTCGCGAACAAGACCCCAAGGTACTTGAACTCCTTCACTTGGGGTAATGGCTCACTCCCTACCCGGAGTACGCAATCCACCGGTTTCCTGCTGAGAGCCATGGCCTCAGATTTTGAGGCGCTGATCCTCATCCCAACCGTTTCACACTCGGCTGCGAACCGATCCAGTGACTGTTGAAGGTCACAGACCGATGATGCCATAAGGACCACATCATCTGCAAAGAGCAGCGATGAGATCCTCAGGTCACCGAACTGCAACCCCTCTCCTCCACGACTACGCCTCAATATCCTATCCATGAAAATCACGAACAGGATTGGTGATAAAGCGCAGCCCTGGCGGAGGCCAACATTCACTGGAAATGAGTCCGACTTACTGCCGAGTATCCGGACACAACTCTCGCTTTGGGTGTACAGGGATTGGATGGCCCTCAAAAGTGACCACCTCACCCCATACTCCCGCAGTACCTCCCACAGTATCACCCGGGGGACCCGGTCATACGCCTTCTCCAGATCCACAAAACACATGTAGACTGGATGGGCGTACTCCCAGGCCCCCTCCAGGATCCTTGCGAGAGTGAAGAGTTGATCCGTTGTTCCACGACCAGGACGGAGGACGGAGGTTCGACTACCGGCCAAACCCTCCTTTCCAGTACCTTGGAGTAGACTTTACCGGGGAGGCTGAGAAGTGTGATACCCCTGTAGTTGGCACACACTCTCTGGTCCCCCTTTTTAAATAGGGGAACCACCACCCCGGTCTGCCAACCCCTAGGCACGGTCCCAGACTTCCACGCAATGTTGACGAGGCGTGTCAATCAAGACAGCCCCTCAACACCCAAAGCCTTCAGCATTTCTGGATGGATCTCATCAACCGATGCGGCTTTGCCACTGTGGAATTGTTTGACTACCTCAGTGACTCAGGGAAATTGACGATGATCCCCCATCAGCTTCCAGCTCTGCCTCTACCATAGAGGGCGTGTTAGTCGGATTCAGGAGTTCCTCAAAGTGCTCCTTCCTCCGGCCGATAACCTTCTCAGTCAAAGTCAGCAGGGTCCCACCCTTGCTGTACACAGCTTGGATGGTTCCTCGCTTCCCCCTCCTGAGGTGCCGGATGGTTTTCCAGAAGCACCTTGGTGCCGACCGAAAGTCCTTCTCCATAGCTTCTCCGAACTTCTCCCACACCCGCTGCTTTGCCTCTGACACGGCAGAAGCTGCCGCCCTTCTAGTCCTTCGATACCCTGCAACTGTTTCCGGAGTCCTCCCGGATAACATAACCCGGAAGGACTCCTTCTTCAGTCGGACGGCTTCCCTGACCACCGGGGTCCACCACGGTGTTCGAGGGTTACAGCCCCTTGAGGCACCTAAGACCTTGAGACCACAGCTCATCACCGCAGCTTCAGCAATAGAGGTTTTGAACATCGCCCACTCAGGTTCAATGCCCCCAACCTCCACAGGGATGTCTGAAAAGCTCTGCCGGAGTTAAAGATCCCCAGGACAGGGGCTTCCTCCAGACGTTCCCAGTTCACCCGCACTACCCGTTTGGGTTTACCAGGTCTGTCCAGAGACTTCCCCCTCCCCTTGATCCAACTCACCACCAGATGGTGATCAGTCGACAGCTCCGCCCCTCTCTTCACCCGAGTGTCCGAAACATGCGGCCTCAGATCAGATGATACGATTACAAAATCGATCATTGACCATTGGCCTAGGGTGCTCTGTTACCACGTGCACTTATGAGCATCCTTATGTTCGAACATGGTGTTTGTTATGGCCATTCCATGACTAGCACGGAAGTCCAACAACAAACGACCGTTCGGGTTAAGATCAGGGAGGCTGTTCCTCCCAATCACGCCTCTCCAGGTGTCTCCATCGTTTCCCACGTCCGTGTTAAAGTCTCCCAGCAAGACTACGGAGTCCCCTACTGGAGCCACCTTGCAGGGCTCCATTCAGGGTCTCCATTCAGGGTCTCCAAGAAGGCCGAATACTCCGAACTGCGGTTTGGGGCATAGGCACAAACAACAATCAGAGTTTTCCCCCCATAACCCGAAGGCGTAGGGAGGCGACCCTCTCGTCCACCGGGGTAAACTCCAACGTAGCGGCGCTCAGCTGGGGGCTAGTGAGTATCCCCACCCCGGCCTGACGCCTCACACTTTGGGCAACTCCAGAGAAGAATAGAGTCCTACCTCTAATCCAGGAGTACAGTTCCAGAGCCAAGACTGTGCGTGGAGGTAAGCCCCACCAGATCCAACTGGTAGCGATCCACCTCCCGCACTAGTTCCGGCTTCTTCCATATCAGCATAAAAATGACTTCCGCTAACAACAATCGATCGCTGCGCCGAGAGCATCCACTTCGGCAATGTTCGGGCGATGACGACACAAGTCTGAATACAGCTGCCGCAAGTAGAATACAGCCGCCGCCAGTGTTCATCTGCGTTGAAGCGTCTAGCAAAGACTGCTGTCAATTATTACGAGAAAGAACGGACAACAATCGATCGTCAAGGATAATTGTGAAGCGATGTGTTGTTTGGGGATGTGGGGCCGTCTCCAAATCTATCTTTCTGTGGCCAAAAGATGATAAAATGTCGCGTTTAAGGACAAGACAAGTGCTACGATAAAACCGACGATTTGTGGGCAGCACTTTGAGAGATCGTGTTTCGAACAAACTATGATCGCCAAGGAAATGAGATTCAAAAAGAATTTAAAACTGAATGCAGATGCTGTGCCTACAATACTGCCTAGATCCCAGCCAGCACAAGCCAGCACGCCGACTCAAACATGTCCGCCGGTGCAGAGTCCTCCACCAAAGAGACGACGAAATGCATTCGCCAAAAGGGAGAGAGCAAAGGTAAGCCGTGCTACTTGTTTACTGTATTTATTGTTTCAAGCATAAAGCCATAATCGTTCTAGGCCTACTGTATGTAACGAGTTTACATACAAATGTAAACTAGAATGTAAATGTTTCCTACCTACCTACCTACATCACCTACATACCTACCTACCTACATCAGACCCTAGCCAATATCTGTGAGTTATTGTTTGTAGTATTAATAACTTTAGCTAATTACACTTCATTAGCTTAATTAAGTATAGATTCAATGTTTAAAACAGGCTTCCCCATTTTATTCTGTAGTTTGAGTAAAAGCGTGAGTCTATTTAACTTTTAACTATCAACCTATTATTACATAGGTATTGAAACATTGGTGAATTAAGCCACTGACAGAACTGAGGATACCTGTATGATCAGCGACCATCTATTGGACATCCACACTGGGGAGGAAGCTGTGTGTACTCCAGTATACAGACTGTACGTCATCTGTACATTACAGTTGTAGTACCAGTAGACCTGCACATGACGTGTTAAAAATACAATCACCACATGCATGTACATAATTCATATATTTGTTTAATTTGATATCATTGCTCTCTCAATCAATTCAACCACATCTTCTATTATGAATGTTATTAGATATCTTCTTTACGCAGACATGTATAAACATGCAATACAATTTCAAGCTGGTTTGAAAGATTTATTAGTAAAGTTGTGTTTTGTACATTTCAGACATGTCAGAAAGAAATTACTGTGCATGCAGGCGCGACCACGTGTCAGGTCAGCTGGACTGCAAGTTCCAATCCAAGTAATATATATATATATATATATACACACATAATAATATATATATATATATATATATATATATATATATATATATATATATATATATATATATATATATATATATACACACATACATACATATTATATATAATGTTTGATTATAAAACATATTTTTTGCAGAGTATGTTACTGAACTCTTGACCGAGACTCAATGCTTTGTGCCAAGACAATGTTGATGAGGTCCCTTTCGAAGTCCCAGATCCACTCAGCAGTCGGTGGAAGAACCAAACAAGAGGGATGCTGTTGTGCTGTATAGAAGCAGATTCAATCACTGAACTGACATTGTGTTTTGTCATTGACTCTAATAAAGTGCTGGATACTTGAACGACGTGTAGTTGTCAGATGGAAACATAGCACGGATCTTTTGAATGGCACATGATGGCATTCTGTGGTTCTTACCAAGTATTTCCCAACAAAATCTCACCAATAACATACAAGATAATACATGTCAATGGTAATCACTTCAACCTTATTAGCTTATTTATCTATGTATTCTGTAACTTTGCCAGAGTGACCATTCGACTTCCCAAAAATACATCAATGTTTCTGAGCTCTACACATTTGTGCACACAAGTGCCTCCGCCACTTCTGCCGTGCTGTCTGTGTATACTGGTGGACTGTATTCTACTTGTGATGTCCGAACACGGTGTCGGGTGTTTCCGGTAGCGGCAATGTAAACATCGGTGGTCGACATACTAAATCATGATTTATTAAATACTGCGATCAATGTGTCATAAATAACACATCATTTTACACCACAAATAGCTTTTACTATCATCAGTAGAAATTCATGTTTATCATTTCGTAGGCCCTTTAAGCAGTCCAATTACATGAGCAGCCTTCTGTTGCATTAAAGGTTTATTCTGCACAACTTCGTAAACTTTGCCCCAGAGAGAAACGGTTATCAAATATACCAAGAAAACAAATGTCATGCAAGGGTTTTTTTAGAGGTATTAAATGCTGACACACTGTTAGCTTATGCTAAGACTTGATGGTTGACACGCCTCGTCAACATTGCGTGGAAGTCTGGGACAGTACCTAGGGGGTGGCAGACCGGGGTGGTGGTTCCCCTATTCAAAAAGGGGGACCAGAGAGTGTGTGCCAACTACAGGGGTATCACACTTCTCAGCCTCCCCGGTAAAGTCTACTCCAAGGTGCTGGAAAGGAGGGTTCGGCCGATAGTCGAACCTCTGATTGAAGAGGAACAATGCGGATTCCGTCCTGGACGTGGAACAACGGACCAACTCTTGACTCTCGCAAGGATCCTGGAGGGGGCCTGGGAGTATGCCCAACCGGTCTACATGTGTTTTGTAGATCTGGAGAAGGCGTATGACCGGGTCCCCCGGGTGATACTGTGGGAGGTGCTAAGCACTAAGTACTTGGCAGTAAGTTGGACTCGCTCACAGTGAATGTTGGCCTCCGTCAGGGCTGCGCCTTATCACCAATCCTGTTTGAAATTTTCATGGACAGGATATCGAGGTGTAGTCGTGGAGGAGAGGGGTTGCAGTTCGGTGGCCTGAGGATCTCATCGGTGGCTGGCGTCTCCCTTAGAGATAGGGTGAGAAGCTCAGCCATCTGTGAGAGAGTCGAAGTAGAGCCGCTGCTCCTTTGCGTTGAAAGGAGCCAGTTGAGGTGGTTCGGGCATCTAGCAAGGATGCCACCATGCTCATGTCCAGCTGGGAAGAGACCCCGGGGAAGACCCAGGACTCGGTGGAGAGATTATATCTCCTCACTGGCCTGGGAACGCCTCGTGATTCCCCAGTTGGAGCTGGCGGATGTGGCCCGGAGAAGGGAAGTTTGGGGTTCCTTACTGGTGCTGCTGCCTCCGCGACCCAACCCCGGATAAGAGGTAGACGATGGATGGATGGATGATTTCACTCATGTAAGCTTTTTAATTCAGAGCTTTTACTTGTTATGGAGTATTTTTAGTTTTTCTACTTATACTCAAGCAAAAGATCTGAATATGAATCGATAACCTGCTGATGGTTATTTATTTACTGTCAAACAAAGTGCCCACCTTATATTTCACATTAAATTCAAGCTTTCATCTGCACTTATCGTCTGAAAGCCAAGTCTATACAGCTGATCTGCCGATTCACTTATATGGTTAACCTAATCATTTTACTGCACATACTGCAGTGAAACACATACACTGGGATGTATCTTATTTTTTCTAAACAGAAGATATTTATTAATCAAATCTTACAAATATGTCAGAAATCTAGTTTGCTGTAAAATCTGCAAAAATATTCAGTAGGTGTGTTTATATACGTTTTTATGTATATTTTTAATAATTAATAAAATATCTTTGTGGAAAATCAGAAAAGAAAACTTTACTGCAGATATTCAAAGTTGATTAGTTATAGAGGATCTTTTTTCCTCAGCCTCAGCTATACTTTGTGTCATAATTAGCTAATGCTAGCAAGCTAACAGGTTAAAGTGATGGTGGAGATGCTGAACTTGACATTAACACATTGCGTTGTCACTGAGGGGCATGCTGACGTTAGCATTTAGCTCAAAGCACCGCTGTGCATAAGAACATCTTAACAGAGCTGCTAGCATGGTCTTGTATCCCACTTAATGCTGTCACCATTCATATGTTTTATTATGTTCTAAACAGTATGTATATTATTAGTACATGTGCAGTTTTTTTTGTATCCCCCCTGTGATTAATGTTATGCAGTACAGTATATAAATATATGGTGGGACAATTTAGGTTGGCTCGTTACACAAACCTAGTTTCAGAGGTTTTTTTTTTTTGCCAGACACAGTCAGCACTAAAATAATTCATTTGGAGGTATTTTCAATTCACAGCCAGATGTGATTTGTTTCTTAAGAAGTGCAGTAGCAATACACACTGTGCTGCACTTTGCCTGAAATGTTACATCTAATTTAATCAGCAACTGAAGCTCATCACTGGAGATTGAAGCTACATGCTCATCTTGTCCACAGTGGCAGCCTTCACACTTCTTCATGATGAACTATTTACTTGAACAAAAAAGGTTAATAAATGTGACTTCGGGAAAAGTTATCCACCTTAAATGACCTCCTCATATAACACTGAATTAAAAGGTAGCCAAGAATAATATACTGCATCGATGCCCTCTTGATTGATTTGTGTCATTGCCCTTCGATTGATTTGTGGGAAACTGTATAATTGTCTTTTTTATTTCACGTCCAAACAGTGTGAAGCACAGAATACTTTATAACCAGGGAAAAAGTGAGATTAAGAAGTGCACAAGGTTTCATTCGCGTGGTGTTTTATCAGGACGGTGGTGCACATTAACAGGGAGGACAAAACTGTATAGACATTGGCTTATCAGTGACAAAGGAATGGACAAAAATAGACGTGGCCCACATTCTCTCTTTCACCTGTGCGATATGAAGCATTAGGCTGATGGTTGTTAAAAAACCTGGAGAAAGAAGGATGATGCAGATTCCACAGGCCTGATATGAAGATGAAGACTTTCTCTTCCACCTTTCAGGGAGCAATGCAAACTGGTCAGCAATGTTAACAAAAAAAACAAAAAACATCTAAGACTTTTTTTCCTCTATATCTCAGTTTGTTGCGTGTCTGATGGCGATGTTCCGGTTCGGTGTCCTGAATGTGAGAGAGCCAGGCAGTTTGTTGAGAACCCAAGGGGTTCTTTGACATGTTCTGTAAGTAGCCACGCCGCTTGATGGATGACTCTTATTTTCTTGTCAAGCTCAGACTACTTTAATGTTTATCTTGATATCTTCTTGATGGACTTTCATTTATCCAGTACAGACTGGACAGGACAGGAAGGGAGGGAGAGGGAGAGGGAGGGAGAGGGGGAGGGAGAGGGAGAGGGAGAGGGAGAGGGAGAGAGAGAGCGAGAGAGAGAGAGAGAGAGAGAGAGAGAGAGAGAGAGAGAGAGAGAGAGAGAGAGAGAGAGAGAGAGAGAAACAAACAAAGGATGTGAGACAGAAACAATATCATAAAACAGCTCTTCTGACAAGGGAACTGACATGCTGACACCTGGCTATTCTGCTGTCATCTGGGCTGAACCTTCTGAGCCCACTGAGAGGGAAACATTGAGCTTATTTTTCCAATCATCACAGGTAAAGGACACAATACAGCTCCCATTTGATTCCTTGGCATAACATCAACAGAGAATACACTACATTTCCCCTGTGCAGTTACAGTTCGCCTTACAGCTTTCTACCCGGCTCTCTCCCCCCTGAGTCCAAACCCTGCCGGTTTAATGCTGGGTAAGGGAACTCAAAAGGGCTGATGGGTGTTTTTTTAGAGAGGTTTTATGGGAGTTTGTCGTTATGTGTGTGTGTGTGTGTGTGTGTGTGTGTGTGTGTGTGTGTGTGTGTGTGTGTGTGAGTCAATCAAAGAGAAACGGACAGAGCCGGCGCACAATGACGAAGAAAAGAATATGAGACACCACGGAAAAAGATCTGCAGTAATTATACTGAACATAAACTGGTGTAGGTCTCACAAACACAGCTCTGATTGCCATTTTTGTGCATATAAACATGTGAATAAAGCGCCATTTTCTTCAAAATACTTAAACAACTAAGTCTCAGACTCTGCAGAAAGTTGAATTTGCTCCCTTGCCCGTAATTTGACTCGCACAGCATCTTAATAACGTTGCAAACTCTGCAGGCCAGAGTGTCGTTCACACTCTCCCTCTGTGTAGTCATTACTGCTTCCCATCTGGGCTGTATGCACAGCTGGAAGAGTTCTCATTCTCTCAAAGTAATTCTGTGGTATCGAGGCTCTGTGGCTGTTACTTACTTGATGAGCATCACCACCCAGGGGAAATTTAACCACCCCACATTGATTCTGACGGCCTTCTATCAACTGACCTTAAAGGTATCTTGTGCTCCCTAAAACACAGAGAGCACGTCTTTTCTCACTGCTTCACACTCGCTGTCTGTCAGAGACACACTAGCCTCGGACTATTGAATCAGTTTAGCCTCTCGTCTGTGAGCTCCAGAGTGAACATAATGCATACAATCCGATATCAATGTGTTACAGCAGTGCAGTTTGTATTTACAGTATTTTATTACCGTAGCAGAGGCTGTATTATTACAACTGAGATATCGTGACTTGTCGTCTTTTAGGTCAAGCTCCAAATATTCTGCATCCTTGTACATGTATTTAGTTTTATTTATTTTTTATGTCGCAAACCTCCTCCAGAACCACAATAAACATTGTATGCCATTATAATTTATTTTATGATTATAACTGTTTCGCAGACTGAGTAGTACTCCTGGTGACAAGTAAACTGAACTTCCTTTCCCCTTTAATTGTTTTGTTCAAGGATCTGTCAATTATTATATATTCTACAGTGTTTTTTTTTTTTATTGTTTTCTACCGATATTGTTTGTATTTTGAACCATCTGCAGACACTTTGATGTTATAAATACATTTTGACATGACATGATTTAATTTCTGGGACATAAGGATCAGACATGGCCCTGAGGGTGGCAACAGCTCCCACATTGCATTGACATATCGAGCCATTGGATCAGTAATAGGAGTAATACGATGGATTGTTATAATAATTCCCTGAATTCAGGCCAAAGTCCATCCAAGTCCAGTTTGTCCAAAACTCTGCTGCCAGAGTTGAACTTTAATTCTAAGAGACAAGACCATATCACAAGCCCTTAAATCCCTACATGACCTCGCTCCTGCCTACGTCATAGCCTGCCTGAGTCAACCTTACTTTCACAGGAAGGCTTCATTTTACAGTAAATTGATTTGTTTGTCTAGTTTTTATCCTTCTTTTACTTTACCTGTTTTGATAACACACTCGGTCTTCTAAGATCATAATACAAAAAATATATATATTTCCCAGAAGAATGAACAATAAAAATGTCACTGATGCCGTATTTAAATATTGACTGAGAAAAAGAAAATAAAGTAATTTTAGGATCTACTTCCTCCTTCCTTTGGTGTAGATAAAGTAATAATGAAAAAGCTAAATGAAAGAAGTGCACACTGATTTTGAGAGACTGGCATCAACTGTACTGTGTGTGGAGACAATGAACCATGTAACTGCTCTCTTCTCACCCTGAAAAAAGGACGATGAAATCATCAAAAGCTCAAGCACATTAGTATTACACTGAAATCACAACATAAACAAAATTCACGCTTTACAGGATTATTGTATATTTTTACTAAGGTCAGCTTTTGCAGCTCGAATCACAACGTGATGCCAATCTGGCATCACATCCATATCGTCCAGTCAGCTTTTATATGGTGGTCTCTGTCGGTGAAATCTGAAGGTTGGATTTCTTTTCAAATCAATAATAAATTGTGGTGGAATCTCGATCCACTTAACTTTCTCACAGTGCCAGGGGAAAGCTGTACATGATTTAAAATGGTTGACTTTAAACACACTCCATCTGTTAACAGCAGTGTGTGGGAGCAAATGAATGAAGGGAAAACAAACATCCTTCTAAGTATACATACACTGTATATTTAGTAAAAGTGATTGTGCTAAATTAATTAAAGTTTGTGTAAAGCAAAAAGAAACGAGGTGCTTTTTTAGTTTGTCACACCACAGAAAAATGTGTTTTTAACAACCCAGCCAAATTTGAATGATTAAAAAAAATCGACAAGTATATAAACTTCAAAATAAACAGTATTCTCTTTAATGAAGGCGCTGAAACCACTTTCAATCATCCAAATGGTAGACCTATGAGAATATATAAATATTTTTTTCATACTTTCTTCAAGATATTAAGAAACTTTGTCAGAGAGTCAGAGTCTTAAAGATTATGAAAGATTTTATCAACATGAGCAGACACCCTGTGCCACCTTTTACATAACATGTAGACTTTTGAATAAGTCGTCATATTAAAAGAAACTGATTAATGCATCTTTAAGTTGACCTTTATGTACACCTTCTGTTGCTTTTCACGAGACTCTAGTCTTTCTTTTCCCATCTTAAGCCTTCAAAACTCAAGAAATAATGCCAGATAACCATATAACTTCCTTTGTGTTCTTTTATGTATCAAAGATGAATGTCTACAAAGACACCAAACAAACAAAATGTCAATTGATATTTTGTGGCCAAGTCCATGAACTTAAGACGAAGTAAAATAAAATAAACTGTTGCCCAATTATTCTGTATTGAGTATGCACTTATAATGGATTAAGATACACTCTCAGGTTATACTGTTATATACAAATATAACATGGAATGATTGCAATGACAAGTAAAACAGGGGTAACGCCCATTGCTCCAACGGCACAACCCAAATAGTCCAATTCTGGTTTCCCGTTTTTTCCCATTTTGTAGAGAAGTATATCTATCTTTAGTCACATTCACACACTGAAACCCTGAATTTATCTAGATATTACCTGGAGGAGCTGTATGTGAGAACTTGTGAGAAGACATCTGATGGACTTTATGCTAGCAGCTTTCTAGTGCAAAATCCGTGTAATATCCGATTGAACTCATATGGAATGGAATGAATAGATCCGCTCATTGTCTGGAGAAATCACAGCGAGTAAGTGTTGAGACAACGAGATTCTGGAACTTCTGTCGGTAACAACTTTAAGGTACGGCCAGAGATTCGGTTTTTTAAGCCCAAATTACGATGTGACTGCTGTGTTTTTTGCGTCATGTCCTGCCTCCTTCGCGCTCTGCCCAGGCGCCATCCTTCATCTACACCAAACTGAATATTTCCAGTAAGTGTGAACTCTTCTGACATTCACAATCTCTAGTAGTGTGCTACATTTGTGAAACGGCAACTCCGGTCAATGTCTCCTATCTTCTTTTGCTCTCTCCCTGTCTCCCTCCCCTCCTATTCACAAAGCTGGCAACCACCTCGGCCTCATATTCACCAGAAACTGCTCGACCTCAAACCTCTCTGTAACCCCACTTCACATCTCTGATCACTTTTTCATATCCTACTCTCTCCTCCTCTCCCAAACTAAACAAACCTATCTCCCCGAAAACTGTACCTCTCCGCCTGAACCTCCGCTCCCTCTCTCCCTCTTCTCTTGCCTCAGCTGTCCTCTCGGCCCTTCCTTCTCCTGACTCCTCACTCATGCTTGCCAACTCTGCCACAGACACTCTCCTCTCTACTCTGTCCTCCTCTCTGGACTCCCTCTGTCCTCTCACTCTGCAGCAGGTTGGCCAGACCCCTCCAGCTCCCTGGTTGGATGACTCTGTGCGTGCTAACAGAGCCATCCTACGGAGAGCTGAAAGAAAATGGTTGAAATCAAAACACCCTCACGACCTGCTTACCTTTCAAACTCTTCTCTCCTCTTTCTCTTCTTCAATTTCAGAAGCGAAAAGCACTTTCTTCCAACAAAAAATCCAATCCTCTTTCTCCAATCCTAAAAAACTTCTCTATCTTCTCCACCCTGCTAAACCCTCCCAGTCCCCCACCACCTTCATCTCAAGCCTCCTTAAGATTGTCTTAAAGAAACCCTGACTCGATCCTTCTGAAGTCAACAACTACAGACCTGTCTCTCTTCTTTCTTTTCTTTCCAAAACACTTGAGCGTGCAGTCTTTAATCAACTCTTGTCTTACCTTCACCAGAACAACCTTCTTGATCTGCACCAATCTGGTTTCAAGGCGGGCCACTCAACTGAGACTGCCCTCCTCGTTGTCACCACCGGGGTACCTCAGGGTTCTGTCCTGGGGCCTCTCCTCTTTTCACTGTACACCAACTCAATTGGCTCTGTCATTCACTCTCATGGTTTCTCCTACAACAGCTACGCAGATGACACTCAACTGATTCTGTGTTTTCCCAGATCTGAAACCTAGGTGGATCTCGGCTTGTCTGGCTGATATTTTTCGGTGGATGGCCGCTCATCACTTGAAACTCAACCTTGACAAGACCGAGCTCCTTTTCCTTCCAGGTAAGGGCTCTTCCATCCAAGACCTTACCATTAACATCGGCACCTCTGTTGTTTCCCCGACTCTGACTGCAAAGAATCTGGGTGTGACGCTGGACAACCAACTGTCCTTCGGTCCCAACATCGCTGCAACAACCCGCTCCTGCAGATGCACTCTGTACAACATCAGGAGGATACGTCCCCTACTGACTCAGAAGGCGACGCAGGTTATTATTCAGGCTCGCCACTCCCTCACTATGAGTGGGATCCAGATTTCTCTCAAACAAAACCCGCCTGTTTGCTATCCTGGCTCCAAAATGGTGGAACGACCTCCCCATTGATGTGAAGACAGCAGACAATCTTTACACCTTCCGGCGCAGACTGAAAACTCACCTGTTTCGACTGCACCTCGGCGAATGAAGAAAACTAAATAACTGTACTTTGTATGTTGCACTTGTATTGGTTTGGCTTATTTATAGCTAATAGTTGAATTTGTATTCTATTGTTTCTGTATGTTGCACTTATGTTGTTGCATTTCAAACTGGCTATTTGAAGACAGTGTTCACTTATACGATTGTACCTATTGGAAGCTATTGTACTTACACGATTCTTGCTGTTCGGAGTTGTATCTCCATGATTGTTTGCACTTTTTGTACGTTGCTTTGGACAAAAGCGTCAGCTAAATGAACTGTAATGTAATGTAATGGAAAATAGAAAAGGGAATAAGCTCTATGATACAATCTTTCAACAATGCTAAATGAACAGCATTAATTTTTTTGAGTTCAATTTTCATGGTTGAAGAGATGGTTACAGATGTCAGAGCTTAATAGCTGTTGATGCTTTGGTGTTGCCCAGCTTTCATACTGATTAATCCAGTAGGATTGGTCACGCTGTGATAAATTACACAGCCAAACAATTTTTCATCCAGGCATTCTCTCTGATTTCATGTTGTGACCCTGATTCCCCACAAATTAAACTAAATTCCACGTAGAACAAGACATTCATCAAGTATATTCGATATATCGCTATATCGCCCACCGCTACTATCTGTCTGTCTGTCTGTCTGTCTGTCTGTCTGTCTGTCTGTCTGTCTGTCTGTCTGTCGGTCTGTCTTGAGCTAGGCTACTTGTTTCTCTTCAGTACAAGGCGTAGCCTCAGCACACAATGGGCATGAAGCAAAATGAACTCTGTGGACAGCTCACACATCCATGACAGGGCTAATTCAGATAGACAGACTATCACTCACACTCACATTGATACCTGTGGGCAATTTCAAGGCTGTCTTTTCATCTTGGGAGGAATGAGACGAAGCACACAGAGAAATTCTGAACAGGAGGACAACATGCAAACTCTAAACAGCTCGGCAGGTGGTGAGAATAGACTCTGGTACTGTGAGTTTAGAGGTGACAGTGTTAATCACTGAGTCACTATGTTAGTACACTGCTGCCCCCCTAGTATCTTTTTTGATATAGAATGTTTTTGGTCAAAATTACCAACATAGGATGGTTTCTGTGCAATTTTATCAGTATTGAAGATACGTTTGTTGACCTCTAATGCCTTTTAGTAGTGGGATCTGTACATTCACACTAACTTACAGTTGTTCAGAGTACACAGTTCAAAGTTGATTTAGAATTTATTTTCTCTTTATCTCACCTTTGACATGTAAAATAACTGCTTGGCCTTGAGTCTCGCTGCAAAGCACCACGGCCTTCAGCGACTTTCTATGAGAGTAAGAAGACACCATTAATCACTTCTCATTCTCATCTGTCACACTCACAGAGGGCTGTTGGTGATGAAGACTCCCAGTCTCCAAGGACACATGTTACTGCTCCAATCCGCTGGAATGTTAAGAGGTGGGTCCCAAGTGGCAACCTCCGGGTCTAGAAAATTAAGCCAGTGCTGAAGCACCTTAAAACTGCATTTTTTTAAATATCCAGCAGTATATTACTTGTAATATCTATGAGAAAATTACCCTACTCCCCACTTCATTATTATTACTTCGGTAAACATTTGATTTTATGGTCTCAATTACTAGTCTTTTGTAAATGGTCCGCTTTAGAGTAAAAAAGACGATAAAGCAGGATATGCTTTTAGAGCGTGGCTACCTTGTGATTGACAGGTCATTACCATGGTGTTGTCTAGTTTGGGTGATGTCCCGTGTTTTTGTCTTAGAAGTGTAACCCTTTCACGGTGTGTTTTCAGTTCATAAAAGTTAATTATAATATTGTGATCGCCTAAAATGTCTTGGTCAGTGTTTGGTTGTTCTTAGCTCTTACCTCTCTTTTCCAACATGATGGTGACGACCAAAATGCCAAAATACAGTCTATGGTGGGTCCTTTGTTTGTGATTTTTATGGACAGAATCTCGACGCATGTCTGGTATGGTTGCCTTTCTGATTTTTATGGATAACGTTGTTCAGTTGGTTTACAACTAGAGGGATTACATATCACAACTGGCCTGGGAGCTTCTTGAGATCCCCCAGGAAAGAGCTGGAGGACGTGGCCTTCAAGGAAGGACGTCTTGGCTACCTTGTTTAGAGTGCTTCCACAGCATCTGGATCAGCAGCAGAAAATGGATATTTTTGTTGACATGGTCCATATTCCAAAATAATAGTGTGTCTAATGAAATAAGCACAAGCTAACTGACAAACTGTCAACCTGGAGGCAGGTAGTATTCCAGCACAGGAAAGGTTTTACATGTTAGTTTCTAGACCTTAAGGCAAAATCTAATTTAGCTGCCAAATGTAATCCCCTGTGTGAACAGTATTTCATGAGTACTTGAACATGACAGGGGACAAAGACAATGTTCAGAGAGTGGGAAGTATGTCGGGGTCCACATGAGCCCACAACTAATTTTTGCCTCAGGGCCCCCCAGCAGGTTAATATACAATACAGAAGAAACCACTCCACTCTTCCCTTTCCTCCTACTCTTCACAGTGCCAGTGAGGCCTCAGTCATGAACAGAGTTGTGTGTCTCAAAATGAAAAAGAAATATGGATTTTCAGCCCTGGCCCCTAACAAAATCCTGCTGAGAATTGACTAGACTCCAAATAATGATCTCCCTGTACAACTGTGATTACTGTCTTCTGTACGTCATACTCTTAGCCACTGCCAATATTCTGTCTATTAAACACAGCACATGGAAATCCCTGTGGTTAATATTACAGCACACATCTCTTTAGGCTTTAGGGCAAATTGATAATGTGCCAGAGTGACGATACATAATTTAAATGGCGTGGAGAGGGATTACTCCCTCCTTTCTAAGATGTTGGGCTCTTCTTGTGAGAAACAGATATTCACAATTGCCTGCGGGAGGGTGAGAGAGCATGTCGTCACCAGGGTGAACTAAGGGCCAGGTAGGATTACTGTTGAACCTGCACATCCTAACCACGTGTTTCAAAAATCCCCCTCTAAGAGACAGATAAAGCAGAAAAGGCTAAACTTTTTACTCAGAGCCCTGCAGCTCTACCTCCATTCAGTCTGTGGTCAGCCGCTGCTACCTGAAAACCTTGATATGCATAAATACAAGCTCAGATTTTCCTCTTTATGTATATGTATTTATTTCTGCATTTAATCTTTAATTGTATTTCAGTATTAAAAGCAACATTGGACAACGTAAAATACCTAACAACACTCTTATGTTCTGCAACACTGTGATGCTTCAATTATCTATACGTCACATTGCCTCTCACTGTTACGTCTGCACTGCATGCTATGTGTTTGTACAGTGTGTATGAATAAGTTATGTTCTGAATGATGATATTAAGCAGCTATGTTGTTGGTGGAATTGTTTGGTAGCAGAGTGTGGATATATTTTTTTGGACCACATTTTGATGTTTGAAGATACACTTTGGAATTATTAGTTTGTCCTTTCTTGAGACATTTAAATGTATTTGGAGTTAGAAAGTTAGACCTGCATTGATGGACAGTCAAGGTACAACACAAAGTATGTCCGGACCAGACATTTATCAACGTCAAGACGTGAGTCAGGATTTCATCATCAGGGTGACTGCTAGGAAAATCTGTTATATTCCTTTCTGAGAAAACTCTGATGGCCTTATTCTTCTTTGACCTTGTCCCCTGATTTATAATAATAATAATAATAATAATAATAACAATAAATTGTATTTGTAAAGCGCCTTTCAAAGCTAAAAGCAATCTCAAGGCGCTGGTTGTAGCATTGGTTTCACTCCCTGGCTCAACTTATCTGTTAGAGAAGGCCAGGCATTATCTTCCTCTTCCCAGGGCCCTTTCTTATCTTGACTTATGTCATATTCCCACTCTAGCTTTATGTGACTAGTTTGTCATACATACTCCTGTAGCCTATATGAGTTTCGGTGTTGGGTATATTTTCTCTGTTGTGCACCAAAATCAGCGACTAGCAGATGTATCAGAGTGGTAAGTGTAGTTAGCATCTTAATATTTTATGTTGTTTGTTAGCTTATTAGCTTGTAACAGGCAGTGGCTGACACGGCGTTAGTGGTTATGAAACATACAATAATATCTAGTGGGATTTTTTTGAAGATATGGAAGGAAGCTCCAGGTTCCAGTTTACATCCAAAAACTGCTCACTGCTGTCAAAACCTTCACTATGCTAACGCTAACTCTCGCTCTCTGTGCTGACATGTCTGCTCTGCTGGAGGTTTCAGGTTTCTTTTCCAGTGTTGTGTCAAAGAATGTTTCCCTCTTAATATGTGTCCACATTGGCGTATTACACAGCGATTGCCTTTCACATTTGTAACACAACAAATCAAGCTTGCCAGGGGGAACATTTGAATCTCAGATTTTAGGGAATTGCACAGACATCTTCACCTTCAGTAGAGAAATATGAACACATCAGTTGACAAAATGTACGAAAAAAAACCACATTTTTCTTTTGACCTGTCATCCTGTTCTGAGCCAGTAGATTACAGATATGAAGAAATACAGAAAAGGTTCTACAGAGGACAGTTATTCACTTCTCTATATTACATAATGACTGACAAGACATACAAAGGTTTTACTTGTAAAATCAAGTCAGGATATTTTACAGTTAAAAGTGTAAACAAAGCTCAAGATATTTTCCCAGTACTAACATAAAGAACTCCCACGTATGAGAGGGCTGATTGCGAGAGGCAGACTTCGTTGAGGCTTTTCGGGGCTTGCCTCCATTTACTCGTTGTGTGCAGTGAGAGGACCTCAAGGCTGAGGAGCCTCCACAAGCAAATCACTTCTCCAAACAAACAGGAAGAAGAGACAAATCACACAGATTGACACAGAGGAAAACAATGAGCACAGAGGTGTATAATATGAATAGAAATGAACCCATCTTGTTTGAACAGACAAACTGGAAAAAAATAAGAATACTTATGGCAAAACAAAGGGCAATAGTAAAATCCAAAACTAAGCAGCTGAATAAATAAAGCAAAACAGCAGCTGACGAGACATTTATTAAAATGCCACCACCAACACTGCACAATAAAACTAACTGTTGTTTGACTTTGGAAAAGGAGAAGTGAGTAACACTAGGGCTGCAACGATTAGTCAACCGATTATTTTCTAGATGAATCGTTTGGTCTATAAAATGTCTATCCTAGTTTTTCAAAGGCCAAGGTGATTTTTCGGTTTTTGTCAGTCTAAAACCTAAACATATTCAGTTAAATATGATATAAAACAGAGAAAAGCAGGAAATCTCCTTATTTGGCATTATCTAACATTTTTGCATGGCAGCGTTCTCTACCACACCTTCATTCATATTTTACAGCAACGAAAAGCAATTTCCACACAGATCTAAAAATCATCCTTTCAACATGAATCGTTAATTTGGTTTTGTCAAAGCGACACACGTTATACAATAACATTAATCAAAATGTTGTGCCCCTCTGTTTTATTGTTATTTAATTGCGGCAGAGTTGAGTGTTTCACATCAGGAGTAATTATGAACGTGAGCCAGAGCACTGTGGGAAAAATGAAGGAGCTAACTAATATTCTTTTACCTAACTGATCAGCCAAGAATGTACAATTCATTTATTTTGGGTGTCAAATAGGATGACACATTTCAGAGATATCACTTCCCTACTGCTTTCTTCTGTTTGTAAGCTGTAACCATGTGTCATACCTGGACAATTTGAAGACATATCTAAAACTCTATTGACTTGTGTCTATTGGATGATGTCTCAGTCCCCTGCCTTCATCAAGATAGCAGAACAATGTCCAGTAAAGTTTAATTACAAATAAAATCATTTTATATTATAAAATATATTATATTTTTACCCTTTTTCCAAGTTGATTCGAATGAACCCCTCAATTTATGGTAAGAATGAAATCTTTATTATATATCATGTCACACTGTATCAGCCCATATTTGTTTACTGTTTACAGACATGATTATGTCGTAAAAAAAACTAAAGTAGCAGTTGACAGTAGCTGCTATGATTTGGTCCATCGCACTTTTCATCCCCTAACTGTGACAACTGAAGAAGAGTGTGACATGGTTGAAAGCTCTGGAAAAAAAAAAAACTAGTCAGTGGACCTCGACTCGGGATTGTTTCGTCAAATTTGTTGTGCTTGTCTGAATTCTTATATTTTTTTGTAGTTTGTGGCAAATTCAACTCTGTGTCATAGAAATGACATTCTGCAACAGCAAATACGTTTTGTAAGAAACATAATTCCACCCAGATTACGTTTTCTATCAACATCATGAGGAAATGTTGCTAATGAATGTGTCTATCAGTTTGCAATATGTAGATGTTGGATGTATTTTACACATTAAGCACTAATAGCACTTAAAGGATAAAGGAAATATGGCAGTTTGGTTAATATTGAAAAGTTCTAAGTGAAACCGCCATCTTTCTCTAAACTGAACCAAAATGCTTTTGTTGCCTAAACCTAACCATGTGTGGGACTCAGTGACCTCGGCACTCTGTATGCTTACATAAAATATATTTTTAAAAGCTAATTAGTAATATATTATCATCATTTATCTGAAATGGGGTTTCTCCATGACAACTGAGTAATGAAGTGGACCTTGAGTTGAAAATGGCATCTAAGTAGTGTTTGGGGTGTTCTGAAGTGTTTTTCCTCTTTAAAGTTCTGCATGTTTTTCCAGTCCACTCGAATATGAGTCACTTTGCTGATTGAGTTCATGCTCAATAACCACTTTGATATACTTCCTGTGTCTTTCTCAAGTGCCAGAAGCATATCCCTATTAATGAAACTCGCCATGCTGAATGAATGATTCGAAGGTTAGAGAAGCATGGAGGTGGGTGCAGGGTGATCCAATACATATGTTTGCTTGGGGCCCCAGTGGTGGAAATCCATCTAGTCAGACTTCAAGTAATGCATCTGTGTCGTGGTTCAGACTAATCAATGTCATGTGAGGAGCTCCTGGCAGCTATGGGGATGGTTTAGGTGTGTGTGATGCAACACGGAGAGCTCATTCAAAACAACAATGGCGGCTCCTGAAGAGGTTAGCATAGCATGCTGCAATAGTATCAGTTAAATCAGAACTGGAGAGAATTTCTTCATTGACAGAAGAGCACTGAAGGCTTTTCTCGATGGAAAATATGTTTTTCGCTTTTCTCCAGACTTGCTTTGGTAAGAGTTTGATTGACAGATCACTTGCCAAGCATTTTTTTTTTAAGTGCCTTTTTCCAAACAGTTTGACGGCTTCTCAGAAGGTTCTGTGCAAACAAACCATCTGGCGCGTCAGGTAACTGAAACACCTCTCCCTTGTCACACTCAGTTGCAGCCTACAATTGCTGTAAGTGCTTGAGTGAAGAGATTAAGAGAGTGACGAATACAAAGCCTGAAGAAGCTCTGCTGATTAGTGAATGCCAACTAGACTAGCGAGAGAGAGAGAGAGAGAGAGAGAGAGAGAGAGAGAGAGAGAGAGAGAGAGAGAGAGAGAGAGAGAGAGAAGAGAAAGAAAGAAAGAAAGAAAGAAAGAAAGAAAGAAAGAAAGAAAGAAAGAAAGAAGAGAGAGAGAGAGAGGAAAATGTCTCTCCTGCTAAAATACTACTTACATGGTTGCAGCTCTTCTGACAAGGGAACTGACATGCTGACACCTGGCTATTCTGCTGTCATCTGGGTTGAACCTTCTGAGCCCACTGAGAGGGAAACATTGAGATTATTTTTCCAATCATCACAGGTAAAGGACACAATACAGCTCCCATTTGATTCCTTGGCATAACATCAACAGAGAATACACTACATTTCCCCTGTGCAGTTACAGTTCGCCTTACAGCTTTCTACCCGGCTCTCTCCCCCCTGAGTACAAACCCTGCCAATTTAATGTTGGGTAAGGGAACTCAAAAGGGCTGATGGGTGTTTTTTTAGAGAGGTTTTGCGGTCGTTTGTCGTGTGTGTGTGTGTGTGTGTGTGTGCGTGTGCGTGCGTGCGTGCATGCGTGTGTGTGCAGGCTCTACCTATGAAGCTAGCTTCGGAGAGCTGTCAGCAGCTTGATGGATGGTTTGGTAACGTATGTCGATCTAGCAGAAACAGCCAGCCGTTACTCATTTCAACTGACTGGTCTGCATTCTGTAGGGGAAGCTGAGGAGGTGAAGCAGGAGAAGGAAGAGCGCACAGGTTGACGGTAAAGGACACTCCATCCGTTTGCCACTCCTTCTCCAATCAATCTATCTATACGCAGCAACAAAGGAGAAATAAACTGGATGGAGATTATACTAAGGAGTTAAATGTTTAGGTAGAGAGTGCTAGAAACCCCAAGTTTAGGATCTGGCTCCAATTGATCATATGAGGTCAGAGGTGAAACTGAACAGACTATGCCAGATATAATCAATTATACTGTATGTAGATGCAATTACGTCAGCAAAAACAAGTTTAAATTCATAGTTTCATGTGCACAACAAGTACAGAGTTGTTGGCAATGACACATAAAATAGTGAAATATATGGATACAGTATAACATATATGCAAAATGAATCAACTGCAAAGTAAAAAGGAATGTAAATGTGTATGCATAATGAAGTCTTTCCATCAGTTTTTTTTTCAAAGAGCGGAGCAGCAGAAACCTTCATATGCACCATCAAAGTCTGCGCTATGCTCCGGCTTCTTTCACGACTCTGAAGGTCAATGGAGCCGAGGAGTCAAGCACAGCCACATCTTTGAGAGTAACGCGGATTGAATTGTGAGGTGGAGGAGAGTCTCCAAAGCACCCATGACACCCTGAGCTCTTGAAAGGTGACATTTTCAAAAGTGGCAATCATTTCTCTCTGATTTGCTGTCAGTTATAAACACATTTCTTTTCACCTATTATATATCGTGAGCTTTTTTTCTTCTTCTTTTCTTTGTCTTTTTTGCATTTTCTCACAAACGGCTACATTCGTACCATGTGCATCAAAGTAAAAAGTACCGCACTTAAAGACGGGACGACATAGATATTAGTAATATTTTTGGTTAGTATATTGAGGTGAGAAGTAAAAAGAAAAAAGAAAATTAAAACTTATTTTGTTTGGCTGCAAATCAGAAGCTGTTAGTAAAAAGATATGCACTTGTGAAGTGATGCACAAAGTTACCTGTTCAGCCCTCAGGAGAAGAACATTTTTGTACTGACAATTAGGTTTTTCACAGAATCAATTGAGCATGAAAGAAAGTTAAATTTACTAAAGCACTACAATTAATTGTGTTAGATAGGTCCAGGATTTTAGTTTAAAACATTTAAAAAAAACATTATCACACACTAGCAGATGAGCTAAATTAGTTCTATGCACGCTTTGAGGTCCTCAACACCAATCACCATAGAGGGTTTTTGACCACAGAGCGCACACAGTACTCACCACTCACTGTGACATCAGCAGAGGTGCGTGCGGTTCTGAGGAGAATATTTTTAACATGTCACTAGTACAATCCCTTGTGCCCACCTGCTTCAAAACAACCACCATCGTGCCCCTCGCCAAGAAAACACAGTGACCTGCCTGAATGACTATCGTCCCGTAGCACTCACGCCAATAGTGATGAAGTGTTTTGAGAGGATAGTCATGACCCACATCAAAAAGAACATTCCAAACAACTTGGACCCTCTGCAGTTTGCGTACCGTCAGAACCGGTCCACTGACGACGCAATCAACACCGTCATCCACACCACCCTCACACACTTAGAGGGCAGGGACACATATGTCAGACTGCTCTTTATTGACTACAGTTCTGCCTTTAACACGGTCATCCCACACAAACTCTCTGCTAAGCTCCTCACTGTAGTACTGACACCTGCTCTCTGCAACTGGGTGCTGAACTTCCTATCACACAGACCCCAGTCAGTCAGAGTTGGAAATCACACATCTGGCACTAGATCTGTAAGCACAGGGACCCCCCCAGTGCTGCGTACTGAGTCCCCTGCTGTACACTCTCTTCACATACGACTGTGCGTCCTCCCAGAGCAACACTTGCATCATCAAGTTTGCGGATGATACAACAGTCATTGGACTGATCACTGGTGGGGCGGAGGCAGCGTACAGAGGAGAGGTGGTAGACCTGATGACCTGGTGTCAGGACAATAATCTCTCCCTGAACGCAGAAAAGACCGAAGGAGATGATTATTGATCCACGGAGGAAGAGTGTGCAGCACACACCACTGTACATAGGTGAGACTGAGGTGGAAAGGGTGAAAACCTTTAAATTCCTCAGAACCCTCATCAGCGAGGATCTCACCTGGTCTCACAACACACAACAGAACATTAAGAAATCCCAGCAGCGACTATACTTCCTAAGGAGGCTGAGAAAATTTGGCATGTCATCCAACATTTTCAGCAACTTCTATAGATGTACAGTTGAGAGCGTCCTTACCAGTGCCATCACGGTCTGGTATGGAAACTGCACTGCCCGGGACAGGAAGGCCCTCCAGCGTGTGATAAAAACCGCACAGTACATCACAGGAGCAGCCTTCCCCTCACTACAGGACACTTACACCTCCAGGGTCACCAGGAGAGCCCAAAACACTATCAGGGACAGTACACACCCCCAACACAGACTCTTCACTCTCCTGCCATCAGGCTTGTGAATATATAGCCATCCTATGAAATGGTATTTAAAATGTGTAATGTCATTAGAAGAGGGGAGAGACTACACGTCAGGAAATACCTCGCCAAAATATCCTCGGAGTATTCTTTTGTGGAAGACAGGATGTCCACTGGGAATGTGATTATTGTACTTATTGCGGCCATTCAGCACATTGTCTTCCCAGGTCTTCTGAAGCTACCGGTAGGTGCTGACTTTCAAATAAACATTCCTCCTCCTCTCCCTGCTCGCTCTATGGTCCGCAGAATGTGTGTGAGTGTGTGTGTGTGTGTGTGTGTGTGTGTGTGTGTGTGTGTGTGTGTGTGTGTGTGTGTGTGTGTGTGTGTGCTCGCGCGCGCGGGTGTTGTGATAAATTGCTTTTATGTCCCGTCTTTGGTTAGATTAAACGGTTCAATATTCCTATTCTTAGGCATTTAGTTGCAAAGTGTTTGTTTGTGGCCTTTGCTAAAAGGCTGGTTGTCCTTGTAGGCTAATTGAGATGTTCTGTGTAAAGAGAGCTTTGTAGCTGAATGCATAATTCTGTAAGAAAGATGTTTGTATGAGGCATGTCATGACTTTGATAAATGCAGTGATATCTTTTGATGTGAATGAGGAAAAACCAGCTGTAATGAATTTGGTGCGGTTTCATATGCTGCCATATTTCTTTACAGTAGAGTTTAACAGTCACTATAATAAGTAATGATGGTATGTTTTATTCTAAACCATTATGCACTTTTTAATTGTATATGGCCATACCCCTGCATGTAAGGTCATACTAGCAGGTACAGTTATGTGTCACTCTTTATTTATAGAAAATGTATCTTAAATGGGTGCATCACAATTGTTCCCTGCCACTGGTGGCTCCTATTGTTTGGTCTGTTAACACATCCTTCTGTTTGCACCCCTGGCAGCACAGTAGTGGGTTATAAACAACAAAGAATGTAATACAGGAGAAATTGGGCATTCCAAATTTGGGGGAAAAAGTGAATAAATACAAATATGATCATAATAAAAAAAGTACTGTGATACTTCTCTGCACAGAAACATAGGTGTTTTGAGTTCTTGTTGATTAGACCTCTGCTCAGGTTGATGGAGGACTTGTATTTTGGGTTTCTACTAGAACATGTTTAGTGTTCATAAAACGTTATTTTTCTCATACCGTCTGTCTAAATATTCCTGTATTCAGCATCACCACTCATTTTCTGAATGGGGGCTGTGTGCATTTCTCTGTGGATTACTTTTAAAGTATTTATATAGCACTTACACCTGCTTGAAAAATCCATGGCAATCTCACTTTTTACCATATGGGACCCTTTAAACCACCTGTGTGGGTTTATCAGGAGTGTGCAGGAGGGTACCATATAGCACCTGTGTAGCTTCAGAAACAAGAAAATGTAGTATGATGGAAAAGAAACACTTAACTACTGAAATTATGTTTGACAAACTGTACTTTTACTTTTAAAACTCTTCACAGATGCAATTGTTTTCTTTGTGTTCCTGTAAATTGTAATGCTTCGTTGCCATGTTGGAGGTAAATATTTGCTTTGAGCTCACAAAACCAGACAAAGACATCACGGACAGAAATAAAGTGTTAAAAACAGAACATGATCATAATGAAACAATATAACCTCAAAGCATCAAGTATAGTAATGCAAGTATAAACCAGCTTCCCCATAGAGAACAAACCAACTGTGAAGTATGCTAGGGATGGCGGAAACAATCGATACAGTGTAGTGTTACGATATCTTTGCGTGGGCAATATTGTAACGATGCATCGATGCCAAGTATCAATCTGTTTATTATATAAATCATTAGTATTGCAAATACAAATTAAACTTTTTGTTAACAATTGATTTTTCGGTCCACTAGATGGTGCTGAGTTCTTTTCTTATAAGGTCAGTGGAATTGGCAGGAAGTTGGTCAAGAAAAAGATGGAGACATCTGAGAAAGAAATCAGAAAACTTTATCTTATCAGATAAAACAGATGTTGACAAACTGCATTACTTGCAGTTCAAAAAAGGTATTGAATCGCAATAAATGTTATCCCAATAATATAATTGCGTACCGTGGGGCCTGTGGTGATTCACAGCCTTACCATACCATTGTAACATCTTCACCACGGTTTCTTATGGACAAGAATAATAACGGCACACTAGTGGTTGAGGGGGCGTGAACAGACTTTGGCTAAGTGCAAGTAGTGACTGAAGAGTGAAGACTTGTTGAATCTTGTCTCTTTCTCTGTAGCCTAATGGGTAACTTCAGCGAGGGATGGTAGCGCTTTGCTTAATACTTTTGATGCAGTTTCTCCGGAAGTCTCATGTCTTATGCTGATATGTTGCCACACAGTTATGCCAAAGTTAAGGATGCTCTGGATACTAGCAGTTATATACTGTATATCTTCCTGGGATATGGAAAACCTTTTTAGCTGTCTTAAAAAGACAAATCCCTGCTGCGCTTTCTTCAGTTCTAAGCAGTGTGTAGATTACAGGGGCAGGTGAGACCTCAGTCTTATCATTCTTTGATTTAATGTAGGAGGTGGAGAATGAAGGGAGAAACTCGGCGCTCCCCTCCCACCTCCTCGTACCGTACCTATCAATGTTTCATTACTGCTCTACCAGTTGGTGACATCCTCACACTCTTTTTCAATAACCTCCAGTCTTATATGCAGGCGACACCCAATAATGTCACACCTGATACATAGACATCCTGTATTTTGCATATTCAGCGAATGCTCCTTCCTAACAAACGTAATAAATGAGATGCCAAATCTTTGCCGCCTTTCGCTGAGCTGACATTCCACCGCCTTTTTATGTGAGAGCTCGTCAGAAGAGTCTCCTCCATGCTGCTTTCTACACCTCTGTTTATCCTTTTATCTTCAGTCCAGTCCCTGCACTCGCCGGATGAAAAATGGGAACAAGCGCATCGGGCGACAGAGGAGGTGAAGAGTGTCCTCCCTCAGTCTGTCACTAATGCTTCATTAGATACTCTACAGGGCTATTCATCGCTGTTATCGCCTGGCTACAACACACACACACACACGCAAGCATTTTTACACTTCCACGAAGCTGACACACAAGCACCGGTCACACTTTTGTGTCATTACTGGCCATTCAGCAGTGCTGATAACTTCTCCTGCAGCATAAGTCTTGCCTCCTCTAAATCAGATTTCTGGATTTCCACGTCCTCTGCAATTTTTCACAAGAACAATTATTCAACCTGCAAACATGCATTGGCTAGTAGGCAGTGAAGCATAAGGATATTTCCACCATATAATTTAGTTAGTCATACATCACACACACACACACACACACACACACACACAATCACACACACACACAATCACACTATCATTGACTCATTGGTCCTCAGTGCTAATGAATCCCTGTGCTGGGTGCACTGGAGAGGACTCTGTCATTATCTGATTCCATTTGTCAAATACATGGATTAAGCCATTACTCTAAAATGGAGATGAATTAGTCACACAGAAGGTGCTCCTCTCAGCATCCATTTAAAATCACTGACACTGGCTTGTGTTCTAAACAATCGGCTGAGAACATGCTACACTAGAAAATGGGCTTCATTATGTGGGTGAAAAGCATGTCCTGATTAACGGTATTGAGGCACTTTTTTTTTTCTCATGTAAGTTGTTATAACAACTACTGGTGCTGCATTTGTTCTGGTTGCTGCTTCTAACTTGCCTGTAAGCAGACTCTGTACAAAACGGCCTTTGTCTGGTGTGTAATCAGCTCAGTGAAGGTGTTGGCTGTCATGTGTCCATGTTCTTCTACAGCCATGTTATACATGTTTACTGTAGTCGAGATATGATGGAAGAAATGTATTTAATTCTTGACATGTAATGTCAAAGCTGTTACAGACGTTATAACCAACCCACATCTTTTGATGCTAATACAAATGATTTTTCATGCATAATCCTAATAAAACAATCTAGGCTCAAAGTATGCTATTTGTTTTTGTGTGAATGCTGTATATATTCATGAAAAAGAAAAAGAAAAGAAAAAAGGATACATTTAAGGAATATTCAGGCCGTTCATACACCTGAAACATAACCACCAGTGTGAAAAATTACAGAAACAGTTTGACATTTTAGGAAATATTTTCGTTCGCGTCACAAGTTTAGACTGGAAACGAGGGAGTTTAACTGGTTGGCTGGATTTTGTTACTTTTAGACGGAGCCCGACAGTTTTCTGTCAAAACCAATGCAGGACTTAAATATTAAAAATAAATCTGCAGTATTTCTCAATGTTTTGGCTTTCACCTTTTTTTAATAGTGTTTTGTCCTAAGCCCCTTAAGACATTTTACAATAATACCACTTCAGAATGTTTTTAAGGACAACTCCAGTGTAGTTGTTCAAGAAGAAAGTTGTGTGTCTAAAAGTGCCAGCACACAGTGAAGTTTGGGGAAAGTTGAATGTGAGGACATGTAGTCACAGTGCGTAATTGACAGGTTCAACTTAAGGGTTATTTGGTATAGGTGCACAGCTTATTATATTACTATAGAGAAGTCACTGCTTGGTGAAGGATGAGCGCAGTGAATACAGTAGTTTGACACTTCACATCCCAGAATTCACTTCTCAATTAAAAAGTGTGTGTTCTCGGACATCCATCTCCTGGTGATGGATTGTCTGTACAGGCAGTCCTATTTTTATTTAGTCAGCCATGGTTGCTGTTTTATTTCAGAAAGTTATCAAGCTACGGTTTAATTCAGAGTGGTGTAGGAGAACAGACATATTAGACATAAGGCAGTTGAAACCAATTCAGCCACATCTCCACCCACATCTCCACCACAGTCCTTGTCTGGGTCACAATGTACATGCACACAGCTTTTATCTACTTCTAATTTCTCAGGCCATTCATAACCCTCCCAGTGCTTGTTATTCAGCCTCTCGGAGGAGCACGCCATGAAGCTAGATTAGATGGCAGGATAACCATTAACCTACTCTATCTACTATATCCTGCAACTCAGATTTAAATATGTAAATCAACATGTCAACATGCATGAATTAACCATATCCCTAAACATGCACGTTAATAATTCATTATGATTAACAGCATTTCATTTTTTTATTTCTTCAAAATATATGAAACTTAAACACACATAATAAAGGTAGCAAGGGAGTGATTCGAACAAGATTATACAGCCTGGCTGTGGCAGCACAATGTTGGGTCCTTGTGAGGGGAAATGATTCACGGTGATGTAAAAGGGAACAATATGGCCATGTTTAGCGCTACACTTTGATCTGCATGTTGATGACTTATTGATCCGTGTCCACACAGCCAGTGTGGTTGTATTTTAGACTACATACTCAATTAGCACACTTGTTTGCAATTGCTAATTAAAAATAATTAGTGGATAGGGAGCTTCAATTATGTCATTTTGTGAGACATTGGGTTGAGAAAGTTTTATTCTTCTGATTTTAAGTATAATGACTTCAAATTAATTGGAGACCATGTCAAGTGAAGAGAGGGGGAAGTGTATGACAGATACAAGTGGTGTGGTATGTCTGTATGCACACCATATTTCATATTCACAAAAGATTCAGGTTTTATGATGTTCAGGAGGCTCATCATGCTCATACGCAGCATGGAGACCCATTCACACAGGCACTGGAGCAAGATGGCAACAATAAATAGGCCTATATAATAATTTAATCTAAATATCCTATAGTAGAATTATTTTTATATATAAGCAGATGTTACGCAGAGCCTTGACTTCACATCTGGTTGTTTAAAAAAAATCATATTTAAAATAAAGACTTTGCTTAGTAGTAGTAGTCAAGAGTGAACAACAGTAGGTGTAAGTCAGGTAAACTTTAAAGCATGTCATTGTTTTAAGCATAGCTGAAGAAGCTGCTATCAAAACATTGTGATTGGTATTGTTTTTCAATTGAAAAGTATCTGTCAAGGAAGCGAAAAGGTGAGGACTAAAATGCAAGACGGCAGACGAAGAGATTAACAAAAAGAGGGCTTTATTCCAAAAAGCTTTACAAAATAACAAAAGGTAAAAGGTAAAGCACGAGGAAGCACGAGGAGACATCTGCAAGGGTGACACTTAGATGACAATCTGACAAGGAACACTGGGACAGACAGGGATATATACACACAGAGACTAACGAGGGGAACGAGACACAGCTGGGAGAGAAGATAAAACACAAGGGCAAGGTGAACGGACCCAGGAGGAACAAATCAACAATCACAGGGAGAAAAACACACAGATAGGAAGTACAGCTAGACATGACATAAGGGGGAGTGAACACTTCAAAATAAAACAGGATATACAAAAATCAAGACTGTGACACTAACTACTATTTTTTCTTAGGACTTCAGGGACAGCACATTGATTTCCCCACTGTCTAATTTTGGTGAATGGGGTGGAGGAAGTGTAAAGACAAATGGGATGGCATGAGGGGCTGAAGAATAGTCAGTGTGTATGTGTGTGTGTGGAAATGTTGGCTAGCATATCCATATATTTACAGTATGTGCATGTTTCTGCATCTACAAGTCCCTGTCAGTTAATTATCATTATTATATAGTCTGTTCCCTCGACCTCCCTCTTCCTGCTCTGTGTTTTGTTGGATGCCCAGTTCAGAGAGAAGCATCCTACAGAGACCTCATTGACATACCATCATAAAAAAAACCAAATTCAATCTGATGAATCATTTTAGTTAAATTGAGGATTCTGTTCGAGGTTCTTCCTTTTTCTTTAGGGTGAAAATCTTTTTATAAAATATGACGACAGACATACAAAGCTTCTATTGGGGTTTTCAGATGAAGCTTCGAATGTCTGTCATCATATAGTTATATGGTATAAATTAAGTATTTTTTTCTATTATGGTAT
This sequence comes from Cottoperca gobio, assembly GCF_900634415.1. Classification (NCBI taxonomy): domain Eukaryota; kingdom Metazoa; phylum Chordata; class Actinopteri; order Perciformes; family Bovichtidae; genus Cottoperca; species Cottoperca gobio. The sequence goes on from NC_041371.1 coordinate 19,557,344, forward strand.
GCTAATGAGGTGGGGGAAAAAAACATTCAGTACAGCCCAAATAAATCTAGTAAAAATTAGATTGGCCTAAATTAAATGTGTGAGTAGTTTACAAACCTATTTAACATGTACGTGATAAATATTTTCATATCAATGTAATAACTTTATCCTGATGAATCATTAACATTTCTCAATAGCAGATAGCAGGCAGTACCTCCGACCTTGGTTCAAGAGTAACTTTACACCAGGCTGAAAAACAATGTTTTGCTGCCCTCTCTGGTGGTCTGTGGTGGTCTCTGACCACACCCAGCAGCCCTGCCCGTATGCCCTGCTGAACCTGTAACCACTCCCACACCTGAACATCACTGCAGCGAGGTGAAGAGTCAAACCACTGGAGGTCAGCAAAGACAACGTTTTCAGGGGGAGTTCAGTCACCCTTTAATGTATGTTTTTGGGTGTCTTATCACACCGTGTCTTTTAAATGGAAAGCACAACATATACAGAGTTTCCCATTAATTACTTAAATTTTTCCTGCCATAGTTTCATAACGAAGCAAAACTATTTTTATACTTCTTAACGCTGGCTGGTCCTTGCCGAGGGCATTTCCTCCGCATTGGCACTAAGTCGACTTTAAATGCCCGGACGCACGGAGTGAAGGTTGTTCGCGTGAACATTTTTCAAATGTATTTCTACACTTTCCACACATGGTAAAGTTATTAAGGGGACTGTGATTATGAAACATATTGTTAAAGTATAGCTAAGGTACTATAACACATTTTTATGGTTATTGGATGAAGCATCAACTTCAACATACATTATTTTTGTTGTTGTATGATGCTACGTGAACCCGGGTCTCCGACATGAAAGTCGAAAGCACTACTTCGCCATTCACCACCAATACACCACGCTGCTCACTCCCGACAAGTCTCCTGTAAGATCAGGGAACTCTGCCTTCAAGGGTCCAAAGAAACTCTCATCCAGAGGCTGCAGGGTGTGAGACGTGTGTGGTGGCAGGCACAGGAGCAGTAAGGTGATGGTGAATGTCTGCATGAAATTGATCCTCCACTTGTGGCAAAGCACAGCCTTTGGTGCATCTGATGACGGAGGTTGTAAATGGCCAGAGTGTGGGTCATGACCCGAGTCTTCCTCAGTGGAAACTGGCAGCATACAAATGGTACTCCACCTGAAGATTTTCATCTTCAATGAACACAGCCAGAGGCTCCCCTTCAACTTACTCTGTCATTTTGGGATCCCAAAATAATTAGATTTATTAGATCATGGTCCATGAATATATTTGATTTGGCTTCGCTTATGAACAATGATTAGATATAAATGTGTTACAGCATTCAAGTTGGATAATGATTCTTCCATCCTGCTAGATTGTGCCAAATTCAATAATGGATGGCGCGTCCATCCTTCTGCAGTTTATGCATCGATCACACAGAAGAATAAATTGTTCACCCACTGAACCAGCGGTCTGTCTTTTCTGATGGATATCTGACTACCAGCATAGTTGTATTCCCTCAGCAGACGAGCAGCAAAATTGCAACTCTATACTCATTCACAACAACTGACTATTTTTGACTTGAGTGCCTGTATTCACCACGGCACTGAATACTTACAGATCTGTCTCCCTTGAATAAGATGTCAACTGTCTGTCACTACAGCCTGTAGGTAATGGACAGACTTTAGTTCGAGTTTAGGTACTCTATTCAAACGTTTGATGGTTGAGTTCTCCACTGTGTGTCCAAATTGTTCTCTAATGTCCTGGCCCGTTGAGGACCACCTGACACATATCTGAGGAGTGAAGTGAACAGAAACAGTGAGGCATTGGCAGGAGCATCATTCCTACTAAGTACTACTCTGAGTAAGCGTGTGAGCACACCCACACTCAAACATACATGCACATTAGGCATCAGTTACCTTAGTGCCCGGTAGTACCGTAAGGGCTCCAGAATAACTGTCCCGTTGTCCTTTAGATGATATAAAATACCCTATTTTTTTTTATGTTAAATTGTGAACAAAAAATCTGTGTTGAAATCGCGGAGAGTTATTTAACATTAGCTGTTAGCAGCCAGTCGAATTAGGTTCTATAGAGTTGCACTACGCACAACTCTGTGCTTTCAGGCTCTATTCAGTAACAAATATTATTGGCCGAATGTAAATTATGTTATTATGATGTGATTAAACGTTATAACCTGTTTAGCTTCTTAAAACCAGTATGCAAACAGTAATAAAGTAGTGCACGTTAAAGTAAATGGGATTCTCTGTTTTCTTTTAGTTTTTTAGCGAGGTATCGAGAATCATGGTATTGGTATCGATATTTCTTACAGTGACATCCCTAATACACATACACCGCCCAGCGAGCCCTTGAAACTTTGCGACGGGGATGTTTCTATTTTTCTGACATTTCATATTCAGTTATCAATTAATATGCTGAATGCTTTTCGAATCAATGTTGATTTAATCTGAAAAGCAATCAGCATATTAATTGATAACTGAAAATAATCGCTATTTGCAGCCCCTACATGAAACTGTACTCAAATGGAAAGTCACACGCATGCACACACACTTTTCAGTTTAAATGGATTTAAATTAGTTTAAACAAATTTGCCATTTTGTGACATTTGGATCTTTTCACACTGAGATCAAAATGGCATGTTCATCAAAAACATTTAAAACGAAATGCTGAATCCCTTTGTCAAGGGTAAACGGACCATATAATTAACCATTTGTTTAAACTAATTGACTGACCCCTTGAAATAATAGCACATCACATGCTTCCTTCATCCCTTGTCGGGATGGAGAGAACATGTCGGTGAGTAATTGATACATTATGGGCTCAATACAAACTCTGTGACCCGGTTTTCTGAGCGCCCCGCTTTCCTCTCGTCTGCTGCTGAGTGGCATTTCGAGGGAAGCCTCTGTCTCTCTTGTGCTCTCAGCTACGATAGCATTCATGCATAGTGTTGTAATGTAATTTAGCACAACATGGAAAGTGACAGAAGAGAAATGGATATAATCAGTTTCCCATCACAATTGCATTCCCAATCAAAGAAAAAGCAGATATAATGTAAGACATTGCAAACCCTTTAATTAGCGAAATCCAGACAATTTGATAATGTAAAATAATGAAGATCCAAACGAATGCAGTGGGCGTGTTGCTTCAGATAAAACAAGTTACAAAAGAATCTACCAGGGAATGTTTGTTTTTAAATTGTTTTGATTGGCCATTGTGTGTTGCTAGATGACTCTGACATGTTGAATGTATCTATGGGCCTCATCTAGAAGGCCATATACAAGAACATATTTCCTCTTATATTTTTTATCATCCACAATTTGTTGTTCTTTTGTTAATAACCATTGATTTGTGGGATTTACCAATGTTTTCTTATTTTCGCTCCTCTGGTTAGAGAGCATTTCCTGAGTTGAGTGGAGAGCACTCTTACACTTTTACTCTTAGACAAGAAAAGAAACTTTGTTTTCAAAGTCAACAAAAGTATTTGTTTGTCCAACACAAGGAAACAAGTTAATATTTTATAATCAAATTTAGTATATTATAGGTTATCGAGTAATTATAATTGGTTTTATTAAATTTGTGGGATAAAGAAATTGTGTGTGTGTGTGTGTGTGTGTGCGTGTGTGTGTGTGTGTGTGTGTGTGTGTGTGTGTGTGTGTGTGTCTGTGTGTCACTACTGCTGAAGTTCTTCTTCTTACAGCTTTCTTTAGGTGGCATCTCTCAAATTGTTGGATATGAGCCACATAATATTTGTTGCTCCTAGATTTTGTTATAGAAAGAAACTACAAACTCACCCGAGGGTAGGCAATCTTATTACCAACTAAGAGGAGGAAAAATTATGTCAGGCATCTAAAACATTATTTACTCCAACCCAGAGAATTATTTTCCATTTGTCAATGTGCAGTAAACTCAACAATGTTGCAGGATGTCGTCTTCACTCAGCAGCCGGACTGTGATATGCAGAACGACTGTGTTGGATCAAGGCTACTTCTTTGATACTTATAATACAATATTCTCTCCATCTTTTCATATGGTTTATTAACGCGTTAATTAGTGTAATTCTACACAATTTTCTATCTCTCAGGACTTCTATTGTTATCCGCTGCAGGGTGCAAGAAGGTTTATAAAAACAAAAAAAGCAGATTTAGAGTTCAGATATTTGCTCATGGATATTTTTGAAATTATTTAGTTTTTAGGTGGTCTCACAGCTGCTATGTTGCCATATCAAACATAGCCATCATTTTGCTATGAATTAGCCTAATTGGACCACAGACACCACAGTGGTCAGCGAAACAAGGAAACCCTTAATGATTTTCTTTCTGCCAAAGACCAATTGTGACAGCATTTGATACCTGCAATTTAACAGTAAATCCAGCTCACAACCCTGATTGTCATATAATCTCTGGTACGTGCATTGCACAGATGGCATTTGCGAGAGGAAAAGCTCTCTGAGATTCAGGAGGGAACAAGGTGTTGCTGTTGTTGTTGAATCTAGAGTAAAGGCAAGGTGGGCGTGGGAGGGGACAAAGAAAATGGAGAGGTGGGACTGAGTTGGGGAAAGGTTCAACTGATTAAGACTGAGTAAGGTGTGTAAAAGAAGAATAGGAGAAAATACGGAGGAAGGGAGGCTGATGGAGACCGAATCAGAGTCCCTGCCTTTCCAATTTAGTCTAGCTGTCATCCTGGCTGGTGATTAATGAAGTATAGAATGCCATCCGTTTCCCTGGGAATTTCTCCTCTCCCAGCTCACAGATTACTGTTCCTTATACTGCCACTGAATCTGTGTTTCTCCCTCTGTACCTTGAGAGGCAGCTACAATAAATTAGGAGAGCCCAATTTACAATTTTTAGGCAGTTGGCAGGACGAGAGGAAGACTGGAATGTTGGGGAAGAGGAGTGGAGAAGGTATTGAGGTAATGAGGGACACTTGATGAAGTATCATCACACAAGGTTGGGGACCATGCGGCACGAGGGAGAAGCTGGGAAGGTTGCCATTCGTTGTAAACATTACTGCCATCCCCCAGTGAACTGTGAAGATCGATATGAAAACATTTATTTTACACCATGAAGGCCATTTGGAGAATTTATCTTATGGTTTAGACAGCAAAAAGATGTGGGTTATTTAAAAAAAAAAGGGAATAACTACAAAACCAACACAGTATTTACTTCAGGGAATATGAAGATAAAAGTTAAGAAACCACATGAACCCCATCTAATACTCGTCGCACTGCATTTCTAAAGAGTTCAGAATTGATTTTCAGATTTAGCTCAAAACATAAAAACCAGTCCGTGGCTTCACGGGTCATTAAGTTAGCAGTGTTGGCTTAATTATGTTTGCTCTAACTACATTTAGGTTTTGTACAGACATGTATCTTTGTTAATGTTAAAAGCTGTTGTTGAATGAATGATCTGGTCATTTATCTGGCACTGTGAATCCATCAGTGAAACGTTTTCCTTAGATGATGCACAGCTCGTACAGTCAGCAACACTGTACTGTAGTCTGACGGTCATCATTGCTACAGATTCAGGTATGGTTCAATGATCATAATCATGGTTGAATATAAATGTTTATCCTGACAAATAGTTTTAGACAGAAGTAGTACCGTCGATGGCTCAAAAAATATAAAATTGCGATTGTCCAAAGTTAATCGCAAATTAATGGGAAAAGTAATCGCACATTTTTTATCTGTTCACGCAAAACAATGACGATATTGTTCTGAAACCCTCCCAGCTACAGCTTTTAGAGATGTCATGATATCAGCAATTTAGTAGTTACAAGTTTAGTAGTTTTACCAATACAAGTCAAATTCCACGATTCTCGATACACAGTTCAACCCAGATTTCTTTGTGTTTAAATAATTTCTTTGATTTTGTAGTTTAAAATTACTGGCATATAATGTAAGCTACTTAGAGTTAGTGTTAGGAAGTTGAACATGTCATACTTCCCTCTTTAATATCTATTTTATATTGCTAAGAAAACAACTGTGTTTATTCAATAAAAGCTAATGTTGACTAGCTCTCCTCCTGCCAATTTCAACACAGATTCGTGATTCACAATGTAGCATAATCAGGGAAAACATAGGGTGCTTCGATAAAGCAGCCTGCGTTAATTTGTCAAAGAAATGGTGCCGTTAAAACACATCTGCATTAACATGTAACACTAAAGTGGCTTGACAAAACACATCATCCTCACGCTTCATCTTCCTCCTGAACCTCCACAACTCATCTTTTTATTAAAATATGAGATGTCAACACCATATGCATTAGCACTAGCGATTTCTCTTAATAGGGTTTGTGGACCCGATCCAAAACGATACCTTGAAAAACCTCGAACATGCATGAATTAACTTTCAGAAAGGGACATGACCCAAAAAATTAATTAAGGACAATTAGACCGTATCAAAGATGTGGTCTACCATAAATTAAGTAATCATTTGATGTTACACCAATTAGCCTATGTATGTTGCCACTGAAGCTCTGCTGCTTATGATTTTTTCCTACAATTTACTGATACCAGTAGATTGTTGAGAGCAAATAAAACGTGTTGCAAGTTGGCTGTATTCTTTTCAGTAAAACGCCTCTAGAAAAGGGTTAGGGTTAGGGTTCTATCAACGGGTGACATTTGATGCTGAACAATAAATCATAACATATGACTACTTTCATAAATGTCTACGGCAGGACTCCCTCAACCTCTTGCATCAATTATTGCTGCTGAACGTAATCACCGTTGGCCAAATTATATAAAATATAAACCCACCCTGGGAATATTTTCCCACCCAAAAGTAATCGCTTGTATAGAGTACTTGTATAAACACAGGCCAACTCAGGAGACATGACCTACCTGCACTAGCCCATTTACTTGGCGGTGACCTCAAATACAATCCTGTTAGAGCGTCCATCAGAGCTCCAGCTGAGTGAACAGTTTGTGGGCAGCCATGTAGAGCCAGTCCCAAGTAAACAATGTGGACCTGTATACAATGTTTCTAGCCTCAACACTTCTTTCACCTTATGCAGAGCCACCATGTATTGATTTGCACTGAGAATGTGTCAAAGGTGTCTGACACAAAGAGGTAGGGGAGCATGCATCCCGCCAGCGTCACTAATTTTGTTGTGGAGCACTTTACACTTAAAATCAACTTTCTTCCCAGCCACCAGGACATTGGTGTTTTCTGTGGGGAGGGATTTTTTCCACAAGAAACACAGGAAAGTTTAGCCTCGTCTGTAACACAAAGGTTGCATGAGTATCTTTCCACCCAAACACAATACTTGTTGTTAAGATGGGGTTTTGCTTGGCTATCAAAAATCAAGCTTTCCTTGTTTTTTGATAGCTCTCACTGCAGTGATGGCGCTCCGATATAATGAACTCCCACAGCAGGGACACAAACATTTATAGACCTGTCTCTTTGAAACGGAACATTTCATGCAATTGCCATACAATTTGGACCATGAATGAGAATTGTAACTGGTTCAGTTTGTGCCCTTAGGTGAACGGCATTAGATGCTTGGTATTGAGTGAAATACCTAATTTCATTAAAATGCAGCGCAATGCAGATATTCTTACATTCCTTCAGGAATTCATTGCTTGACCAGTGCAAAGCTTATTCAACCCTAAGGGTAGATTTTTCTGCTTTTTCAGTTTATAGGCTATCATGACATCACAGTTTGGGCAAGATGGACTGTTCCATCAGGTTTAATTCTGGGACAAGTCACGGCTAGAGGCACTGTGTGATGCCCTGTAAGGATCACTACAGGAAATAGAGATTACATTGCTACTCTCCTTGCTGTCATTTTGGAGCATAAGAACTGAAGTAAATTCATTTTCTGTGCATCCATCCTTACATACTTTGCAAAAAGCCAGTACCGGTGTTGTTTTATTGCACCGGGAAGTTTCCAGGGATGATAGTTGTTGGCCTTCCAGCTCTCTGCTTTCATTCCACTTCCTTTGTTTCTGCAGATCAGTGAAGGCTCCGTGTCCAGTGAGAACATTGCACATTTATAAGGAGAGAAGAGACAGAAACAGTACTGTCAAAGTGACCTGCTGTTTGTGCAGCAGGGCAGGGACCACCATCTGGTGTGCAGGCTCTTTCCTCTGGAGGTGTGGCTGCACAACAGACAAGGCAATTAAGGAAAGGCAGGGCAAACCTTTTTTATATAAAGCCCATTTCATGCACAAGGGGAAACCCTGCTTCCTGTAGTTTGATGACAGTAAACTAGTGCAATAGGCAGATAAAGCCCCAGTATAATGTTTTAGTGCCAGGCTAAATATTCCACTGATTGTGTTAAACTTTGGCTTGTGCATGTAGTGTCCAGGGGATTGGCTTTGATCATTACAAGATAAAAAGCTGATCTTGCATAAGTTACCATCTTTAAGATTTGATTCGATGATTCCAGTGGTTACGTTGGTAACTGTAAATGACCGTTCTCGTGTTAAATACACCCCTTACTGCGCAGACAAGCAGATAGCGTCTCAGTGCTCCTGTGCTTTTTTGCATCTATTTGGCGCAACACTGGCCCCTGTCTATGCAAATGAGCCTCATTGGAAAAACAGTCCCATTCACAAAGATCAGTGCTTATAGCTCCACACATTTACAGTGAAATGATTTGCATCTTCAGAGAGTTAGTGGTAACTGAAGCACTGTATCCAGTGTCCGATCAAAATGTATTTTGGGATGCAGCGACGGGATTTAATGACAATGTCATAAAACAATTATGAATAAAGCTCCCCTTCATGTTTGAAAATAGACGAGGGAAAAACAAATATGGAAAAAAAATTAAAATAAGGTTATTATATAAACAATGTTATAAATGTCATGGTACCGGTGTCAAAGGAGAACCTTCTGCTCTTTACAAGCATCATGTGCCATCAGTCAGTCAGAAACAGATCTCAGTCACATAAAAATTCTCTACTGATGGGATGTGTCTTAGTAAAAACACCCGCTCCTTGCAGTTCATCGAATTGCCACTTGAGACTGGCTCTAAAAGTGAGTCAATCAGGAGAGACCTACATGCAGAAATAAACATGTTTACAGCCTGTTGGTCTCCATAGCTAATTTCCCTATGCGTGACAATTTTACGGGAGGTACACATTTTTATAAAACTCTCCCATTTAAATTTTATTAAGGCTGAAAGTTAGGCATTAGGGACGTAGTCGCTTTGAGTGACAGATTGCTAGCCGCTTGCTGTATGCTCTACTGCAGTGGTTCCCAAACTCTTTCTGCAGGGCCCCCCTTTTGTAGATAAGAATATTTTCGAGAACCCCCTGGGACCCCTGTCACAAACTTGTCCGTGTTATGCTAGCAGGGATCAAGCCTTGCCATGCCCACCACTGCTCTACTGCGTCACCCGGTCCTCCTCAATTTCACAGATGATGCCCATTTTTGGATTTTCCGGGAGTCACTGCCAAGATCACAACGGCTCTTCAGAAACCTATGGGTGACGTCATGGAGGCTACGTCCATATTTTTTACAGTCTATTGTTTTACTGTGCGGCGCATCCTGTTGCACAGAGTGCTCTGTTCCTCCCCTGTGTAGTCAGGAGTACCACACAAAATCGAGCATGATTTGTTTGTGATCACATTTATACTTTTCCAAATGGTTAATTGCAATCAGACGCAAAACTCTGTGGCCGTTTTTGTGCTGTAATATCATTAGCAAAATATATATTGTGAATCGGAGCTTTAGACGGGATGCTGCAAATGATGTGCAATTCATGGTACGGTTATGGTTACAGTTATGGTAATAGTTAGTCTTGAAATGTTAGATGTTGAAAGCCACTAAATCTTATTGAACAATCCCTTCAGCAAGAGTTTCTGTGCAATACACGTTCATATTCTACTTTGCATGAGCAATGAGCATCCATAAACATGTATATTCATAAAATGCAGAACTGCTACTGTGATTGTTTATTTTCAGCCAAAAATCATTTCATCTTGAGAGGAGCTTAGGTGCCATTTCTTAGTGCGTGATGAATTATCTTTTGTGCAGTTCCATTTCCCCTCTGCTTCACCCTCAGTTTTATTTCTCATCCTGCTCCTGGGATATAGTAGATGTCCCCATTTACCACGATCCATTCACCTCCATCCATCTGGTCCCCGGTTTGCCATCCATAGAGCCATCCCCCGACTTTATTAGAGGAAGGAGGAGGTTTTGAGGGAGAAGTTATATTTCCCCTAAATTTATTGGAGTTTTATTTCCCTCCTTAGTCTTGGATTTACTCAAGGATTTCAATAATACCATATGGGAAAATTACCACGGCCGAGCTTAATAACCTTCCATTTTTGTCACATTTCCTCAGTTAATCCCCATTAGCCGATGCCTGAGTAATTAAATTCTATAACCAAGCTTGGCCCGTTCTTGTGGATGATTACAGAGACGATGCAACCTCAACATAAATCACTGTGACACGCACACAAGGAAAGCTGACTCACTTATTTTTCCTTTTACACTCTAAATGGGTTTTGTTTCTAACATTTCCTCTGTCTTCAAATGCCAGACCTATTTCTTGAGTTAAACAAGCTCACTGTTTTGTTAGAAATAACACCAATGAAGACATAAAGTAGAATATTCTTTCGTAAATTGTTGTCCTTCGGTGGTTTATTCTTTTGTGTATATATTAATTTCAATTGATAAATATAATGATTAACAAAAGATATGAAGGCATGAGTGATTAAGCTTCCTGTAAGAGACTTCAGTGTGGGATCTATTTGCAGATAGTCCTTCTAGACTTCACATAAAGGATGACCTGATACTGTTCACTTGGCTTCCTTCCTGAATCCCGTGGCTCCACTTAAAGCCTTATGATTGGGCTTAAGTGGTGTACTGCAGTGTTTAAATGCTGTCTCTTCATAACGCTGGATTACAAGTTTACACTATGCAAACTCCTGTAGATAACACGATTCATTAAATCTACTCTATTGCTTGAAAAACAATAGATGAATAGTATCAAAAATATGGATTTTTATTTAATGAAAGAATCATTGAAGCGTCATTTTGCACTTTCAGATAAGTCGAGTCATTTGATATTGCAGTAAAAAGCATAACCAACCATCTACAAAATATTCCGTGATTCTTTATACCAAAGGATCTCTTGGAGAAGAAAGGCTCAGCATCTAATGTTGGGAGTTCGGCTTATTCTTTGAGTACCCACTTGATCCTGTTCACCAGACACTTTGTATTTCACCCTTCAGTTTATCACTTTCTGTGGATAGACGGGAAATCGGTGCGCTCAAAACATTAATTTCGATTTGGCAAATTTGCATCATGGCATGTCATGCAATGTTCTATTTGTGATTTTTCTGATACAATTGGTGTCTCTTTCAAAAGAAAACAAACAAGCAGAATTCAACAAATAAAAACAGATGATGATTGCTCATGGCCTCATGACAAGTGGCTTGACATGCAACAGAGAGGCAGCAATGTTCTTTTTTTATTTTATAAATCTTTTGGCACAAGGGAATGTTAATGTTAAAGTTTCAAAAGGAGAGGGGATAAGCCCTTATCTATGGTAGCAGTAACCAAAACTGTCTCAGGTTACGCCCACTAGCTATGAAAAGTAGAAGAGAGAAATTAAATGAGATGTGGTGGTGTGTCTCAAAGATAAATATCATAGCAACAGACTTTGGCATCATTACATTACAGGTCATTTAGCCAATGCTCTTATCCAGAGCGACTTACATTGAACTAAGTACAGGGACAGTCTCCCTGGAGCAACTCAGGGTTAAGTACCTTGCTCAGGGGTACAATGGTGGCAGCCCTGGTATTGAACTCCCGACCTTTTAGTGTTTTGTTTGGAAGGCGTACCATATATGACATTATGGCATCACCATAAGAGCCCTTTAGAAAAGCTGTCTCCAACCGCCGGTTTCATGTAAGAAAATATCTTCACAGACCCTTCAAAGTGTGTGTGTGTGTGTGTGTGGGGGGGGGGGATAAATATGATGGAATACAATGATACGACTGGCATAAAAACAAATATAAAGTGCATAAAAAACTCACCATCACATTGAATTAGAGGGAGCCCTGAGCTTATGTCTCTGCAACGAGCCGGTCCAATATAGGGGTATCAATTCTTCACCTATTCTTCGTGTGCAATCACGTGACAAAACTGTGTAACGTATGCGTGCGACGCCATGTTGGATGATATACAAATCAAAAATGGCGTCTAAAGCGAACAACTACAACAATACAACTCCGACTTCTTCGAAGTATTTTGACTCTCTGGAGTCCTCTGCAAAGGCAAGATTCAGAGAAAAAGTAAAAATTTGCGGCTGTGACCCGTACACGCTAAAGCTGTCTGATTATATTGAGGATTTAGAGTCATTACCGCCGATTGAATATCCTGATATTGTGAACTATCTTGTGCTACAAACGTTGTGGGCAACCAACGCACAAATGAAGGCATACAAGAGCTTAGATGCTTATAATGTCTTTGTTTCTGGCTGGGTTGGTAGTCTTCTTACCAAATCAGTGAAAGATGACAGGGTGCTCGTCCATGCCCGTGTAAATCACTCTCAAAGAGCTCGAGATACACCGCTCAAGCCGTGGTTTGTGAGTGAGAAGAGCGCCGATGTTATCCTTGCTAACGTAAACGTAAACATAGCTTTAGCATGAACTCTTACCAGATATAAAGTGGACGCCACACACACGGGTGAATTGTGCTTTATCTTCTGTTAAATCCTTACGATTTATGTTGCTAAACCAGCTTACGACGTTCGGTAGACAGTAATTCATCCCTCTTTTGTGAATCGTTGTTTTTGATGATTGTAGGAAATCTAAAGAACCGTTTCTCTGGGTCACGAGTAGCGTTATGACCACAATTATACACTGCGCACAAGGTTGGCATTTTCTTTCAATCTTAGACGTTTAAATACAAAGAAAATTACGAAGCGTTGCAGCAACTCACACGTGAACGGCTGCCGTCTTGGTTGTATATACCAACCAACATGGCTGAATTCCGGGTTGGGAAATAAGCGTGACGTCACATGCACACGATCAATAGTAAAAGGTTTCTTCTCTTAGCGATACGGTTAGTCACTAAGTATGACGCTCTCAGTGCACTCGCGTTTGTTGATGTGGTGGCCATCAGTAATTGTTTATGTCCTTCTTGTTCATGTGTTTTTCTTTCAAAAACTCCGAGGGCTTGTCTTTTAATGCCGGGTGCCGGCGAAGCCGTTATGAAGGCTTTGCCTCATTTGCGAGCCTGTATATTATGCAGAGCGGCGCATGTAGCGATAAACACGTGTTGAGGTGTTTATCGCTACAGGTGGACTCCTGATATTGTCTTTTAAATGCCTCCTCATTGGGTCTTTTCCCTTTTCCAAAAAAGCTCTTTAAAGACGTTTGTTTTCCACTCATTGTTGCTTGTGGGCTTCATTTTTTGAAGTAAAGTATCACTTGACTGAGACGAACGTCTTGACATGTGCAGATGCACAGACAGATGTATCCGGTGATTTTTCAAAAATAAAACCTCTTTTTTTTTATTCAATCTTTCTGTGCGGCCCGGTACCAAATGACCCACGGACCGGTACCAGTCCGCGGACCGGTAGTTGGGGACCACTGCTTTAGAAGATGAGGGACGATCTGCTTGTGTGGTTAGCAGAATAAGGTGTTAACCATGAATAACCATAAAGAGATGTGGGATGCTTATTCTTTCATATTGTTGACACATTTTTTAGTGCTTTACATTTTTACAGAGGTGTTTTTACAATGCACACTGCAGCAGTGGTGCCAGTCTTTAACAATCATTGAGTTGTCTGCTGCTCCAGATCCCCTGAGACAGCGTGGGCCTTTCTATCAAATCTAGCGCCTACCAGCAATTTCTGCAGCAATTCATCACATGCTGTGTTGCAGTTGTCGGCCACCTTGGCAGAGAAATTCCCACTCGGTTAATATTTAATCGTATTAATGAATCTCATTTGGACCAAACTGTCAGTCGAGTTTCAAAGTTGGATGCAGTAATTAACCTTGACAACGCCAAGTCAGAAAGTGTCACCAAGTAGAGCGGGGCATTCAGGGACCAGCAGAACATCGGAGAACACAACCCTTTCATCATCTTAAAAAAAAGAAAAAGTCATATCAGTACATGTTGGTATTTTTGACCACATGAGCGATCCTTTTGAAACATTTCTGTTTAATGTTTTTAATAATAAAAAAACCTGGTAGGCCAACAAGCACAAATTACAGAATCTCACTTAATTAAAATGAAATAAATGATTCAGTGTCTTTGGATTTGTACATGTACTGTTTTTATAGGTTGCACTACTCCATCTGTATCAGTATCAATGCTTGAAAATATTAGTAAAATAAAGTGCAACTGAGAACAGAAAAATAAATGTTATCATCTGAAAATATTGAACAGCTTAAATCCAGAAAAGATCTGGTGCTTAATGGAATGAGTGCAAGAAACCTGTTTCGATTATCTCTACATGCAAAATTAGTTCACAAAGAACCTGTGACTAATTGAGACGACATAGGCAATTAAGACCTTTGTGTCTGGAGGGCAGAGATTTCAGGGACCAAAAGAAAAAGATCAGTCGACTTAGTTAGCTTGCCAAGGGTTAGTGACAAACATTAATTTGTTAATTGTGCATAATTAATTTCTCTCTCTCTCTCTCTCTCTCTCTCTCTATCTCTTTTGAGGTGTGAACATGCTTTACCTACAGTATGATGGCAGATTTTCAAATTGAGTATGAATTGGTTTAATGAAAAAAATAGAACAGGAGAGCTGTCACACATTAACTTGTCTTGTGAAGGTTATGGCTGTCTATACATTTTTGATGAAATTATTTGACAAAAATATGATACAATTGCAGTATCAAAATGTCACCCATGTAATCACGGCATGTGTAGTTTATTTATACTGGCTTGTCTGTTACTTTCATTTCACTGTCAATCATTATTATCTATCTATTACCTGTCAAGCGTGTGTGATGAGTCTCTTCACATATTTCTCCTCTGGTGCATAACTGTACATTCACTGCATAAGGAAACTGCTTTATCAGAAGTCTATTCATTTAGCATAATCAGGTCAATGTTGACAAATTGTGTCTGCTTTGTTCTTTATCTGCATAAATCAGTCTATGTACAGTTACCTCCCAGCTGCCATGCACTGTATGTCCTGCCTATCTGTGACTCTCTCAGCCACGGACTTCCCCTATCCAGTCTTTAGTTTAGACTGGCATTAGCATTAGTTTTTTTTTTTACTGTCCAAGCTTAAATGCACAGCAACGCTACAAGTGTAGCCCCCCTGCCGTTAACTCTCCACTCTCTCCGAGCTCCGTGTGTGTGAGAGCAGAGGCTGAGCTCCGCCCGCTGCGAAACATCACAAACAACAGAAAAACCCAGTAAGAGACGTGATTTCAGCTCAGTGTGACGGTCTCTTGTTTTGCTGTTCTATGCTGGTGTGTAGAAAGTATTTCCTGGTAGCCACCCAGCAGTGCTGCTTTTGGCACAGGGTACACAGGAAATAGATGGCCTGTTATTGTTGTGATGTGTTGAAGAAAATGTATTGTTCAAAGTTTTTAAGCCTACAGATTAGTGAGATCAGATATAGGTCTGACATGTTTCTTAAGTGCCTGTTGGATCAGGACTCAGACAGTTGACCTGCATCCCTCTCATCTTTCATAATGTTATTTATTTATTTATTTCATGCACACATGTTGTTAAAGTAAATTACTGGAGTTTCCAATGCATTAGACAAAGGACTTGTCTCTGTTCTTGCCTTGTTAGACCTCAGTGCTGCTTTCGACACTGTTGATCATGACATTCTACTACAGAGACTGGAACATTGTGTTTGTCACGCGTTACACCCACTATTAGTTTGTTTTCATTTGGTTTTACCTTGTCAGTAATTCTCTTATCATTTCAGATCCTGGTTTATCCTCACTGCCTACAATCAACTTATTCCCCTCACCTGGTTTCCACAGCTCATCTCCTCACCTGCTTCTCATTCCCTCATTAGTTCTCTCAGAGGATATATACCAGTTCTCTCCCACTTGTTCCCTGACAGATTGTCTTGTGTTTTCATGCCAAGCTCTCTAGCGATCGTCTAGTTTAGTTTTCCTAACCTGCCCGTTTTGACCCTGCTTGCCTGTTTCTGGACTCTGATTCTTCTGCCTGCTCCTTACTGGATTTGTTTGCCTTTTGGACTGATTTACCGGAATTTGACCCTGCCTGGATTACTGAGTAAACTGAACTATATTGTATTCTGCCTGTCTCTGTCATGCTTTTGGGTTCAGTTCTGTCGGTTCCAGCGACCCTTGCAGTGTTGGCATAAAAGGAACTGCACTAAGCTGGTTCAAGTCCTATTTCTCTGAGCGATCTCAATTTGTATGTGTTAACGATAAATCTTCCACTTGTACCGATTCTATTCACCTTATATATGCTTCCTTTGGGCAATATTATAAGGAACCACTCTATAAACTTTCATTGTTATGCGGATGATACAAAATTATATCTAGAAATTAAACCAGACGAAACCAATCAATTGGCTAAACTTGAAGCATGCCTTAAGGACATAAAAACTTGGATGTGTCGCAACTTTTTGATGTTGAACAGACAAAACTGAAGTTATTATACTTGGCCCTAAATGCCTCCGAAATACATTTTCTAATAACATAGATGCTCTGATGGCATTAATTTGGCCTCCAGCACCACTGTAAGGAATCTTGGTGTCATCTTTGATCAGGATCTGTCGTTTAACTCCCATATAAAACAAATCTCAAGGACTGCCTTCTTTCATCTATGTAACATTGCAAAAATAAGACTCATAATACATATATACACGTCTCAAAATGATGCAGAAAAACTAGTCCATGCATTTGTTACTTCAAGGCTGGATTACTGCAACTCGTTATCAGGTTGTCCCAAAAAGTTGCTTAAGACTCTTCGGGATCATTACTCCTGTATTAGCTGCTCTGCACTGGCTCCCGGTAAAATAGAATTCAAAATCCTTCTCCTGACTTACAAAGCAATTAATGGTCAGGCTCCAGCATATCTTAAAGATCTTATAGTACCTTATAATCCAACTAGAGCATTAGTGCTCCCAGACTGCAGGTTTACTTGTAGTTCCTAGAGTCTCTAAGAGTACAATGGTAGCCTCAGTTGCTCTCTCTAGTCTTCCATTTTTTTCCCCCCTTTAATTATGGGGACAGAGGGTGTTGTAACCTGTACAGTCTGTAAAGCACACTGAGACAAATGTATAATTTGTGATATTGGGCTATGCAAATTAATTTGATTTGCTTAAAAAGGTGAAATCTTTTATTTGGCTGCAGCTCAACTTTTCATCCCATTCTGTCTGTTCATTTAGATCAGTGATCTTCACTATGTCCTATTAATGTGGCTCTCATGTAAAACAAAGTCAATAAGAGAGCCACTTTCTTTTCCAGTCATAAAAGGCATGTCTGCTTATTAAAACCTCTTACCGTGTGCGAGCCCAGCAGGAGTTTTATTGCGCCTGTACATGTGCATTTTCTAATAAAAAATGATTTTTATATATTTTTTGAAAGCTTAGAATCTCGTCTATGTAGATATTGAGATGAAAATCAAGCAGGTACAATCAGCTCCTGAAACTAGCAAGTACACTCAAAATCACAACTTTGAGCCCACTTACTTACACTTACCTATAAAGCCTCATAAATTTCTTCTTCAGCAATATTTTGAAAAAGACGCTTAAAAGCCATTGCCAGATGTTCACACGTTCGTTTCCGGTAAAAAGATATCCACTGTGAACATCGTCACATCGATAAAAGTCCATGAACAGGTGTTGCAATCTGTGAAATCAGCTCATCGATTTTTACATTGTGTGATCATAAACAGTCATAACTTAATATCTCGTGCACTCATCACGGTTCAGACACGTCCTGGTTTTAGCGCGGGCTCTCAGCATTTGATTGACATTTCATTTGAGCCAATCGGAGCTTCGATGGGTTTTTTACAACCTTCATGAGCCAATGAGTGTCAACTTGATAAGAAAGTGCCCACCCTCTTCTTTCATTGGCATGCTGCGCCAGGAGCAGCTCAGCGTCCTGGTGGCGTGCGCATCGTATAGATAATGAACTCGTTCGTTCGTTAGATGCGTCACTTCCCATGGTTTGTTTTTTAAAAATACATTTGTTTTTCAAAATAATATTTATTATTTATTGTTCAGAAGAACATACAAAAAAACATAAAAATATTAGAAAAAAATGTGTTCATACTTAACTTAGTGATTACTACTAACAGGGAATATGGGTATATAATAGTTATTTATAAATAAATAAAAATAATATTTATTAAGTTAATAAATATATGTACAAATTGCACAGTTGGTGTACGCCTGGTGTTACTCTTAGACAAACCTGTCTAATAAATTACGTTTTTATCCCTTTTTATCTGAAATTTGGTGGTGAACTTGATAACACTTTATATGTTTCTATTGTGTATTTTAGCTCAGGACTACCAGCTATACCCATCTTCAGACATCTTTTTAACAAAGAAATTCTGGCGGAGTGTATTTTCTTCAAATTCAGTATATTCAGACCACTATTACTCAGTGTCAGAAGCACTTGGAGTGATTATCCAGTGTTTTGCAAGAACAATAAGAGAGTTATCTTTTGAGACCAAAATTATAATTTACTTTACACAAATACAATTAGCAGAACATCCCTAAAGGTGCACTGAAGCCTGAAAGACATTTAAAATCCATGCTGAGAACAGATTTGTTCAACCCGAAGTCCCTCTACCAATTTAAGTTCAGTCTCCAGTGGATAGGCTTATGGGTTAGTTTGCGCAGTTCTTGTAAATGTGGTTATTATCCACTGAAAACACAAATGTTGGGTCCATAATGTAACATCTACAGCTCATAACATAACAGTGATATGATATCATCATCATTGCCTATGTAATGAGTAAATCCTTTAAATTATATGACTGGGTCAATCACATTAATGTGTCTTGTCCACAACTGGCTGCCTAAAGTCCCGTCCTGTCAGTGTAATGACTATTAACTTCATGTCAACTGTTGTAGTACAACCTAATTACCCTAGTGTGGTGACAATTTAATAATTATATATTTAAACAATTCACTATTTCCAGTAATTCTAGTACACATGGATTCATTTCAAGATGTCCATCATACATGATTCAATAACTACTTCTTGACAGATTGCCCTATAGGCACGAGTCCCCAGCTGTTCCAGAGGAATTACTCGTGGTCTAAAACTTCACACTGTGTTTGAGCTTGGATGCTCTCATATGTGTTTATGCGTAACCTTCTCTCACCCCGGCTGTATCCAGATGAAAAATGTCTTTTTAACCTTGTTTAAAAGATTTAAGACAAGAGATTGAAGATGAAAACAAGTCTTCTTGACCTCGGAAAGTTGGCACTGTTATACTGGACAATTAGGGCAGTTAGATGGTCATAGGACATAAAACGTGGCATGTCTTTGTGGTAGTTCCAATTTATAAGAGGATTTCCAGTGAAGAAATAAATATCTTGTGACCAGGTTCGAGGTAGCCTGACATTTAATATTCCCCCTTGGAAAATCACTGTTTATTACATTATTCAGTGTAACTTCATTAGCTGCTGACTCAGTTCACCCCGGGTAACCTTTGATAAAGCCTGTTCTCATATCATTTTGTCAATGGAACTCTTCACCATTTGTATTTATTTCTGTACCATTTGCAAAGCTGTGCCCACACTACATACCGTTTCTTTGCCTGTCAAGCCTCTTTTCTTGGAAAGCACATAATGCAGTTTATAATTACAACAGTGTCCGATTTACATCTTACAATTCTTGGAATTTCTTTCAATAAGGGGTCCCTGATTTCAGATGTACAGCATATGTACAGCAGATGGCTAATTAAGCTAATGTTAGCTCTGTGATTTGGTTGAAAACATCCTCTCTACTCTACAATGGTCCTCTTTACAATGGTTTTAAAACAAGAATCCTGTAATTGTTTTAAAATATATTCTTGATAGCTACATTCATATACATACTTACAGATATCATGCTTAAAGTCTGAGACTGAAGTCACCAGTTGATTTTTCTTGCATTTCAGTGTAGCCTAGTATTATATGTATGAATAGGAAAAGTCTAAAATCAGTCTAGTATTTCATTCTAACATGGTTAGCTATACATGCTTTACTATTCATCTTCTGTATACTGCAAATCATACTTAAAGCCTCCTTAATATGGATCACTTCATTCCTTAAACAAGTCTTCATCCAGAGAAAGCATTGCACATTAATTTAGATAAAAAAAAAAAACTTTATTGAACAGCTCCCCTCAAAAAAAATTACAATTTCTGTAGCTTTGGTATCAACTCATTTACATTAATGTATACAAGATATTCACAGCACATAGAAAACAGTGTGCTAAAAGAGAATTACAAAAAAAACACATACACTAATCCTATGCAGTAGCGAAAAGTACCACACCACATATAGCTTAGACATTCACTGACAGCACAGCATTGATAAACTGCTTTAGAAAAACTCCAGTTATCTTTGTATTGCAAGAAGAGAAAAGTTTCAAATCAGTTAATCAAAAAATTGAACAAAATACAGGCAAGCATAGGCAAACAATATATACAGAACAGATTATTCCATCTGTCGCCTCGAGTAAAGTCCTTGTAATGTTACGTGAAACGCTAGAAAGTCATTTCTGTTTCTTGTCAGGATTTTCTTTGACACCAATAATTCAAAGCCTGTTAAACACAGTAGGCTGACTTTTGTGGAAGCAAATAGTTTGACTACTGTGGAAATTCTGAGTAGAGCCTGTCCACATATACTGCTGACTATGTGCCTATGAGCAAGGCACTGAACTGCTGATCATTGTTAAAGGGCCTATGACATCGGTTCTTCAACACATAGTACATCCTGCGCTTTGGGTTTGGGTCCAGCATAGATAACAAAAACCAGAATTCGTAGTCGTAAGTACACGTGAACATATCCGTCCAGAGAGGACTTCTGCCGATACCAAGTATCAGTGTTATCCAGTGAACATTACCAGACACTATTTCTACAACCTTGCATACTTACAGTGCACATGCACATAATTATTGGAGGACCTATACAGTAACTCTCCAACATGCACTTATTTCACTTTGCCTAGGTCACTATTCCTGACAACTTTAATGCCTTTAGCATGCTATCCATGCTACTTCCAACAATCCACCTAATTGAAAAGTACTTTTGCATTTCAAAGTGACGAGTGATGAATTCAATGCAGAGAATAAAAGCTAAAAAGACTGATACTTTAAAATCATTACCAGTGCATTACTCTAATCTTTATTTTTTTTATATTGTCTAGTCTAGAAAAAGACTTCAAAATGTTTGCAGTAATAAACAACTTGTGTGTTAATCTAATCTTTGTAACCAGTGCCACAGTCGGTAACCAAACCATACAAAAATACATCTTATCCCTCCTGAACTCTGAGCACATTTCTGTCATATCAAAGTGAATACTTTACCAAACATTAGATATTGCAAAAAATTATTGATCCCTACAATTCCTCTTCTCTTATCATAACAGTCTGACAGTTCTTTCTCCATCGTCATAAGAAAATCATTTGAATGCCCATTCCTAGAAAGACTAATATATATACTTTTTCTCTGCAAAGAAACACAAACTTCCAGCTTCTGCCGGTTTATATTGTCCAGAGGGCTTCCCAGACGTTCCTTTGTTACCAGTCGATCATGTCTACTAGCCATTTTAAAGCTGAAGCAACAGCCACGTTAAATCCACTTAAATCCCTGCGGTCCATGCCTCTGCAACACTACCTCTCAGTATTCATGACTTCCTGGCTTGGTACTTTCAGATTTCATGGTTATAGCCAATCATCAGCAATCGATACGTCGACAGGTTTGTTGTCTGAAGAGGGGCCTTTGGTGATATCAAGGGTTGGTTCCACATAGGGGCCCAGTTGGGGCATGGAGGCAGCCGGTTGACCCAGGGAGGCTACCAAAAAAAGGAAGTCGTTGATGTGGCGCGGACTAGTGATTGCTATCCCCCTCATGGCCTTGGTGGTGATCTTCGAGGAGCTCTTTATGCTGGAGCCTCGTCGAGGAACCTCACAATGCAGCAGGGCTCGGAAGCATCTGTAAAACTGGGGCAAGCATATAAAACAGACATGTGATCAGAAATGCACTGTAGTCTCTCAGTCTACTGAACCAAAACACAAATACTTAGAACTGATCAGACACTTCTTCTCTCTCACTGACCCCCCATCACTTCCCAAAATACTACTTCATGTGGAAAAAATTGCCAAGGGACAAATTAAAGTCTACACCATCTGGCCTATTCTACAGTGTTGACTTATATTCTGTGTGGAATGCTACGCTGTAATTTACACTGCCAGCAATCTTCAAACAGGGTGACATGCACTTTTTTCCTTTTACATTCACTTGTTTTGCAAAGCAAGTCTAGGTGTACAATGACTTTTGTTTTCACCATACAACTTCAACTGCATGCTCCACAGGTCTCCATAGCTTTAGACCAGGGGTGGGGAACCTCCGGCCTCCGGGCCGTATACGGCCCGCGAGACCATTTGATTCGGCCCTCGAGGTAATTCATAACACACGCAAAAAAATCCACTAGAAAGAAAACCACAAAAAAATCTAGACGCCAATATAATAAATCGGGCGACTGACTATTTTTGCAAGCCACGGTCAGGGTCCTTGAACACAACACGAGCGGAACGTGTCATCACGTGGTCACGTCATGTCAAACTTCACTATTAAACGAGATGGTCATTAACATCAGTGAACGCAGCGTGGCGAGTGTAAAACAGAAATGTCGATTATTTCTTTGTGGAAGTAAAAGGCCAGTGTGTCTAGTCTTTGCAGACGTACTTGCGGTGATGAAAAATAATCTTGAGCGTCATTACAGCACGAAACATCCAAACTGCACGAGCTGAAAGGACGAGTGCGTTTGGATAAAGTTAACGCTCTTCAGCGGAGTTTGGCCCAACAAGCAGCTCTCCAGAGCGTAACATACAAACATGGAAAGATAGACCGGTAGACCACCACACCAAGAACAGACTGTTCCACCACTGCTGTGCAATTATCACTGCCATTTACAATACTCACTTTATTTTCTATCAACCTCTTGGTACTTGTATTATTTTTTATTCTATTTAATTATTGTTTACTGCCTTTTTACTTCATGTTCTTTTGCTGTGACAAGATACATTTCCCCGTTGTGGGACTAATAAAGGATTTATGTTTTCTGATAAAACAGAAGATACATGAATAAAAAAAGTTGCTTTTTTGTACAGCATGTACAGAAAAGTGAAATGAATGGGCTGTGTCTTTAAAAAATGTGCAGAGGTTATGAGTTTAATAATTAGTATGGCCCTCGAAGGTTGTTGTAAAAAATAAAATGGCCCTTTATAGGAAAAAGGTTCCCCACCCCTGCTTTAGACGATCTTTACTGTGCTTGCTATGTTTGAACAAAGTGCAACGTGCCAACAGTCCACTGTCTGGTTCTCCAGAGATCTTCAACTGCTGGCAGAACTATACGCATCTTTCACATTATGTCAAAGTTGCTTCTGACTTCCCTTTTTCATGGTCTGTTGTCTACATAGATGAACCCCAACTTAGCCTAACAATGACAGGCTTGATAAAGAAAATGAGGATGTGCATTGTATCAACCGAATACAAAAGGAAGAGAAGATTGGGGGGGGGGGGGTTCTGCTGCACTTCATCAGCCAATAAATAGTGGGCCACTTTGTTGGCTACTGCACTTCTGGTGAGACGAGATAGTTCAGGCTAAGAACTGAACTGTAAATCAACACGACCCCCCCCCCGACTAGATGAACTGCAAGCTGTTGTCTATCAATAGTGTCCTGGTACTTGCTCCGACTGTAACTGGAAGCAGACTTATGTTGCTCGTGCAGCAGTGAAGCGCACGGTGCCTGTTACAGCTGCCAAACAACCCCATGATTACAATTCTGCACTTCACGATTTATGGCCATTGCCAACCTTCAGTATCCTTTTTATGTAGTGAGGTGGAAAGTAAGAGAGAGGAGGTCTAGGTTGTTGGTGGACATGTAGCACATCTGACTTTGCAGACCTGCAATTAACATTTGTATTTTTATTATCCATAATTGGGATCTTATTCCAACCAAATATTTTAGTTGACTAAGCTAAACATACCTTTTTTCATAGTTGTTTTGCCACAACCACAATCCTTTCCTAACCTTAACCATACGACAGTTTACATTTGTAGATTTTGCAGAAAGGGAGAACTGGACATGGAAAACAATTCTGTCATAGAACATAATATTGGGTTTTGCAGGATTGTCCACTTTCAACGTTCTTGTCTGGTGAAAAGGTTAGTTTCAAGTCTCCGCCTGTTCTCATACACCTAGGCTTCTGAGTTACATTTAATGTGTACCCTTCCTGACAATGTAGTTTAAAGTATGATGAAGGCCACTGTGTATGAAAGTTTTAGTCAAAGGTTACTGATTGGACTCAACACTTCAAAATCTTATTAATAAACAATCTTGTTTAAACAGGATGTATAATAACCTGACATCAACATCCAACTCAAAATCTATTTCCAATGACTAATAGTTACTTATTGTCTGCTTGAAATAACTGTTAATTTAAAACGATAGATCAGTGTCCCCAAAGTAGTAAGCTGAGTAGTAAATTCATGGCATATCATTATAAAACATTGTACATCCTTCAATAACACATGCTGATAAAAGGGAGGTTTTTACCTTGAAATTCGACAGAACGAGATTTAAGTTGTCAGTGATTTTCAGCACGACCAAATAACAAGACATATTACCATAAACACATTTCCTCAAACTAATAGCATTGCTTCAATGATATCACATCAACCTTTTCAGGGTTACACCTCCACAAATGCTGTATTCTAACCAGCGCCAAGAATCGGAACACGTTTTGTGGAAAGAAAGGACGGGCTGTCTCCAAGGCACAAAGGAAAGGCATTGAAATGTAAACAGCTTTTGTCAGGATATGATAAATAGTGAATACATTTTCAAACCCAAGAAACAGATCTGGAAGTGTCAGGATTATGATTTCATGCAGATCTTCCTGTGTTACAAACCTCTGCACAGAGCCCCTGTGTTGCCCAGCTCGACGTGCAGCTATCTGCTGATGGACAGGTGGGAAGATTCTGAATAATTGAGGACCTCTGCAGTGGGTTGAAAGCATAACAATGCATTCAAGGTATTTGGCTATACTTTACATTCCAGGCATTTTCCTGCCACGTCCAGGACATGTACAACATATGCAGCCACTGGACCACAATGTAGAGCAAGTCCTCTTCTCAGCTCCTGCTGATGTGGACTCTGAAGACGCCACTCTTGAGTAAACGTAGTATACTTAGTATACTTACATTTTCAGGTATACTTATAGTCTACTACATTTTCTCATGAGCGCAAAATATGATAAAACATTTTCACGCATCTGGTTAAAGTGGAAATAACTACAAAAGGTCAAATGCACAAGTTATTGGTGAATAATATTACATGCAGTGACTAATATGAAGAGAGAGACACAAAGAACAAATAGAGTGTTGATGAATGCATAGATTAATTAAAATGCATGAATGAAATACAGTTGATGAAAGTCACAGGAAGATGTGCAGCAAACTTTGTAACAATAAAGAAATATGGGCTTTTGCTGAAAAGCAGTACCTGGTTCTGAAGGCTGATGCACACCCTCCTCTTGACTTCAAATGTGTTACTCAAATTGTTTTTATATAGATGGATGTTGTTGCTGCATATTTTGGAAATGTCATTTTTGATTATATGATAGATTCCCTGTCAGCTCACAGTCCCAGATTGGCCTCAGTTTAGCAGGTTTTTACTATATCAGTCTGTAGTCTATGTTCTCGTGCGTTACCTGATGGTGAAGGTCTGAGGACCGAAACACTGTGTCACTAATACATTTCATTACAAGTAAACAACAGTGTGTGGGAACTCCCTCTTCTCTTGGACAGCAGTCCCAACAATGTCCTCAATCCTTTCATGCAACAGCTTCTTCCAGAATTATTTTGTAAAGGACAAGGCTGGTAGTATTCTAAATAATCCTATTATGATTAAATCTCACTGCAAGTAGTGCCTCTGCAGCCAAAGCTTAATATAGTTTATTCATCAGTGCCATAGAGCTCTGTTAGTCCATCAAAATCTATTATACAATCAAATTAGCCACACTGCTGCTCTGGGTGCAGTGCTACTTCACTCCAATGAGCAGGGGCAGCGTAGACGATTCTACATACCAAATCTGCAGTTTAATCCTCCATAAATAAACTATTTACTCTTGTTTTTAGTGATGTTTGCTAAATATCATAATGCCTGGCTGTTTTGGGATTTTCTTTTTAAAGTATATAATTTTGACCTGGTTTCAAAGATTCAAATACTCAGTAAAAACATGGGATTGCGGCTGAAGCTGAGGCTGGGGAAAGTAAAGTACTGATGGATGGACAATAGGGTTGGGCGATATACAGTTTGTAGGATTTCAGCCCAACAACTGACAATTTCCGATACATTCACATATATTCTTCATTCAAACAAAATAAGACCCCTGAACCATGGTTAGGTCTTTCCACTGTTCAACCATCCCCAGCTGTAGTTTGGTCAGAATAACCCCTCAGTTCTCTGAGTAAGATGTGAGAATGTGCTGGCTCTACATGCTGTCTGTCGGTCGCCCTGCCCGCCTCCTTTTCGGAGGCTGACCATTAAATTAGCAAAATAAAATTGCCCAAAGAAAAACATCTGGTGATGTACCCAGCCAATCGCCAATAGCTGATATATCCGTCCAATTGCCCTCCCCTAACGGACAACACTTCTTTTTAATTGGATTTGTTATCGATAAGAAAAATAAGGAATATTGGCAGCCATATCCGAAATTTCAAACCTGTACTTTCCAGTTGAAAACATTTCTCAAACATGAATTTCTAACCACACCACGAACACATCTCGTGAGAATTTAGTCATTTGACTTGACATTGAACTTCTCCTGCATATCGCTGTCTGTCAAAGGCTTGCTGGGTACGAAGAGGTGCAGAGAGGGAGAGACGGAGCGAGAAACGCCTCAGGACATCAACCAAAAACTTCTCCCCACGATGTATCTACGAGCAATACATGTGACCCCTTTTGTCAGTCTGTCCGTGACCTTTAGGTCATCGATCGTTGAGGGCTAGCGCCGAGATGTAAAGAACCGAGACACTCAATGCCTCTCAGTGGTGCTGATGCAAACTCCCTGCTCCCCTCAGCTGTCCAAACAACATGCTGAAGAGTGTTGGACAGATGGTAGAGAGGGAGATGGAAACGACAGGAAAAAAGGCAGTGGATGAAGCTAATTAAGACACGGGGGCGTCGAGGCTAAGGTCAAGAGAAAGGTGAAGGCGAGGACAGATAAATAGATAAAGCATGACAGGGAGATGCACTGACGGAGTATTTCAAAGTGAGATGACTCAGGAAGGTTCACCTCAGACTGGTCACATCAGGTTTGTGTGATGCTTTCTATGATCTGGGCTGATGCTTTTCAGGCAGATGATGACAACAAGAGGGTCAAATATCAGCCATCGTCTCAGGCAATAGGAGCTCATTTATTTCTTTAAAGCAAGGGAAGTGTCGACTTTTCTGTTCCTACGTGACTGTACACACAGATACTATCATTGGCAGTTCACTCACGTTGGTTCTGCAAGAGGAGACATCAGTTTTGTTTGTTGTGTAAAAGTCCAAAATAATCCAACTGTGTGCATGCAGTAGGCAATATTTTCATATTCAATCAGTTGTTATATATATGCAGAAATGAATAGACTCCTTCAAAAGAGTTATTTGTGACACTAATATCTGAAACGTTGCAGTGGTCTCACCACCGTCTGAGAAGAGTTCAATTGCAGACAATAACTGCCACTTAATTGAGTTTAAGGGATCTAAATGAAGTGAGTAAATGGCAGGAAGCATTAAGCTTCTTTTTATAGACATCGGCACATAACCCACGATTGCGTGACTTAATTTGATCCAATAAACTCGTCAGTGTTTTGAAGTATCCCGCAGACCACAGAATGTAAAAAGGAACAGATCTGAAAGCTCTAGCCGGCAAAATAATGAGCATCACGCAGGAACATGTGAACAGAATGACAATCATCTGATTCCCTCCATGGATTTTATGGCACATTTCTAATTCAGCAAAGGGCTGCAGTGTGTTTTTTATATTGTGTGTATCAATCATTTCCACACTGCAATCATGATTCTGAAATGATTAAATAAGCAGCTCCATGGAAACTAAACCAAAACTTTGGTTCTGTTTATTTTTCAGATGCACCAAGCTTACATGCAGCTAAATCAGTCGGCACCTGGACAATGAGAGCTTACTTAGATACAGTATATCTCAAAAGTGAGTACACCCTTTAGATTTTTGCAAATATTCTGTTATATCCTTTCAGGGGATAACATTATCCTACTGAAACTTTGATATAACTTAAAGTAGTCAGTGTGCTGCTTGAATAACAGTATAGATTTATTGTCCTTTGAAAATTACTCAGTACACAGCTGTTAATGTCTAAACAGCTGGCAACAAAAGTGAGTACACCCCATAGTGAACATGTCTAAATTGTGCCCAAAGTGTCAATATTTTGTGTGACCACCATTGTTATCTAGCACTGCTTTAACCCTCCTGGGCATGGAATTCACCAGAGCTGCACAGGTTGCTTCTGGAATCTTCTTCCACTTCTCCACGACGACATCACGGAGCGCACGGATGTTGGACACCTTGCACTCCTCCACCTTCCTCTTGAGGATGCCCCACATGTGCTCAATTGGGTTTAGGTCTGGAGACATACTTGGCCAGTCCATCACCTTAACCTTCAGCTTCTTCAGCAAGGCCGTTGTCATCTTGGAGGTGTGTTTAGGGTCATTATCATGTTGGAAAACTGCCCTACGGCCCAGTTTACGAAGAGAGGGGATCATGCTCTGCTGCAGGATGTCACAGTATATATTGGAATTCATGTGTCCCTCAATGAAATGCAGCTCCCCAGTGCCGGCAGCACTCATGCAGCCCCAGACCATGATGCTGCCACCACCATGCTTGACTGTAGGCAAAACACATTTGTCTTGGTACTCCTCACCAGGGTGCCGCCACACACGCCGGACACCATCTGACCCAAACAGGTTTATTTTGGTCTCATCAGACCACAGGACATGGTTCCAGTAACTCATGTTCTTGGATTCATTGTCTTCAGCAAACTGTTTGCGGGCTTTCTTATGCATCGGTTTCAGAAGGGGCTTCTGTCTGGGGCGACGGCCATACAAACCGATTTGATGCAGTGTGCGGCGTATGGTCTGGGCACTGACAGGCTGACATCCCACTTCTGCAACCTCTGCAGCAATGCTGGAAGCACTCGCACGTCTATTTTTGGAAACCAACCTCTGGATATGACGCTGAGCACGTGGACTCAACTTCTTTGGTCGACCCTGGCGAGGCCTGTTCCGAGTGGAACCTGTCCTGGAAAACCGCTGTATGATCTTAGCCACTGTGCTGCAACTCATTTTCATGGTGTTGGCAATCTTCTTATAGCCAAGGCCATCTTTGTGAAGCACAATAATCCTTTTTTTCAGCCGCTCAGAGAGTTCCTTGCCATGAGGTGCCATGTTGTCCAGCATTCAGAGAGAATTGTGCCCAAAACACCAAATTTAACAGCCCTGCTTATCATTTACACCTGAATCCTTGTAACACTAACGAGTCACATGACACCAGGGCGGGAAAACAACATCATTGGGCACAATTAGGACATGTTCACTATGGGGTGTACTCACTTTTGTTGCCAGCTGTTTAGACATTAACAGCTGTGTACTGAGTAATTTTCAAAGGACAATAAATCTATACTGTTATTCAAGCAGCACACTGACTACTTTAAGTTATATCAAAGTTTCAGTAGGATAATGTTATCCCCTGAAAGGATATAACAGAATATTTGCAAAAATCTAAAGGGTGTACTCACTTTTGAGATATACTGTAACTACTGTAACATATATGTAGCAGAGTCCAATACAACTAAAGAGTTTGTGCCTGCCAAGGGCTCTCAGTCTCATGTCTTTTTAATGACATTCTAGAAAGAACAGCGTTTGAAGTATTTCTTATCGGATTACTCGATTAATTAATGGAATAGCAGGTAGAATACTTGATAACTTATACAATTGATAGCTGCTGTCACACTGGACAATTATGTTTCCTTATCTTATCATATTACCTGACCAACTATGTGTATTATGATGTTTGAGAATCATCAAGCCGTCATCCACATCCAGTATGTGGCAGTCTGTTGTTTCCTGATAATGAAACATTTAAAATGTCAGAGTGATGAAGAATCTTACATTTGTCTTGTCAGTAGAAAGATGCCTACACCTGGAGACTGACCAGGTGGCCCCTATTGGGGGAGAATGAGGGACCCACATTGTGGATTGAAATAGAGTAAAGTGAGTATTTCAGAAATGAATATGAATGCTCGTGAGAAGTAGACTTTAACTAACCCAATTATTTAAGCAGTAATGGAGTAGATCACTCGTAAAATCACACAAACTGTCATTCATTAAGAAGCAATTCACAGCGATAAAATGGGAGGTTGAATTTATACCACCAGTTTCTTTTAAGCATCAATTATGGGACTGATCGTCAGCAGCTGTATTCTGGAAGGATTCACAAATTACAGGTTCATCAAGAGATTATTTTGGAGCTCAGCTACTTGACTCATGCTGTGTTTAAAGGTTCCATAGCTAAAAATGACTTCTCAGTGGTACGTGACCTGATTCAAGCCACTTTTGCAATCGTGTTTGTAATTATGATAAAATTGTGTCAAAGGAAACAGTTCGACATTTTGGAAAAAAAACTTTCTTGCTCACAGTTAGACGACAAGATTGATAGCACTCATGTGTGTCCGCTACATAAAACACGAAGGTACAGCCGGTTTGCTTTGCCAAGCGGAAAACATCCCATTATTTTGTGTAATCAATGTTTGTTACTGCTGTGTGCAGCTCTGCATATGATCAACCTGTCTCTATTATCTGGCTATGTACCAAAATCCTTTAAAGTAGCTGTAATAAAACCACTTCTTAAAAAGCCTGGTCTTGATCCAGAGGTTTTAGCCAACTATAGGCCGATATCTAACCTACCCTTTCTCGCTAAGATCCTTGAGAAAGCAGTCGCAAAACAGTTGTGTGATTTTTTACATAATAATAGTTTATTTGAGGTTTTTCAATCTGGATTTAGAGTTCATCATAGCACAGAGATGGCACTGGTGAAAGTTACCAATGACCTTCTATTGGCATCAGACAAAGGACTTGTCTCTGTTCTTGTCTTGTTAGACCTCAGTGCTGCTTTCGA
Organism: Cottoperca gobio; assembly: GCF_900634415.1. NCBI lineage: Eukaryota > Metazoa > Chordata > Actinopteri > Perciformes > Bovichtidae > Cottoperca > Cottoperca gobio. The sequence continues at coordinate 19,588,682 of NC_041371.1, forward strand.
CACTGTTGATCATGACATTCTACTACAGAGACTGGAACATTGTGTTGGCATAAAAGGAACCGCACTAAGCTGGTTCAAGTCCTATTTATCTGAGCGATCTCAATTTGTGCTTGTTAACGATAAATCCTCCATGACAGCCAAAGTCAGTCTTGGAGTTCCGCAGGGTTCTGTACTTGGACCGATTCTATTCACCTTATATATGCTTCCTTTAGGCAATATTATAAGGAACCACTCTATAAACTTTCATTGTTATGCGGATGATACCCAATTATATCTATCAATTAAACCAGATGAAACCAATCAATTGGCTAAACTTCAAGCATGCCTTAAGGACATAAAAACTTGGATGTCTAGCAACTTTTTGATGTTAAACACAGACAAAACTGAAGTTATTATACTTGGCCCTAAACGCCTCCGAAACGCATTTTCTAATGACATAGAAGCTCTGGATGGCATTAACTTGGCCTCCAGCACCACTGTAAGGAATCTTGGCGTCATCTTTGATCAAGATCTGTCGTTTAACTCCCACATAAAACAAATCTCAAGGACTGCCTTCTTTCATCTACTAACATTGCAAAAATAAGACACATCCTGTCTCAAAATGATGCAGAAAAACTAGTCCATGCATTTGTTACTTCAAGGCTGGATTACTGCAACTCATTGTTATCAGGTTGTCCCAAAAAGTTGCTTAAGACTCTTCAGTTGATCCAAAATGCAGCGGCACGTGTATTGACTAGAACAAGGAAACGGGATCATATTACTCCTGTATTAGCTGCACTGCACTGGCTCCCGGTAAAATACAGAATAGAATTCAAAATCCTTCTCCTGACTTACAAATCAATTAATGGTCAGGCTCCAGCATATCTTAAAGATCTCATAGTACCTTATAATCCAACTAGAGCATTACGCTCCCAGACTGCAGGGTTACTTGTGGTTCCTAGAGTCTCTAAGAGTACAATGGGAGCCAGAGCCTTCAGCTATCAAGCTCCTCTCCAGTGGAACCAGCTTCCAGTTTGTGTTCGGGAGGCAGACACACTCTCCACATTTAAGAGTAGGCTAAAGACTTTCCTTTTTGATAAAGCTTATAGTTAGGGCTGGCTCAGGTTTGCACTGGATCAGCCCCTAGTTATGCTGCTATAGGCTTAGACTGCCGGGGGACACCTCCCTGCTCTCTTCCTTCTCTTCCCTCTCTTTTCCCCTCCCTCTCTCTTCTTCTCCCTCTCTATCTGTATGCATTTATGTAAATGTATGTTACTAACTCACCATCCGGGGTATCATCCCCGGAGTGTCTGTCTCTCATGTGGCAGGTTGCCACTGATAAAGTTTACGTCAGGATCATGAATCGTGACAGCGCCTGCTGACCTGGTCCTGCTGGACACCGGGAAGCCTTATTGACATTTTCCTGGATTCATCCATACTTTCTATTTCTTTTTTTTCCAACACAACATAATTTCTGTCAAATGTTGTATTTGTACTATGTTGTTTATCCTGTACACACGACATCTATTGCATGTCTGTCCGTCCTGGGAGAGGGATCCCTCCTCAGTTGCTCTCCCTGAGGTTTCTTCCATTTTTTCCCCTTTAATTTTGGGGTTTCTTTTAGGAAGTTTTTCCTTGTGCGATGCGAGGGTCTAAGGACAGAGGATGTCGTAACCTGTACAGTCTGTAAAGCACACTGAGACAAATGTATAATTTGTGATATTGGGCTATACAAATAAATTTGATTTGATTTGATTTGATTGGGCCCCTTACAAAGCAAGGAAGGCTCTGACATAAACGCACAATATGTCATTTTCTGCAACGAGGGGTCCCTCTATCAAAACAATCACAAAAGATGGAGTTTTTGGTGGCGTCGTGATGAAGCGTGGGATCATGGGAGGAGTTGTCTCCATCACCATTGTCGCAGTGTTCATCGTTCAGGAGGTTTTTATAGCGGTCGATTTAAAACCGGTAAAAACACTAAAGGAGTTTTCACATTAAACATCAGTGTTTCTCCTGTGCTGTGCCACAAATGTTCTGCCACGAAAAATGAAGCTCCAGACTAAAATCCTTCATCTGGTTAAAAATATATACAGTTAAAAACGACCAAGATCTAAACATGATCTAAACTGCCTGCAGCTGGATAACAAGTTCATTTAACAACCACAACGCTGACGCATGCACAAAGGGGATACGACGCCATTACAGGCGACTAAATGAAACAGACTGTCACCTTGATTAAATTACATGAAATTGTTGGAAACATTTGCAATAATGTAGGTTTATAAATCAACCACATATATAGACATTTTAATGAGGAAATGTTATATATTATACCTTTTACATCCAAAATGTTTGGCTGTTTATCCACTAATCCTGTGTGTGTGTGTGTGTGTGTGTGTGTGTGTGTGTGTGTGTGTGTGTGTATCTGGTGTGTGTGTGTGTGTGTGAGAGTCTGTGTCTGGTGTGTGTGTGTGTGTGTGTGTGTGTGTGTCTGGAGTGTGTGTGTGTGTGTATCTGGTGTGTGTGTGTGTGAGTGTGTGTCTGGTGTGTGTGTGTGTGTGTGTGTGTGTGTGTGTAATTACTTGGAAAGTTTAAATTAGACTCACAGTTTGTTGGGAAACAATAATGTTTTCAATCGTAATGTTTTAATAATGTTTAAACAAAGAGATGATTCAATGTAAACTTACCCATAATTCTGTGCAGGTCCCTGACATCCACCTCAGACCTCTTGGCTGCGAGCGCCGTTAATGGTGGATGGGACAAACCCACACCAGCAGCTACTTGTATCTGTACAGCATTTTTAGTCTTCAACTCGCCTCAACTCACAGTTTCCATAGTAACGGGCTGGGAGGAATTGAAGACTGAAAATGACATACAGGACATCCGGTGTCCCTCTTTCTCACGCTGTCATGGGGTCGATGATGTGTGGGCTAAAGCATCCCTGTGAGGTCAATTAGCGGCGGCGGGAGCTTGAGTAGGAAGGAGTGTGAGATGTAACAGCGTGCACTGGACTCCAGATGCCGGAGCAACATCTTCAACAGGATGTTGGAACTTCACAATAAAATAACTCTTGACAGTAACTCTGTGAGGAAAGTTTAAACTCCAAAGCAAAGTAAAACACTTGAGCGGCTTTGGAAGCTGTGATAAGATTTACTCTCCAACATACACGGTGCTGTATATAGGTCTCTGTACAGAACATGAAATCCCTCTGACTGAAGAGAATATTTTCTACAACCGTACACAGCATCGTGTGCTTCACTTAAAAGAACAGAATGAGATCATAAAGATTACTTTGAGGAGAACAGTTTTATCAGTCTGCCGCAGTGGGTTTTCCACTGTTGTTTTTTCTCACGGTGATGAACAGCGTTTCAGGAAGGAACAAAACATCTTAAATCCTTGTATTGTTTTGTACGAAGATACTCTACTTGAGAGAGGAACTAGATGAGTACAAAGTTAAGTTCCAGACCAATCCTAAATCAAAGTAATGGCCATGATATGTCTTAAGGCTTTGAAAGTAATATTTTCATCTATCAACTAAGGACAAAGTCACCTGCAGTTACCACTGCTCTGGATTGTGTTATTAATCATTTTATTATGGATTTAAAGTCGGATTTAGGAAGCTCATACATATCTCATATATTGACTTTGGTCTCCTTTTCTGAGGAGTTAAAAGTTGTATGCCAGCTGAAAAACTTAATACACTAGATATGCATAACAAATCGTTAACGTCTAAATTAATGCATCAGCTTATGTATACTTTTATAAGTTGGATGTTAGAAATCCTGCAACAAATAAGATGCTGTGGAACAGAAATGTTTGAAGGGATAAACAGAAAGTTTAACTCTGTTTTCAACCAGCTCTTTATTTCCTTAGTTTTTCTTAATCTGTGGATGGATCTACAGCAGTCAAACTCAAAATCCAATTTCTGATTAGCCCACCATTGGTTAAAATGTTTCACCATAAGGTAGCTGACAAGTACAGTTGACTGCTTAAGTATGCGGATGCTGCGTTCAAGTCATATGTTCTGTAAATACAATCTGTCGGCAGGGAACACTGTTGGCGTCCACTTCCCGTCGGGAATTACAAGTAGGATCTTTGGACATTTTTGCAGCAGCTGCTGTCACACACCTGGGCTGTTTAAACACGGTCAGTAGCTCCATATTCAGTGAGGCTGGCAAGTCATTATGGAAATAATTGCTGTAGTTAATTAGTTTGCTTTAATATTCATGAATGATTGTTGATATTGGTGTTCTAATGATTAATGCATGCTTTAACAATAAAGCAAAACAAACCTGAATACAACACAAAGGCATCGAGAAAGGTTAATGAGTGTGAACCAGATTAACCCGTAAGGGGGCCGGGGCCTCTCCATTACTCCCGTCTGCGCATTATGAGTTAGTATATGATGTTACATTTCTTTTAGAAATATGCACCAGCAAAGTAAAAACTGAAATAATAACAGCCCTGTTTTGTAGTACTTGACAACAATTAAACCAAAGATTGTTTGAATTACTTTTACAGGTCTGAACAGGTGAAAGTAATTCATAATTGCACAAGAAAACAAACAAAAATAATTTGCATGCATAGGCCCAGATGAGCAGGAAGCAGGACATGAAAAAGGAAAAAGTACGCTGCGGTTGTGTTTAGGCGTTTTTACGCTTTTGCCCAGAGATAAAACAGCTTTTATTTTACGAGAAAGAAATCCTCTCTCTCACTAGAGCTTCTCAGCAGAGCTTCTCAGCAGAGCCTTCAGGCCCGGTCAAAACAAAACTAGTCTCTTACAGCCGGGGAAAAACTAATATTTTAAAGTGTTTCCCATGAATTACTTGGACTGTGCAAACCTCGCTGCTTCATGTGGGACGTGGACTTAGTGCTTGCTGCTCTCTCTCTCTCTCTGCGGGGCTTCCGGCACGACTTGTAACCCTGCAGACTGTGCTCCATGCAAGGGCTCTGCTGCGATGTCTGCAACCCACCCAATCTGTTTTGAAACGCGGACCACGTCTTGTTTAACATGCTTCGTGTGTGTGACTTTTTTGCCTTCACCATTCATATCCATACATCCAATATGATTATGATTTAAATTGTTTACTAGAGCTCAAAGTTTTTCACAAATCTGTACTTTTTTCTATACTTCTGCTCTCAGAGTGCACCAGATTGATGCGTTTAACTCTTACTTACATATCCGAGGTCCACCCACCACAGTCTCGCAAGATCCTGTGTGAAACACTCAAATAAATGATTGAAGGCTCTATATTACAGGAAATGGCACTTTCAGGTGTTAATTAAATGAGAAATGTCCTGCCATATCTCCTCTTGCCTGTTACTAATCTTGCACACACCCACACCTTTGACTAGAACTAGGCGGTTTTATATAACGGAAATATTTTTAATCAACTGTGTCCTTCAGATTTATTTCAACCCACACGCCGAGTAAGGGTCAAGTGCCCCTGTGTACCATTTCCATTTAATATTCCAGCCTTGGTAAACAATTCAAACAAATATTAAATGAGCAATTAAAGCCAGAATGTTGTGATAATTAATCAACCAAGTTATTAACAAATGTATTTTGAAATATGAATCACTTTTAAGCTGTTTCAAGTTCCGAGCTCTACAGTGAAGCAAGTGATTTAAAAAGCAATTAATCATCATATTAGAAAACTTCAGGAAATCAATGCCTAGTTATAAGTAACTGGAATTATCCATCAAACAATACCTGCCCTCTCAGCATATCTTTTTGGAGCAAAACTAAATTAGTACTCCTCCTGGTTAGGCAATGTATCTCATTCAATCTGAATTGAATTCACCAATGACCTTTGCAAGAAACACCTAATCTTATTTTCAGAGAAGAGAATCTCGGATCCATTTCACCCACTGTCCCTCTGAAGTTCTGTCCTGGCTGAACCTGAAATTGCTGAATAAAAAAGCTCCAATTAAATGACTCAACAAAAACACGCTTGTTTCCATCAGTCTGCAGATTACATAAAATAACAAACAAGCCAGAGTTGCACAATGTCACTCTGCTTTAGAGGTCTGTTGTGATTAATTATTTACATACAGAGGCATGGTTTCCCCCAGTCAATAATTGAGTATGTATATACATCTAGTTTATAATCATTGTGGATCGCCACATTTTGGCCACTAGTGGCATATTACAAGGAATAACTGAGGACACATGTCTGATGTCGGGATTCACTTCACAACCCCTGATTGCATTTTGGCTTTCATCAGGTCTCATGTTGCTCCGGCCCTCAAGCCACAGAAGCACACGCAGAGACAACGCTGTGTAGTTTAGAAGCTGACGGCCCAAAAAGTTTGTCTCGTCCCTTCAACTTGTGATGGACGCACATTCATGTGTTTGCAGCATTTCTTCCACTGCTCTCAGCCGAATGCCACCAGTGAAATTAATTTCACATTTCAGATTTTCCTTCTTTGTTTATTGCGCTCCAATTGGTTTATAGTGGGTGGGACCTGCTTTCTGGTGGATAATTAGATGAGAGGAGTTAGTGAGATATCCTTTTTAAATATAAGGCTACAGCCAGCAGCATCTTAGCTTAGCACAAAGGGGAAACGGCCAACCTTGCTCTGTTAGAAAGTAACAAAAGTCCATCTACAAGCTTTTCTAAAGATTTTTAAAGATACTAGCTCTCTAAGTGATTTATCATATTGTCAGTGGGCATGGCCAAGGTTAATTGAGACCTACTGTGAGACTAATTATTACCACTTCAGACAATGGATGCGTTCATGACATTGGAAATACCCTCTCTGGTTTGAAAAAAGTACGAGGAACTGGTTAGAATTGCTTGAAAGTCCTTGATTAGGTGATACCATATTAGATTTGTCCAGCGTGGCCCGAGATACAAACAAGAGGACCCAGGCATCGACTCCTCTTTTCTTATTGAACAGTTGATTAGATGGCTCGATATTGAACCCTGTGATGCTACTTGATTCACTTTTCCCCAAATCTGTAAGAAATAGCTGGATTAAAATGTGCGGCACCACCTTCATATTCATCATCTATACACACAGGATCATAATTAAGATTATTCACAGTCAAGAATGCGCTGGAATAAGAGCTGATTGGAGTATAAAAAAATGACTCATTCACATCATATCAAACCACAGTGAAAACAACCAATGACCTCCGCCTGCTGCTGCGTGACAGCGAAATATAAAAAGCAGTGACCCCGGCCCTCCACCCCCTCATCCACTCCCACACACTCTCACCTGTTTATTCATGAAGACATAGATGACTGGGTTGATGACTGTGCTCGTCTTAGCCAGGAGCGAGGGGATGATGCTCGCCACGGGCGTGACCAGGCCCGGCGGCCCGAAGGTGGCCAGCAGGGCCATGATGCCGTAAGGCAGCCAGCACAACAGGTAGCAGATCACCATGACCACCACCATGAACAACACGCGTTGCTCACGCTTCCTGCTCATCGATGTGTTGATGCCACTCACCTAGAGACCATGAGGGAGAGAGAGGGAGAAGATGAGAAATGAGACTTCAGTGAGCTAGCAATGACACAATGTGCTCTGACATATAGGTTTTTTTTGCCACAAGGCATCCGAGGAGTCCTGGAAATAAAATGCATGAGTGACGGGATAGAGTGAAGGTCAGACGGGTTGAAGGAAGAGATTGAAGGTGTATAGACAGGCTCAGAGAAGGCAGGGAAACCATAAATTTACAGAAGGACTCCAATCAGTGAGGAGGGCAGAAGAAGAAGAAAATTAAACTTTTGTATTCCTGCTTATTGGATTTAATGGAAATCTCAAACACAAATATTATGTGCCGCCAATATAGACAAACACACACATATATCGAGCCACTTTGAAATAACACCATGCTGTGGCAGGTGTTTTTATTTTTTTGGGTAAAATTAGTGAAGTAATGGTATTCTAAGAAAGTAGATGTATGAGTTGCGTTTTCATCAAACTGTTTTGAATATTTATGCTTGGCCGAGGTGGAAAAGTTGGTGTAATAATAAAAGAAAAATGGAAACAGATTTAGTGAATAAATGACGCCGTACATGAAGCATGCAACTTCAACGTCCATTGAGGCTTCTGCTCCTCTGAAGAGACAAAATAATAGCAGCAGAACATAACAGACTTTTTTCCACACAGTTGGGAAATACTACAACATGTACGTACTCTCTCGGACAGGACTCTTTTGTTGTAACCTGTAACCCTACAGCATAATGCAGTATAAAATGCTCCATGGACTTGGAAATTAAACTACATTAGCATTATCACCATGTGTAGTAAGCTATGTTAGCTGGACATGCTAACACTTCCATCTCCTTCTGCTCTTGTGTTTTTGGTTTTAGAAAAACTCTTTATCAGGGCTTTGTAATGGCAACAATCTGGCATCATGATACAGAAGTTACAAACTGTCACAGTAAGAGAACACATCGCCATATGAACGACATCTGAGTAAAAAAAGTTAACTTTTGTATGCAATCAGAATTTAGCATTTATCAAAGTCCCTGAGCAAAGGTACAAATGTAAGTGTCGTGTATAAATTAAGTGAATACAAAACAGTCCATCACACTGACACCAGCAGGACTAACTGAATCTGTTTTGACTTGGCAACACAACAGTAGGAATAAAAGTTCTTTAAACAAGCTCCTGATAAAACAATTAGATTTGTGGCGGGTTTGCTTGAAAGAGGCCAATTATAAACAAACCAATTAAAAAAGATTACTTTAGATTCCAACAATAGCCAATATGTCTCTAAACTGTTAAGTTTCCTGTCAAGAGCTGAGTTCAGTGCCATCTTCAGTATATAGCTCTCCTAATTTATTGGGTACACGTACGCCTGGTTCAGTCTGATTTATAGCTCGACCTGGCCGTCGTAGGGCATCGGCTGCATCAATCAATCATTTTATCCCATGTAGCGTCAATGTAGATGACAACCGGCTGCCTGAAAGATTAGCATGTTTAGGATTGTATTGCCTTCTATGATTTGTTCCCTCGCGACTATAAACGTTGAGAAGCAAAAGAGGATCACGGCATCATTGTAACAATCTGCTTGTTCTTTGGTGTCCTGTTTTATGTTGAAGTGTTCACTCCCCCTTGTTATATGTCTAGTGGTACTTCCTGTCTGTGTCTTTACCCTCTCCTTCTGATTGTTAATGTGTTCCTCCTGTGTCCACTTACTCTTACCTTGTGTTTCTGCCTTTCTCCCCAGCTGTGTCTTGTTCTCTCGTTTGGTGTCTGTGTATTTAGCCCTGTCTACCCCAGTGTGTTTTGTGGGATTGTCATTCGTGTCCTGCTCGTGTCCTGCTCGTGTCCTGCTCGTGTCCTGCTCGTGTCCTGCTCGTGTCCTGCTCGTGTCCTGCTCGTGTCCTGCTCGTGTCCTGCTCGTGTCCTGCTCGTGTCCTGCTCGGTTTGTGTTTGTTTGTTACTTTATATTTTTGTACTTTGTCGACTTCGGCTTTGTTTTCAATAAAGCTCGTTTTTTTGTTAACATCGTCGCCCAGTGAACTGCATTTGGGTTCTCACCTTCACCACACTGTGACAATCATACACAACGCTCTTGTTTTTGTCAAAATGACAGAACTACAAGCTCTGTAATGAGCGTGAATGTATGACAGGAAGTTTCTGATGATGGACTGCATGATGTTGCACTAAGCAGACAGTGAACTCACTCCCCGTCCATGACATGAAATAGAGTTGTAAATTATGGGCAGTCGTCTAACCGATGCTCACAGAGTATGAATAGACGAGTCGGAAATCATTTGTCAAGAACGGTTTGACGGGATATTTTGGTTAACAGAGAATATCTTTACAGCATTTCACTGACTTAACACAACATTTTTCAATGTCTAATTTCCCTCAGCGACGACAGAAGGAGCATTGTTTCCTCTTGAGACATCTGGCAGGCTGTCAGTTACTCAGACAGATCATCTGGCCATTGCGCCGCTGTTCAAATTACTTTTGAACCAAACCAAAAGGAACTATCTGTAAATAGAATAACTCACTCTGTGCTTTCCTCGTGTGTGTCTGGGTGTGCTTTTGTAGTTTGCTTGTCTCGTTCCTGTCACACGTACTATACATTTTCAAATTGCAAAAAGTACACAATATGCATTTGTGTTTTTGTGTGCAAGTCCCCAGCAGAAGAATTAGTTCCAACACTTCTAAAAGTCTTAACTGATTTCCCGACAAGTGACCTCTTGTGGCTGTGTGCAGAATTACAGTATTCATTGAGAAGAAAATGCTGGAAGTTTGTACACAATGCCTTTTTAGGGATGAGGTCACACACACCTACTTGAATATATCGGCAATCGGCAGTTAATGGTGAGTGTTTAAATACACATAGTTGCTGACAAGTTTTTATACAAAAGCGTTCTTTTATGCCATGGACCTTCTTTGTGGTTTTTGTAAACCCGCAATACGGGATAAGCCTTTTTCCACTGTGGAAAAGCACAAGTGTTACCCTTAACAATTACTGTTTAATTTAAGTGTCGTAGTACACCGTTGTAGTGAACCAGCATGAGCAACACCAGGACCCTGAAACCTCTGAGAAAAAGGCCTAAATAAGCCGGTGTCATATGTATTAAACATTAGAGGAAGTTTACAAACATGGCGGCCTATTAGCTTTACTGCTCTTTCTATTGTACGAATGCCCAGTGCGTTATGTGACCAACAATTTAGACTTTGGCCACTACACTAAAAACAGGCATATTCTTGTGAGATTATTTCTGGTGGTTTTTTACCATAAAACACACTCATATTAAATCATTAGAAAGTATTGGCACTTATAGCACAGCCTCTGAGCCAGCAGTAGAGGAAACCTCCGGGTCCAAGCAAGCTGCAGTCTGTAAAACATGCTATTGTGGAGGAACAGAAGATGGCACAATGACGTTCTTACTGCAAAACGTACATTTTCAACAATGTAGAAAAGTGTGACGGGTAGTACGTTTAGAAGTCAAAGACAATTGTTTTATGCTTTAGGTTGATATATCAAGGGGACAAAAAATGCAGCTGCTGACCCCTTTTTTGTGTACTGTACACGACTGCATTTCTAAATGCGAGTGTGCCTGCCTGAATAACAACGATATGGTAGTGTTTGTGCGTTATGTGGTCGGGTTTTCTGCTACACAGACTCTTTGCTCTTCTAGATGACACTGCAGTTGACAGTAAAAACCTGCTTTCAATATGCGTCTGTCATGTTGTCTCTGTAAGAGGAAACAGTCACTCTGTGGTACTTCGCTGTCACACTGACTGTAGACATTTCCTGTCTGTAGGCAAAGCCATCTATTCTAATCACAGCTTGTCACATGTGAGAGGATGAATAATGGTGTGTGAAGCGAGGGAGACGGGTAAACTGTGTGCTGTGGCACTTTTACTTTCACAATTACACTTTACTTTACTGAAGGCTTTTAGAGGATCATGTAATGTTGATAGGATCTTACAATGAGTGAATGGGAAAAGAGCACTCTGTGAGGGACATACTAAAAAATAAAATCATTTATTTTTCTTTGCCGAGTGGAGAGAGTGGTAGTGGCTGAACTTAGACACTGGATGGTCTGCATGGTTCTGACCGCAGCCATTATTAATAGACTTGTTCAAGGAGGGAATAGTACAAGAATATGCAAGAATCCAGGGAATGATTTGAGTTTCGGTTTAAAAGAATATTTCAGCAACCTGACTGCAGTTGGTGGTGCAGTGGTCAAGTAAAGGGATAATTATAGTTTGAGCAAAGAGCCAGGCAGAGTCCTGGGTGAGGAAAGTTCAGTTTCGAAGTTACTTCCATACTTGGGTTATGGCTGCATTGCGGGCTTTATATGACACTTCTTATCTCAAATCGGGGGGAGGGGGGGTGCGTGCAGCAGAGCCCTAGCATCCATCCCATCCATTTTTTAGTATTGTTAGTTTTCAAGGAGAATAGTTCAATCAAAATCCCTGTTTGGTTTATTCTGAAGTCTGTATTGAATTACACATGAATTGAATGCTAGCCAGAAATTAAATTAAATGGAAATATTTTCTTTAAAGATTACTTTTATTGTTATTTCTAGATGTAGTCTAGTGAAGACAAACAAATCGAAGAAAGAAAAGTCTGCAATAACTGAAAACTCTGAACCAAGGTTTGTGTTTTAATCTCATTGTATTGACATGTGATGTGATTAGTTTTGGTTTCACATCACAATTATGTGAGCGTACTAAAGAACTACAGTACATGTGAATCCCATATCTACGTCCTGTTGTCTTCACATGTGAGCTGCGTCTCCCTTTACTTGTAATGTAATGGTTTGTAGACGGCTCTCCCCCCTCTCTTGTTTAGCAGCAGGACTTTACTTTAGGTCTTGAAGACCATCTGAAACCTCTACTCTAATAGGGATGTTCCTGAATCCATTATTTCAGACAGTTTGATACTTTGAATGTCAAATGTCAAAATACAACATTTTCCTGAATCCCAACACAGACACTTTTGTGTTGGTTATACAGACACAGGTAATGGCGTCTTTGTCTCTCTACAATGTAAATGTACTACTTCTAGAAAACTTTCCTGTTAATTTCTCCTCTGCCAACAGCTGTCAGCTCTGAGCGCTCTCAGTTTTTACACTTGAACCAGAATTCCTTTCTTTCCACCTTTACTGGCTCCTCCAGCTCAGTTTAAAATGAACTGAGCTGACACTTGACATTAATCTAAAGCTCTGATTTCCCTTCAGCGTACACTTTACTCAGATCTTACGTTTTATTAACACTTCACTGCTATGCTACATTTATTCTGAAACTTTAACTCTTCTTTTTAGCATTTTAACAGTTTCAGCAGCAATCACACTTTCATACATGCAAACATTTATTTTCAAAATAAAATCAATCAATAAATCACTAAAAAATCAATAAAATGTTTGAACATCAGATAATACTTATTTGAAGTTAGCTGAGGAAAAGAAAACGGCAAACTATGGGTTTGAATGTAAAAAGCAGCGTGGACCTTCAGGCTCAGAACACATTTGTTTTCTATCGGTGTAATCCAATAATCTAATCATTTTAACATTAGTGACAGAGCTGCAAGCGGCTAAATTGATTCTGAACCAGTTTAGTCTGAGTTCTTCCAAAAGGAATTTTGAGATAGCAACTGTATTATATTATGCAATAATAATTACCTTTTTATAATAATCTAATAACCGTGGTTGAGATGGTATCGCTCCAGCTTTTTTAGCTGAAGTTGAGTGCTTTGTTGTTGTTGTTTTGGAAGAGGCAGGATTGTGTGGAGCCCCTACTGAGAGGACAAGTCCCTCCAGCAGTGAAGAAGAGTCATCATAAACTAAACTTTGTTCCCACACACCCTAAAACTCACTTTACATTTATGCTTTGTTATCAGCTCTCCACTCTTTCAGTTTCATCTAATCCAATCTTCTAATTCTTCTCTCTCTCTCTCTCTCTCTCTCTCTCTCTCTCTCTCTCTCTCTCTCTCTCTCTCTCTCTCTAAAACTATAGCAAACATGGTTGTGCAATCATCAAATATTTCTGTGCACGGGCCTGCAAGCAGATAAATCATAAACAGCGGCAATACCTGTAGTGTCTCTCTGTCTCTCTGTCTCTCTGTCTCTCTGTCTCTCTGTCTCTCGCTCTCGCTCTCTCTCTCGCTCTCTCTCTCTCTCTCTCTCCCACACCTCTGTCTTTTATTTCTGTTTATTCACTGATATCTATAATTGTATCATGGAGCAAGCAGATTGAAGTAAAACAATGATAACACTCACTCACTCACTCACTCACTCACACACTCACACAACCATATTAGCAGACTCTAAGTGTTCTTAATTAATCCACATAGTCAGTTGATTTGGAGTCTTCATTCCGACTAACTGGAAGACACGGATGTAGTGGGCGGGTGCCAGACCCACAGTTGAAAATCAACTCAGCTCAGACCGCAGGCAGTCAGTACCTGCTGCGCTCTCCCCAGCTGCTGCTTGCCCTCCTTCCCGCCCCCAGCAGCAGCAGAGACAATTATACTGTAAGATTGTTGGTGGCGGCGAAGCGACAGAAAGCAGTCGGTATGAGCCAGACATGGGGGTGAGAACGAACAGACGGGCGGATGGAGGGGGAGTGGAGAGATTTGGTTGTTTGAGAAGAGTACAGGAGGAAGGAGTGGGACTGGTGCAGCAGAGAGGTGGGAGATTAAAAGCCCCCGAGGGGAGAAAAGGAGGCGCATAGTGAAGAGCTGCATTCAGGTAGATTTACAACTGATTTCCGACTACAGACTTAAGTTCCCCCTCTCCTGCTTTTGTCTTTGTATCCTCGTTTTGGCCAGTTGTTTTGAGAGTTTTTCCCACGGTGTAATCAGCAAGTAAACACTTGTGAAACTCCTGGGAGAGGTGAGCAGGAGCAGCTTTGCAACACTACACCTCAACCAGGAAATACATATTAGAAGCAACTTTCCAAGTGCTTTTACTGTAAACTTTATCTAAACCTTTTTTTTCACTTTTCAAGTCTAAGTCAGCTACATCGAACTTAAAAAAGCTGCAAGCCAACAACTTATTTTATTTTGTGACAAACAAATTGGCGATGTATGATCTGTTGCTGTCAACGCTCTCTTTTAAGGTTTTATATTGAGGGGGAAACTTCTAATGCCACAGCTCTTGACTCTAATCATTTATTAAACACGAGCATGTCGTGCGTCGCTATCAAAACACCCCCAACTTCTGGTTTCTGACTGAAAGCCAGAGCTTTACAAGACCTACGGTACAGGGATTGTACATGTAACTAAAGTGGCTCATTTTGTTTCAGTAATTGCCGAATATATCGCAAGATTAAAAAGCAAAAGCCTTGTTTGCATTTTGTTTGGAAGACTTTTGTCTACCGTCCGCGGGGCTGTGACAGCCGAAGTTGGATCCTGGCACGAGAACATGAACACCTCAAAAAACTACATCCTCACCAATCTGATCACACTGTTCACCCTTCCATCAATCCCCCCTCCCTGTACTCTGCCAGAGGCGGAAAGCGCAGTCTCTGAGACGAGGCGTTCAACGAGTCACACAAACATGTCAGCGCTTGTACGTGTGACATCTCTCCTCTGACATTACTTACTTGGCTGGGTTGAGACAGTGAGGGGGGGGGAGGTGTTTCTTGAAGCCAATCAGTTGTAAACAACTCCAGTCAAACAACAAACACACAGAGACACACAAGTGCTGTACAGAAATATAGTCCCATGTATACATCCACTTTTTTTATATCAAAATACACACCCAGATTTAAAACATAAGGCAGTTGTCTAATAATTTGCATTTTAAACACAGACATTGGCACCCAGACAAAATTGTCAGACAGTACACACACACACATTTCCCAGAAGGGAAAAGGCATAGGCGCAGCACTTTCAACCGGCTTGTTTTGCCTCAGCATTCCAGCTCCTGAGTCGGCCGGGGTGTTCTGCCAGCACAGTTGTTGGCCGCTAAACATGATTGATCACAGGATTTGTGTCTGCCGCATTAATCCTGTACACCACCGGCCTCCCGTGGCCTGCCAAACACTGTGCCTGCCGCCCATCAAAGGGCTCCTCTCAGCAAGAATCCTCAACGCTCCGCTGAGTCGCTTTACAAACACTCACCGTCCCCCTCCTCCTACTCCTCCTCCCAACCTTTCCATATCCCCTGTGCTCCTTCCCTCCACCTGCTCCATCTCTTCCCCACCTTGCCGCCACATCGAAGTATCTGCAAGGTCGCGCAGAAAAGGAGCATGATTGTGACTTTTATTGAATGAGGTAGAGTCTGCGCAGCGCTGGGGGAATACGCAATACCAGCTGCTTTCTAGAGACAAACAACTTGTAAGGGAGGGAATCAGGAGTCAAATTGAGGGTGAGGCTGTGTCAGGTTGCTGGGGGAATTCAGGAACAGATGCAGCGAATGTGAGGTCGGTGCGGGAGCATGTGTGTTTGCATACGCTGAGATGGAGTGTCGAGACATTCGTTTTCATTTGGAGTAACAACACTTCCAGGACCTGAGGGAGAGTGGAGCAATGTAGAGGCGACGTGGAATAAACTTGTTGAACTGTAGACTTAAAGAGCTTTTTTTTATCTGTTAAGATTGCTTTTGGTAACGTCTGAAGATACTGCCTCTAGTCCTGCCTCATGGATCTCTAAAGGGACTCCAGATTCAGAGGGGGACAAAAAAAATCAGGAGACCAATGTTCTTTTCCAATGTCAGAAGTCTCAGTAGACTTCACCAAATACAGAGAACAGAGCAAATTCTATCCACAGGCTGTGAGCAAGGTGTCAACAAGGAGTTCAGGGCAGCTTCTACACATGACTGCTTTCGGCAAACACAAAGTGACATTTAGTGACATCAAGAATGCCCCGCATCCTGCTTCTAAAATATTCAATAAATGTAATCAAAGTTTGAAATGTATTGGGGAAAAATGACACTTCACTGAACTAAATTGAGCCTTTGAAGACTTTTGGCGTTCGTATGACAGGCGTTGTTGAAGTGTTTTATTCCATTCCACATTTGATTGGTTTGAGTTGGACTCGATCAAACTCACTGACAGACATAAACTCACAGAAAGACAGATTTTAAAATCATACTTTTTGTCATGGACACGCTCACTCACTCAGAACTCTGCTGGTTAATTGAATAAACTAGACATTGGTCAACAGTCTGTACCTTTAAATTACTCTGAGCCTCCATTTAGACAACTTGAATGTCGGCATCTGTGATACAACAGCTGTGTGACATGCGTAAATGAGAAAAACTGGAATCGGTGAGGAATAAATGAGATAGGCTGTCTTGTAAAGTCCAAGCTTTTTCTGACACTGCAGAGGCGTTCTTTGTCATTTGTTCCATCAATATTCACACCCACAAACAGCCAAAGACACACAATACAGAGAGGTTTGGCAGCACTTTGCAAACAGAGGAGACTTAATGACCTCAGTGAGTTTTAAGGAGCCCAGTTCGATGGTCACGTCCCTTAGCACTCAATTAACAGTGTTTCTAGTGTAATGAGAGCAAACCAAACTAGCAGGAGGGCACTTGTACGATTAGGATTTGACTTGAATATGCAAAATATACTTTTTAAGTGTGGTTATAAAACAGCAAGATATTATAGGGGCATTCTTGGGATTTAGCATGGCACTATCTTTACTTTTAAGGGCACAGATGGAATAAAAAAGACAAAATTAGATTAGAGATTCTTCTAAGATTTTGAATCGATTTACAATTTCCAAAAATCGATAAAAAGAAAAAAAGAAAAGTACAAAAGACCCTAGATATTGCTCCTGATCTTACACAAAGTGTGTGCATCTTTGATTTGTTTCAGAATCACACAAAATACCAGTTTTATGGAGTAATTCTATGTGCAAATAATTTTTTTAATTGGCAAGTTTCTTAGGAATAAATGCGCACCAAGCCTAACAATAGTTTTTGTGTAACAGGCATCATTTTTATTTTTTGTATAACATGAACTTGTTATTTTTAAAATCAATGAGAATTGAGAAACACTTAAAACGTTTTTAGTAAAAACTTTTTATTTGTGTAAATTTGGAATGAATAAATGTTACCTTGTGTCTCAGGTTCACCTTTGTGTCTTTACATTATTGCAATTAGTTGATATAACTTTTCCATATACTAAACTCCATAATCACAGCAACTTTCTGAGCATAGAGCGGAGTGGAGTAGATCCTGAAGTCAGCGCCTGTTTGCTATGTTGTGTTTCATTGGTTGGCAGCAGGAGGCTCATCACCCAGTATGTTTTTAAACTCATTCAGTATGAATATTATTGATTGTCCCAGTTTGCCTCCAGTTTAAAATTCCAACAGTGGATTCATTAAGCACATAAATATTTGATGTGATTTAGTGGAGGACATCCTTCAGATGTGAAGATTTACATTTTCTCCAGCTTCAGGGTAACTAAAAATTTTAAATGTTCCAACGCCGTATATTTTAATGTAATGCCCTCTCTGCTGCAAACACGACCCTACGGGGGTTCCATTATAGTTTCATACCAACACCTGCCCCTGTACTGCTGGTTATCATCAATCATGTGCTACAACTTGCACAGATGGAGAAAAAAAGTGTTTTAAAGTGCTATAAGGTAGATAATCGCTTCAAAACAAGGGGCCATATGGGTGCTCCAGTAGCTCACCCGGTAGCGCAGGCGCCCCATATACAAAGGCTCACACAGCAGTCCAACTCGTGGCCATTTGCTGTATGTCTTCCCCTTCTCTCCCCCTTTCCTAATTCTCATCATTAAAGGCATCAAAAGCCTGAAAACATTACTTTAAAAAAAACAAGCGGCCGTATTGAGACAGTATCTTGTCTTACTCTTCTTAGGAATCTGAGTTTCATCTTAAGACATATTCACAAAGCTCCTGAAAGCAACTTTTACTAATTCCCTTTTTGTTGACAATTTAAAATGTTTTTAAATTGTTTTTAAATTAATGCTAGGCGACCACCGAATGAGCGCCAACATTAGCTTAACACTAACCATGAACTGTACGCTACCTAAGTTAATAGTACAGTTTAAATGAAAGAACAAAACTTAGATTCCACAATAATTTACCGTCCAGGCTGTTTTCTGCTCGGATCAGAGTAACTATGGTTGTTAAAGTCATATAGCTCCGGGTATCCAGCAACAGCCACCACACAAGGCCCGCCTCTCAATTAATCTGACTGGACAATGGGGAAGAAACGCCAGTGGCATCAGACGCTCTCCCGCGCTGAGTTGAAGTTTTTGAACTCGAGGCCTTCAGGACGCTTTTTCAAATACGGATAAAACGGATAAAGCGTGAGGCGCTCGGTGAGCAAAAATGCTTCACTCTCATTGAAAACATTTACAAAAAATGTAATAAACATTTACAGGCAATAAGAAATTAAAACATATATATATTACATTTTTCTAGATCTGATGTTACAAAGTGATTCCCTATAAAAGACTAAAGAAAGACGGTTGAGACACAGTATAGAAATAATAATTAAAATAGAGATGATGATAATAATAAATAATAAGGTCACTCTAAACAGGTGTTTGATGTCTCTCTTCTCTTGATCAGGCTTTTTACACTCTTCTAAAATGTAACCACAGCACTGCCAATGAACAAACAATCATCATCTATTGTTCCCCTCAATACGTGGGATAGCAGAACATGTAATATAAATATAATATAAACTGATTGGTTGGAGATTACATTCTGGTTCCTCAAACAACACGTACAGTTTGATGAGAAAGAGAAGATGGAGCCAACAGAAAGAGAAAAACAGAAAGAGCCCCGATGATGCAGGTCACTGCGCTGCATTCCCACCCTGAGGCTGAAGGAAATGTTTGTAGAGCTTTTCAGCCAGATGTGGAACCCATCTCCTGCCCAGCATTCAGATGTGAAACTTAAAAGTTAACCAGCCGCACCAGAACTCAAGGATGATCCAAATCTCACAGGTCCAACTGGAAAGACAGTTAAGTGAAGCTAAAGGAACATGTTACAAATGACAGACTTAAATGTCACGCAGAGGAATAAGATTAGGTTACAAATTACAGAGCATCCAATTAAAACATTTCAACTAATTTGTTAGGAACTGTTATCTCCAGCAGGAGTGAACATTGCCATACGCATACAGTATGTTTTAGTGAGAGTTTGGAACAAGCGAATACACGAAAATAGGTCAGAAGGAACCCACTCGGAGCGATAATATATCTGTGGCCGCTGCCCCATTTCCAATACAGAATCCTCAAGAGGTGCGTTAGATTTATATCCTGATGAGAAACCAAGAGGGGGCGGAGCAGGGGCAAGCACACATAACAGCGGGCAGCCATCCTCAATAAACCTGTGTCCTATAAATTATGGCATATAAATTATGGCAAAGCACGACTGCTATGATTTCAAGGAATGCATCAGTGCTTTACTGCGTGAATCAGTGTGAATGTTTGTGTTCGAGCCAATGGTGAAATGCTGCTGCATCCTATAGACAGATGGCTACAGAGGCTGGCAGTGCCAGATGAGAGGCTGTCTCACGTTCAAATACCCCGAATAGGCCGTTTATTGGGTCAGGACAGGCGGAGAGCCCAGGATGTGAGCAAATAGAGAAATAATGGTCACCATACATACAGAGCAGTCCCCTTTTCTTTCCACGAATGCACACAAAAGAAAAAATAGAGGCTATTGCCAACTATTAGTTTTATCAAATCATAACATCGCCTTAGTTTTCACATCAGTTTTCATATTGACTTAATTCCTTGAGTCGGGCCAAATTAAACTTTTGGTCTTTTGTAATCGTGCTCAGCGTGCCAGTGTCGGTGCCATTTAGGTTCAACCAAAGATGGCTCCTTAAGAAGACGCAACACAGCTTGGAAATACGAGAAGTTGACTTTGTTTTCAAAAAGACCAACAGAGGGCTGAGCCCTTGGCCTGGGAGCTGCACAAGGAAATTACATATTATGTTTTCTTTTAATCAGATCACATCAAGTCATTTTCAGGCATAGCTATAATAAGACAGCCTTAAGCCTGTGTCCCAATTCAGGGCTTCCTCCTTCAAAGTCCACATGTCATGATTTGATACATTTTAATGGGTCGGCAGGGCCCACCCCGTCAACAGACACAAATGTTGATATTGGATTCCTCTGAAAACTTTATCTTCAATTGACTAGTGCCATATCCAAATCACAGGAGGCACACATTTTGTTAAAGGCAAAATATGTGTGAAAATACTATTCTGATTTACATGTTGTTTTGCTGCAGAGATATCCCGGCCTACACATCTCATCCTACAGACTGAAGAAAAAATATTTGCTTGGTACAGATCCTCGCAAAGAAAGATGTCTTTCAAGGAAAATGAGAATGATGATGCAAACATGAACATACCATCCAATATCTTCAATCATATTGCAGTATCAGTCAAAAATAATCTTCCTGCATGTTTACGGAGTCCTGTCCTAACCTTTTGGTTGCTGCTTCTTGTCTAATTCTATCTGGATTGCAGATGAATTTCTTCAAAGCACTGATATTGTTGAGTATAATTTCTGACAGAAACGTGACGTTACTGAACGTTACATGCATTATTGTTTCTTTTATTATTCATGGAGAAATCTAATACATCTGTCCGT
This sequence comes from Cottoperca gobio, assembly GCF_900634415.1. Classification (NCBI taxonomy): domain Eukaryota; kingdom Metazoa; phylum Chordata; class Actinopteri; order Perciformes; family Bovichtidae; genus Cottoperca; species Cottoperca gobio. The sequence goes on from NC_041371.1 coordinate 19,609,697, forward strand.
AGCTATCATTTTCAATGATTTGATGTTTATTAAAGCAGTCGTGAAAAAATGGTTGTATAAACACTGCTTTGTATCTTTTTGATATCCCAGAATCTGTTGCACAATGGTCACTTGTTTATTGTTGTGTTCTGGCAGATCTGTGATACCGCTGATAATCAATCACTGGTATACTGGTAGAGTTCATCTCATGAAAAGGAACGATGGCAGACTGTAAAACACGACCCAAGTTGTTTGTGGAAACTAAAAATCTTCTGGGCTCTATTAAAATGTAGGATCCAGCCACATTTCTCATTGGTTCTCTGACAGCCATGTTGTGAGTATTTCTCGCCCTGTGGTAACTTTGATGCCTGCATTTTGATTTCCTCTTAGGGATGCCGATATCTAAGCTCAGAAGTGGAAAACTCGGGTTGATATTTTCAGGTCCATCTGTCCCAGTTTGCTCTGGAAGCAAATTCAATAGGAATTAGAAGATGCCCATTTACTGTACAGTATATGACATCTCCTTACAGAGGACTATGGCTCAAATATCAATAATTAATGTTATCATAATGAATAATTGAAAAATGTTTCCCCTTGTGGTAGGAATAGTTTGAGTAACTGGGTCAAAAATAAACCCAGGAAAGATTTGTTTCAGCAAACTAATATGGACATTTGAGATTTGTGGGTCAATAAAGTAAGTTTCTCTCTCTGTCAAAACTTTCACCATGTAGGCAAGTTACAGATTGAGCTTGCAATTTAACTATGTCAATATGAAACACAGGTGAAAGCCATGTTCAATTATATATGACCTTTTACACCCTGGGAACAGTTTCATAATACTGTATTCTCAAATATTATCACTTTGATTGAGAATCTTGCTGCGGTCGATGAGGGACTTTCACATGGGACTAGAGATAACGAAGGCTCATAGTATATTACTTCTACACTTTAATACCCCCGACCTCACATAACCCTCTATTACATGATCTAGCTTATTATTATGGCAGCCATAAGAAACATTAGCTCTTTCAAATCTAATCCAATCAGTTTTAATAAGGGAAATACAATTAATGGTGCTTGCGCTATTCAAAAGAGCACATCTCATTTATGAAATTAAACTAATGATGAATCTTCCTGGCAGCTTTAAAAAGGGTCTTGCTACTAAAAAAAAACTAAAACTACAAACATGATGTGTAATTAGATAAAAGTCCTTCCTACGTTTACTATTTATTTGTGTGCATGAGATATATACTTACTAGGATTTAAATGTAACACAGGTGGTAATGAAAAATAAAAAGTTAACGACATAATTATATACTTCTAGGCTGGCTCTGATGTATGGGTAAAGGGCTCAGGGTCCTTGCTAGAGGTTTCCTTGGTTCCTAAGATAAAAATGGAGGCTTTGGGGTTTGTTCCGAGTGGCCGGACCTCTGTGTAAGAGCTGGTTACTGTGTGCTGGTTGTGGAGCTCTTATTGTCTCTGAGAACACCATAACGGTCCCTTGATGAGCGCGAGGGCTGCTGTGATACTGAACGTCAATGACAGTTTTTGTTTGCCATTCTGCAACACACTTCTAAAACGCTACACACTGTTTCTTACTTTAGACACTTTGCAATAGATTTAATTCTTGAACAATCATTGGGAAAACATATGAGACTCACATGAAAACACTTATACACTAATAAAAAACCAATCCATCTAAGCCTTCACACTGGAAATAGACTCTTTGTGTGTACCCTCTTTTGTGAGAAGTTGTCCAACATGGAAGACGCGAGAGGAAGAGGTTTATACGATGAAGATGAAGAGAGGGAAGAGAACAAAGGGTGGATCTATACACCATCCACCTCATCCCTTACAATTCTATTTGGTTACCACTGCATTGTTTACAGTAACATATTGTATTGATTACTTTAATGTAATGTTACTTTATGTTTTTTGTTGTAAAAATCTGCAATGGCAAAACAATATATATGTATATATATTTTTCAGAAGCCTTTTTTTGTGTGTTCTTTGAAATGTGAGTAGATGCACTGTTCAGGATCAATCTTTCATTGTAAGAGAACAAAACAGCTACACATATTACTAAATACGGCAGTGTTTTGTATAAAGTCCACCAGTGTGTTGTTGCTGCTTTGAAAGAGTGATTTAAATAGTGCATGTGTGTATCATTTTGGTGCAAAAACACCATTTTGAAAAAGGTCCGTTTTGATTGCAGAGTTAAAATTTAACATAGAAGTGAGATGTTTATCATTAAGTGTAGAGTTTTGACACAATGAGCCAAATGCCACAACAAGTGCGTAAGTAATTGCAGAAAGCTGTTTAAAGATGTACAACTGGACCGCAGCTGCTGATGAGCACATCATTAACTTCACTACTACATTATACCTCCCTCCCACTAGATGCTATCTTTCTCTCAGGTCACCTAATGGCTTTTGGAGGTTGGCTGCACTTTTCACCATCATTTGCAGGAGGTGCTCCTCAGTGAGGTTATCAATTAAAGAATAATTGGTATTTAATGGCGTTTCACAGCTTGGATGTAAGTGCAGGTTGCGTGTGCTCTCAATATGTCCACAGATTGGGAATGAGGGGTTGGCAGATGTCATGGATCCCAGAGCTGTAGGACTCGACATGTGCTGCTCTACATCTGCAGTTCTTGACAGTCGCACCATCTGATTAATATGTAATGCTTCCTACACTCTAAATAGTAATATTAGAAAGTAGTGTGTATTAGCTAGGATCTTTTTTCTGCTTTTCTTTTTAAAGTGCAATTTCCTGCTTCAAGACCGAGCAGCAGACTGGTGTGAGCTTCAATGCAAGTCACTGAAACATTAAGTAAGATAACTGATCCACAGGCTGTATATAAGGAGAGCAGAACTAACTTCAGACGCCTCCCTAAGAAAGCCGACACGCTTTCATTTTGATGCAAATTAAAGTATTATACTGTGTGTGCCAAGCAAAATGTAGAAACACTAATAGCTTCAAAACAACTGTTTTGACGCCACAACATTTTGTACAGACATTCATCATTTAAGGATGAATTATAATAACTTTGTTGATTCCTTGACTTTCATCTGGCACCATCATCAGTTCAAAATGTAAATTTGTCCAATACTTGGTGGAATGACTAAATACCTGAAAAAATGACATTCCCATCAGCCTCAGCTGTACTTCGTGTTTACCGCTAATTAGCATGTGTCAGCATGCTAAAATGCTAAACTAAGATGGTAAACATTATAGAGCTGTTTGTTTTGACATCTGTGCACTCTTCCTGTTACCTGTTAACTGGACAAACATCTTCATGAGACGTTTTGCCAGCAGCTGAACAGGAAGAACAGTCTGATACTCATGAATCCACAACTCACTTATGGTTTTGTATTCGCTCCAAAGCCTAGTAGAAAAGTTAACTCGGCTCCAGACTAACTTTTCCTCTGGTGGCACTGGTGCTAGGACCACACAATATATAGTTTTTGGTACAGCATGGTATTAATCAATGACTTCAAATGCTAATTGTTTCCCCCCGACTAATAAGCTGTACACACACTGCGCTGCTATGTTTACAGCTTTAACATCCTAATCGTCCATGACCTGAGTGCAGCCTTTGAAACTGTGAGCCATAACATCCTGCTCTCCAGACTCAAGGACATCGAGGGTACTGCATTCACGTGGCTCCAGTCTTACCTGTCCGACAGATCCCACTTAATTTCCCATCACAACCACTCCTCTGCCACAGCGCCAGTCACCCAAGGCGTCCCCCAAGGTTCAGTACTCGGCCCCCTCCTCTTCACAATCTACATCCTCCCCCTCGGTCAGATACTCCGCCACTTCAACCTCGACTTCCACTGCTATGCCGACAACACTCAGATCTACCTCAGCACCAACTCCCCCCATAACCCACCCCTCTCCCACATCTAATCATGTCTCACAGAAATAAAAAACTGGATGCAACACAACTTCCTCAAACTTAACAGCAGCAAATCTGAACTCCTCCTCATCGGCTTCAAATCCACACTCAGCAAAACCTGACACTCACCATTGACGACACCACTGTTTCCCCCTCTCCTCAGGCACGCAACCTTGGCGTGATCTTCGACCCCACCCTCTCCCTTGAGCCCCATATCCGCCATATTGTCAAAACTTCCTTTTTCCACCTCCGCAATATTGCAAAAATCAGACTGTCTCTCACCCGCCCAGCAGCTGAAAGACTGATTCACGCCTTCATTTCCTCCCGCCTTGACTACCGTAACTCCCTTCTATACGGCATCACCGCAAGCTCCATCAACAGACTCCAACTGGTTCAGAACTCCGAACGCCCGACTCCTCACACACACCAAATCTTGGCACCACATCACCCCAGTCCTCAAAGAACTCCACTGGCTACCTGTCTCCCTCCGAATCAACTACAAACTCCTGGTCCTCACTTACAAAGCCCTCCACCACCTAGCCCCCTCCTATCTCACTGACCTCATCTTCCCCTACCAACCCCCACGGTCCTTCAGATCCACCTCAGCTGGTCTCCTTTCCACCCCCAAATCCAAGCTGCGCAGCTTTGGAGACAGAGCCTTCTCCAGGGCAGCATCCAGGTTCTGGAACTCCCTCACCCAAGACATCCGTGACTCTCAGTCACTCTCCATATTTCAGTCCAGCCTCAAGACGCACCTCTTCTCAACTATCATTTGCTAGCCCCCTGTTAACCGTATTATTATTACTATTATTATTATTATTTATTTATTTTTCCTTTTCTCTTTCCCTTTCTTCCCTCATCCTAACCCCTCCCCCCACTTCCCCTGCTATTGTAAAGTGGCTTTGAGGTCTCGAAAAGCGCTATATAAATTCAATTTATTATTATTATTAACTGCAATACACTGGCTGAAGCCCAGACAGTATGAAAGGCAGACACACAGCTGACACCCTCACAGTTGAACTAATTGATGTGGTGGAGATCTAGCATTACTGGGAAAGTAGCTGCATGTGTCCACGTCGATGCACGCATTAGAATTTGCGTTTAATGATCGGTTACAGAGGGTAAGCTAATGGTCAGAAATACATTTGTTAGTCCCTCGTCTGAAACCCAGTAAATCTATTGGATATTCAGTTTTTGTTTCAGGTGGAAACACATGGCTAAACAGAGCATTTGAGCATATGCACATTATTCAGGACAAAGGCTTCCCATCTTTGTTTTGCTTGTTTTGTAAGCACAAGAAACTACTTGCCATTAAATGTCTACATCTTTCTCATGTAATCATTGTTTGGGTTGCTTTCTGGAGAGGTGATGTGGGGTGGAGATGGGATGGAAATGATAATGGCAACAAAGACAAGCAAGGGGAAAAAGATAGATGATGATGGCACAGTGAAATGGAAAGAAATATCGGAAGCGGGCAGACAGAGCTGGGAGATGAGGAAAGAGAGAAAGAGAGCTTAGAAAAGGCAAATGAGAAAGCTGGGATTCATCGCAGACAATGAAATGAGCCCTTGCACTGTATGTGCACAGATTCAGAATAGTGATGTGAGTGAGAACGAAGAACACACACAGACGAGATAAGCATAATAGTCCAAAGACTTGTCAAAAGAGGGAAAAAGAAGTTAGAGATGGATGCTCAGAGGGCAAAGGGAATGCAGAGAAGAAGAAAACAAGTAAGAAAATCAAGGACCCAGCAAGACAATGAGCAAGACAAGGCACTTGTAATACAAAGAGAACAAGGGCATCATCCTGGAGCCAATCTGACGGAGCAACTAATTTGTGTTTAAAGCGTGCAGCCTCCTCTGCAGCGCAGCAACCGTGCCCTCCAGCATCTCTCCACTCCCCCACCAAGCTCGTATCAAGCAGAAGTGATGGCAATTTTCATTCCAAGCCTTGCGAATAAGTGTTTTCACAGCTGTGTCTCCTTCTCTCTACCGCTCTGTTTGTTATGTTTGTGTTAAATGTTTGTGTGTGTGATGAGTTTTTGTGGTGAAAAACATCAGAGCTCCTAATGTGAACAAAGAAATAAACACAGACAATAATTTGTAGCAGCAGCACATTTGGACATGAGCAGCGGATCTTTTCGTAATACGTGACCAGAGACACAGAGCTGGTTCCGGACTTTTATAAGCCTATTACTTTGTAGATTTGAAAATGTGTGCCTCCTCAGGACGTAAGGGTGTGCCATATCACGCCAATATTCCGACTTGTTGACATGATGATGTCATACTGTTACGCACGTCAACAACAAGTATAGCTTAAAGCAAAACTGCTATCGAATCACCAAAACGGGGAGCGAGGCACGGTTGGCCCTCGGCGTCCGAGGCTCCAAATGTTTTATGAATAACCCCGGAGAGCGTGCATGTGGAGGAGGAAGAGGAGGAGAAATGGCAGTGTGTACAAAATAATAAATAAAAAAACTAATATAATGGGGGTTAAAAGAAGATATAAGGGTGACTTTCTTTGTATTTAGGAACTGGTTAGATTTGTTGTTGTTGATTGTATTTAGTTGTACTATTTATAGGCTATTTTAAACAGAATCTAAGGTAAGCAGATAAGCACCCAAAGACTCACTATTTAAAGGCCCTGTCACACAGTTCTGTATTGCAGAAATTACAAAATTTGTAAATGTACTTACGTATCAGAGCGAATGGCCAACGTTTTCAGCGAATGCCCAACAGATGCATAACGCATTCCTAGCGTATTCCTTCGGCGTATGGTGGAAACGTTTGCCGGCGTATACGGAATATCGGCCATATGTTGGTGTACGTTGTTGAACGCTGAGGCCGTGAAATGTTTTTGAGCATGTTCAAAAATGTTTGTATAAGTACGTGATACGCTATCAATAGGCTCTGTATACGTTCATATACGTTGTATATGCTAATTTCTATATAGGCCAGCATACGTTTCTGCCATACGGAACTGTGTGACAGGGCCTTTAGCAACAAAGACACAGTCCCTCACTGGCTTCCCACCAACACACCTTGCCCGTTGTGTTTGATAGACTGCAATAGAGGCACAGCTCCTCTTAGGAAATGAGGGATCAAGAATGACAAACTTGTTCTGGTGTAGTACGATAGCAGCTCACAAAGTTACCCAACGGGCAAAGGCTTGAAAAAGAGATCTGCTTGCGGCCGATGAAATTACCTCATGACCAGTGCAAGGTCGGTGCATCTGATGTGGGCCAGCACCAAATTAGGACCCCAGCAGTCAGTCTGTCGCTCTCTCCCTCCTCCCCTCCTTTTCTCCCTTTCATCTCTCTGCCTCCTTCACTTCCTCTTGATATCTTCATCTCCCTCCCGCTATCAAGCGCTACCTCTGTGCCACATAGCCTTAAGCATGTCAGAGAAATATGGTAGCACTTGAGAGTATCACTAGATATCCACAGGGACATAAGAGTCACATAAGGAATTCTGACCAAGTGTAAAGATGTTGAGACAAGAGAGGCAGCCACTGGTTATCTAACCAAAGACTACTCGATGTGTGTGTGTGTGTGTGTGTGTGTGTGTGTGTGTGTGTGTGTGTGTGTGTGTGTGTGTGTGTGTGTGTGTGTGTGTGTTCATGTGCATATTTTGTTCTCTTTTTTTAATTATGCAAATTATTTAATGATATAGTTTATCCGTGTCACTCTGTCAAAGCTGTAATCCACAGGATGCTGCTTTCTGCTATTACTTTGATGACATCTTTGCTAAGGCTAATTGAAGGAAATATTTTGGGTCTTTGAAATCTAATGGCTCTGATGATTCATGATCCATCCCAACCCAGTGTATCAAAGCCGAGGGTCATCATCACTCCAACTACTTAGTCGTGCCTTCTGTCCTCTGGCAACAAAGCAACACATTAGTAGTTCTAAGTGAGACACCAAATTATGTGAAAGTATGTAAGTAAAAGGTAATCCCTCTCCAAACTTTATTTTCATATGATGTGTCTTGTGGGGGGAAACTGTGAAGTCCCATAATGTGTTTTCACTGTATTTGTGTAGAGTTTCAAAGAATAATCAATTAGTTGTCAAATATTAATTATTCTTCAACTATTTACTGTAGATAATAAATAATTTATAGGAAAAGTCATAATTCTCTGATTCCAGCTTCTTAAATGCTTCTTAAATTATTTTCTGCTTCCTTTTCTCCTCTTTGAGTTGCGGACAAAACAAGACATGTAAGGACATCACCGTCCCTGTTCAGTAATCCTGAGCACAGCAGCTTTGGTGTAGACATTTTTAATCATTTATAAAATGCATAAAAATGTCTACTTTTCCAGATTTATATTCCAGCTTTATATCAGAGTGAAACAGGCACACATAATATACATAACAGATGGTGATTATGGTGGTGTGTAATTGAGTGGTCTGCCAGAAACTGGAGTCACACAAATTGTACAAAACAAAACGTTACATTGTGCTGTTTGCCTGATAAAGCAAAATGGCAGAGTGACCCGGCCCTGCTCTCCTTTTAAAGGGAAGTAAAAAGAGGACGTGTAATTTATTCCTCCTAATGCCAACTCAGGCTATTGCCACCTACACCACCTGCTGTCCCTTACCGTAATACCCAAACTGTGTCACCACACACTGCAGGCTTTGTATAATAAATGAGCGGAGCACGGAGGACTGGACACAAAATATTCAAGGTCTAGCCAATTTTGAACTGGCAACCGGAGATAACAAAGCTGCCCCCTAATCAATTCATTGTTAATTAACCAGATAACATGCAGCTATTTTTATTGTGTTGGTCGCTGTAGGGGATAAAAATGCCTTTCCATCGGTCAATGTTGGTGAGTCCACTTTTCAGAAAAATGCCCAAAATACTCATTATTTATCAAATCAAACCAGAGCCTTGCATGTGGTTTAACACCTTCAGTGGGGAGTTTCAGAATTGCTTTGTTGCAGTGTCTCTTTAACCTTGCTCCTGAGTCAGTGTGTGACTGGTAAAGTATCAGTAAACACGTTCACTGAGGTCATGTGACAAACGCATTATGTTCAAGCCGCCCAGCACTGCCTGCAAGAGCAATAGAGCTGAATCACACAAATATATTATGTGAACGTGCTGTAAGGGACTTGCTTGTTTTGCATGGATTTGGTTTGTGTCTTTTTTATTTGTGTGTACAAAACAAAGTGGAAAAATGAGAGGAATACATTTGCAAAGTGTGCCTTTAGTTTCAGTGTAAATCTCCTAAAAAGATACACAGTTCCAGCAGCAGCATTAGGATGTATTCAACGTCATTACCTTTTATAATGTGTGTGGATTTCGTTGAATGAATGTAGACGTGGTAAAACGGATGCTTTTGTTGATTTTATATTCTAATTAATTCCTCTGCATATTAAACTGTATGTGAGATAACCTGCTGACAATAGCACAGTGACAGTTATCAGTAGAAATATTGTTATGGCTTGTTGCATATTCGTACAGACTGATTTGATGAACACGTTTTATGAGTATGTGAAGCAAATAGCATCCTACACAAGTAAATGCTTTACCGTCACAGAGTCAATACTTATGTGCTCATTCAATATCACATTAAACCATCACCATTTTTGAGACGGTGACCAGCAAATTGAGTGAATTTGCTAAAACAATAATCCAAAGAAGAGCTCACAGCTCCTTTCTGCTGCGCTGATAAAGACCACAGTTTACCATCACAGGGTGACAGCACTGACACACTTACAAGAAATCAGAGAGCCTGTCTGTCTGTCTGTTTGTCTGTCTGTATGTCTGTCTGTCTGTTTGCCTGTCTGTCTGTCTGTCTGTCTGCCTGTCTGTCTGTCTGTTGCCTGTCTGTCTGTCTGTCTGTCTGTTGTCTGTCTGTTTGTCTGTCTGTTTGTCTGTCTGTCTGTGCGTGCCTGTCTTCTCTTTTCCTGTCTATCTCTTCATTTCTTTTACTGAAAACCCATCAGCAAGCAGTTTTCACATCATGGCAGGGGAGAGCATTAGACTAAAGTTCACTTTATATATAATGTAGAAAGCCACATCCTACTAAACTGACAGGGCTGCATAATATGAGGACAATATGCAATAACGTTGTTGAATATCACGATAATGATACTATTTGCAATAAATAAACAAATTAAAGTGTACTCAGTTCTGCTACTTTCAGTTTAACGTTAAAATACAACAAATGAATAAAAAATAAATTAAAGGAAATTATTTCCAGCATTGAAATTGAACAGAACAAATGAATTATAATTACATTTTAAAGTGTTGTTTCCAACCAAAACTCTCAACTTAGTCAGAAACTCCTTGTGTGCAACATCGCCGTCTTTTGTGATGTGTAATCACACAAGTTTACATCACGATGTCAATAAAAAAAAAAAAGATATATTGTGCAGCCTTATAAAGTAAACGTCCTTCACACTCTCTGTGTCATCCCTCACCTCTGATGTTTGGTTCTACTGTGAACTCGCATCAAATTGGACCAAAGCCAAACTTGATCCAGTCCTTCCCATGTGGACCGCTCCATAGAGCTGCACATTATTAAATGAGAAAGTTCAACTCTTCTGCGGACAAGTTGCTCAGCTACTTTTATGCATCCCAGCTGGGGTTCTATGTGACAGGAGTGCAGCCACGGTAAGTGGGAGAAGAACGACCCTGAAGAGCATGGCGAGTCATTAAAACGAGCTGAGGGAAAGAATGCAGATGTAATCATTCACAAAGAGAGGATACAACTTGCCTCCTTCTTAATCTATACAGAGAACTTCAAGTGTTTTCTGATGAAGAACCACAGCAAATAGACAAAGTGTGAATGGGGACAAGAGAAGAAGAAGAAAGTGAAAGAAACTCATTCAAAAAGATCAAGAAATACCGCACACACAAACGCTGCCAAAGACATGAGAATTACGACTGCTGAGAAGTTGTATAGAGACGTGTGTGTGTGTGTGTGTGTGTGTGTGTGTGTGTGTGTGTGTGTGTGTGTGTGTGTGTGTGTGTGTGTGTGTGTGTGTGTGTGTGTGTGTGTGTGGCTTCCCTAGAGAGAGCACTGCCTTCCGCACTGTCACCCCTCATATTCTTCAGTAAGTGTGGGACTGTGTGTGAAAAACCATCGGTTACTTCACGCCTCTGTTACTTGTGTCCTGTGATGGTGGTTTTTATTGACGGCCAATTGACGGCCAAATAGGTGCGTCTGCTTTTTTAATTACTTTAATTAGAACATTAAAATGACACATAAAGCACAATTATTTAATCTGACACTCAAGGAGCAGAACCTCAGCTCAGATCTGCACAACTATAAGCACATTCACAGCCGGACACTTTTTGCAAAGCACACTTAGGTGAGTTTGCAATTGCTGTAAGCACCTTTCAGTCTTAAAGACTATAAAAATGACATTATGTTTAGATTATATTCTGTTCTGATTTTCACCACTTGGAAATGCATGGATGTATTGACAGACTTTTGCAATTTGGAGAGAAATAAATATTAATAATATATATAATATATTTGTATATCAGTGTGTAGTACTGGTCTTCATGTACTTGACTTGACAATACCTCTGAAAAAACCCTGACTATCATTAGAAAAGTAGAAATGTTAAAAGAGGAGATTGATCGCAGCAGTGTGTTTTGTAATGTATCGTTTTGAACAAAGTGTTTAATTTTGTAAGATATTTGAGGTGTTCTGCTACTTGTGTGTGTAGCTGTGTGCTAAAGCAATCGTAACAAACCGTAAATGTTTTTACTGCAAGGAATTGTGGGACGGCATCATCTCCTTTCCTTTGGTAAAGGATGGTCCAGTGTATCTTGTGCTAAAGCAGATAAGAAAGGAAGCATTGAAGCACCTTTGCTTCAGCTTTTAGAGAATTCCACCAGCTCTCATCATGGCTCAGTTACAAACCTTCCTAAGAAAGAGAGTAAAGTACACATATTGTTATATGTACCTGTAAAGCGTCTTTGAATACCTTTTAAAAGCACTTGATAAATAAAATGTATTATTATTATTAAAGTGTGACGTCACTGTTACCATCTGCAGTGGTAAAATTCTGAATGCAGAAAATAGCACAACTGCTTAATGTGTAGGCTTCACGTGTATTAGCTATTAGTATTTGAGTTATATATGCAAAAATGGATAAATAGCTTAAATTGTATGACATTTACCAATAATAGGCTAGACATAAACATTGGCAAGGGACCTTTACAATACAAATCTATAAATCTTTGTTTAAATTATAGTGAATAATCTTGCATGTTTATCAATATTGCACACACTGTTAACTTGTGTATCTTTACAGGTGGTGAAAATTATTTATTTCTGTCATGTTACGCAGCGTTTGTTTAATTAAAAAATTAATGACTTAATTAATTTGTGATTATATGCGTAAACTCATGATTTTCCTGAATGAAGCTTGTTTTTCCATAATTTGATGCAGAGTGGTGTGAAATAAATGAATCATATTACTGCAGAGACATAACGGTTCAGATCATAACCGTTTCAAAGATATATTTTCCATGACGCGAGCATGCGCTCACTCTTACATCCCACACAAGGTCCGTCAAAAATGCAGGATTTTGCAGAAACGTATCTGTATAACTTTAACTGATCAGTTACATGTCTCTGCCAGGTAACGATCCCTCTGGAACTTTCCTAAATATTAGCAAAGAATGGAGTGATATACTAAGTTTCAAAGCTTGATACAGATTTTACTCCTACCCCTAAAAGCAGGGCCTAAAATGCATCACTGAGAAGTTTTAACCAGGAAACTGATTTCCTATACTTTGAGAGGCTTGATAAATAAGAGCTCTGGCTCAGCTCATTCTCAATGTGAGACCAGTCTATGAAACGCATCAATCCAGTCATTGAGATAAGTGTGTGAACCAAATGGTGTGTGTGGTGACTGTGCCCCATCAGAATGACAGAGACCCAGAGACTGACTTTATGGACTTACAAAAACGGATTTGTGCAATAAAACCACACTTTATGATTCATAATTGTAATAAGCTTTGCTGGAAAACAGCCGTTGAAAATGCGGCTGCAGGTTTCGGTTCGATGCTTCACGGCTTTAGGGAAAAAGTAGGTTGAACTGAAAAATGTTTAACTGGCAGAGATCAGAGGAGTGGACACTAAACAGCAGGAGTCTATTGTTTTACAGCAATATCCAGCATCTAGAGGCTTTTAATTTAGTTGTATTTCGACTGTTGCTGCTTCTGTTCTTAAGTTGAGATTTGTTGGGCTGCAGTTAATATTGTAACATTTCCACAGTGAGATACTCGGCATCTGCTGAATCAGCGGGCAAGAAGCAATGATGCTATCGTATGAGCTTTATGTTTTATTTTAGCGTTATTGGTATATTGAAAAACTTTTTTCTAAAATGGAAGTTATTAAACCTTCAATAGCTGTTTTTTTGAGGGGAGGTTGGTGGGAGCAGAAACGGACAACAAAACATTTGAACTTTTTAAGTTAATATGGTGAAGCTGCTAGCTAAACGTTGCCTATTTACACATCCAGCAGACACGGAGCAACGTTAGCATTCATTGGGATTAAGTCTCTGACCACCTGATGAATGTAAGCCATATTTTCTTTTTAGCTCTGTTTTGGTTTCTTCCAACTCCTGAGGGAAAATTCTTGCTCTTTAGATGCTAAATGCGCCGCTATGTTCACCAACTACTTGCTAACTGTGTCTGCCTGTGGTTTAGTTGCTGTACATGTAGTATACACAGGGTTTTTAGGGCATTTCCATTGGAAACAGTTGCCTGCTGCTGTTGGGAACAAGGTTCATAAGAGCAGCGAGAGTGAATCAAAACACTACAGTTGCTGGATCTAAAACCAAAACAATGAGTTGAAAGACGCAAAAAAAACACTCCATAGAGCGGAGGGGAACTGTAGAGTTGGGATATGAATCTCTGTGGGTAAAAGAGTACTAGTTTGTCAAATTAAAGGTCCATTGTTCGTTAATTAATTTTAACCACAATAAATCACTAATGTTGAGACATTTAACATGGTGTCATTATGAAACAATAAATGTGTTGAACTGGGTCACCCTGAGTGTGTGTCTCAGTGTGTGTGCGTGTAAATAGTTGAATGTGAGGCAAATTGCACAGCACTTTGGATAAAAGCGCTATATAAATGCAGCCATTAATTTACCATTAACCTTTTAAATGACCTCTGCTGAGTTTCTGGCAAAAAGGGAGACTATCTGTAATGAGGCTGCAAATTAAAAAATGGGAAACTATTTAAAATGTTATGTCTCTGTCTGCTTACGTTGTTGGGATGCATATGAGCTGTTACCAGCACTTATCATGCTGTCTCCTAACATATGAGGGCTTATGGGAAGTGGAATATGCGGTTTCAGTGTTGAAAATCCTGCCATAGATGACATTTAACATGGCAGCCAATGGTGAAGGAGCCCCTAGGCTCATTGGTGCAGGTACTGCAGGTTTAGTGGAAGCCTTCCTTGTCCCCATACTGCCTCACCTGTCTGATGGCGCACAGCAGCTTCCCATAGCAGAACACGATCACCAGGAACGGTGCGATGAGGCAGAAGATAAACAGGCATATGATGTAAGATATGCTATTCGCCGTCTTGGCCGTCCAGTCGACAGAGCAGGTGGTCCCGGGACCCTCAAGGCCATATTTGCTCCAGCCAAAGAGTGGCGGCACGGTCCAGATGAGGGAGTAGACCCAGGACAGGGTGATGCCCAGGGAGATCTTCCGGTAGTTGGAGGAGTCCGCCTCAGTGGGCACCATCATGGTGCTGTAGCGCTCATAGGAGAGGACAGCCAGGGAGATAAGGGAGACGATGCCTACAGGGTGGACAGGGCACACACATACACAGGTTATTATTATTAGGTTATAACGTCTAGTACAGGTTCAGTCCCACAACGGGAGGAGTTCCATACAATACACAAGCTAATTGAGATGCACCGATCCATTTTATTTCAGTTCTGCCCATACCGATATGTATATCGATACCGATACCAGAGGGCTTTTTGCATAAAATTTGCATTGCATTAAATATAAATGTATTCCAAAGCGATTCATTTGAATTGTAGGCTTCACATGAACGAGTAGGAGGGCAAACTGCTATGGCAACTCCTTTATTGTTTTAATAAAACTTGAACAGATCAAGTGCACAGCCATGCATTAGCATCTTATCCCGATTTAAGGCAGGAGGACCGTCTCTGTGAAAATACAAACCGTAGTAATTTGTTGTTTATGGACCCGAGAGAGACGGAATGTCCTCGGCCCGCGAGCATCTGGGCTTGGAGCAGCCATTGGACATCTGTACTAAAGACACTAGCATAGCCAACTGTAGACAGCATGCGCAGGTGTGTTATTCCTTTAATACCCTGACTACTGTTCTTCACATTTAGTGGGGCCATCAAATAGACAAAATAGCACCGCCTTTCCATCTACTGTAGTGAGGAAAAAATGTCATATAAAGCTCTTTCTGAAATCAAAAGTTCAGCTCACAGGAGCTTTCTGGTTTGCAGCTTCAAAGAGTGAAATGTGAAATAGTTTCTGTGCACGGGCCTGCAGCAGATAAATCATAAACAGCGGCAATACCTGTAGTGTCTCTGCTGGACAGAAGCAATGCGGTGAAACACAACAAAGATTTGGAGAAGCTTTTTTTCTCTCTCTCTCTCTCTCTCTCTCCCTCTCTCTCTCTCTCTCTCTCTCTCTCTCTCTCTCTCTCTCTCTCTCTCTCTCCTCTCTCTCCTCTCTCTCTCCTCTCTCTCTCTCTCTCTCTCTCTCTCTCTCCCTCCCTCTCTCTCTCTGCCTTTTCTTTCTGAGTATTTCAGAGGCACAGCAGCAGGAGCCTGCAGCTCAGTGTTCATGCTGACCCCTCAACCTTTTTATCCTGTTTGCTATTTGTTTCGAAGCCATTATGATCCACGAGGCCATCCTTTATGCCCATTGATTTTCAGCTGCAATGAAGCGACTCTGAACTGAATTCCCCCTTTAAGAAGGTGGTCCAGGCCTTTCACTGAGGTGCTAATGCACGATGAATGAATAAAGGGAAAAAGTAAGGAGGGGAAGGGGAAAAAAGTTCTAGCCAGTAAAACAGGATGGAAACAACATTAGCTATGGAATTTGTTTGTGTCTGTCTGTGTGCAAACACCTCGAACACACTGTTGAGTCTCTTTCTCACAGCGCGTTGTGCTTGTGTGTTGCCCCCAGATATTGCGCTTGTGTTGCTTTTCCTGCACAGACTTCTTAGCTCCGGGCTTTTATTAGCTCTGCTACTGCAATATTACACAGTCAACACAGTTTTACAACAACCCACTTGTGTTTCTGTTTGATCTCAGCTGACACACTCATAGCAACCAATCCCAAACATGTTTTGCAGATATTTTGACAAAAGACGCTTATTGCTGCATTTTTCCTCCGTTCTCCGTTTACATTCTTAACAGCTGAACTGTGTTCTCACAACAGGTGGACTGACTGATCTCTATGTGATAGTGTTCATAGCAACACTTGAACCGCAGCCTGAAATAAATAGGCTGTTACTCCAGTGTGTGATAGAGCAGGCAGTAAAAGGTAGACGGAATTTAATTTGGATTTGTGATTCATCTTGATTGGTTAATGAATTTCTACAGTTTATACCGTGGCCACAGAAAACACTTTTTTCGATTGGCTCGGAGCATCAGGAAAAGAGGACACCTCCAAAATAGTACTAGTCAACGCTTCAACCAACATGTTGTGTTAGTTTGTGTATTAAGCTGCAGGAATCCAAAGCCACAGTACTGCGGCTCCAACAGTTTAACTTTCTCTGATGAAATGGAAATGACCACTGGGTAAACTATAGTCTCCAATCAAGGTCCATTTACTCACTCGCTCTGGAGCTTTTGACCATGTCGCATGGTCTTGATCTGCAGATGAAGTTGGTTTACTTGTCTAGTAAAACTCAACGCTGTGCCAAAGCTTGTCCTAAATTCAAAAACATTTCCAACGTGAAATGTAGTTTTGTGTCTAAAACTCAGCTAAACTTTGTTTTGTTTTGGAGCGCAATGACAAATGTCATGTTTTGTTGTATTAGTGTGAGTTGATTATTATTAGTTTAGAGAACTTTACGCTTTTGGTGCAGCTTCTCTGTTTGCCTGTGATGAGAGATCCACTGAAACATGTACCAAGAATCGAACCGATACCAGTGCTTCTATTTCACCAATTTAAAAAGATGTATGCATGGAACTCATTAAGGTCATTTCTATATGAGGCCAGGCATTGCACCTGTACTCAGGGTCAGCAGCCTGGGAAGACTGTGAATGTACATGTAACTAGAGCAAGAACATGAATTTGATAATGACTTTGACAGAGAAAACTGTATTTAGTGTGGATTGATCAGCTCTGGCCGCATCCAGTGTATCGGTTTCTGTGCATCCCGAATGGTATGAACAAGAAAATACACTCCTAGATTTCTTGATATTATAAAATACCATACATTTAAATAACTGACAAGAAAAGGCAAAGAATGCTAGGACAATAAGAACTTGGTTTCTGAGTCATTTCTGTGAACATGTGGTGTAGCACATATTTCAGATGACAGACTGATAACATAATTGGAGCCAAATCAAATCACACTGTCTCAAAACTGCAAAAGCTAATTAGCAGCTCTCTTCCATGACACCCACAGAGAGGCATTCACATTTCATATGAGCAATCATGTTGTTGCACCAATTGACAGCCATCTATGATATATCCCTTTTTAAAATATGAAAACTTGATTATCCTCACATGTCCTTGATGAGAACAGCTCTTTCTCTCATTACAGTTTGGGTGACAAGGAAATCTTTGTTCCTGGCAATGTTGTGTAGACCCGTACAACTTCATAGCATCCGAAATCAAATATCTTATGATCTGATGTCTGAGGAAAGGCTCTTCTGTCTCTGATGCTCCTTCACTCTCTCTGTTTTATCCATCTGTTAGAAAGCATCTGGTTCGGCTTCACTTGTCTGATACTGTAAATCCAGGAAAAGGCAGTTTGAATAAATAACACAGGATCAAATAAAGCTGTGTGTGCTCTATAAATCCCAGTGTCTTCCCTCAGGGTGCACAGAACTTCTGTGATTTACACCAACAGGTAAAGAAAAAAGAGAGATCAGATTGCAAATGTGTGGCGAACATTACGGACGACTGCTTTGGAAAGTCAGACTCAGCGTGTGCAAAATGGAAGTTCACACTAATGTCCGACTCAAACCAGACACCCACAACATATTTGTGTCCCTTTCTGTGAGAGTCTCTGCACTAATACACTATTAATTACACCGGCTCATTATCTGGCTCGCTTTCTCTGACCTTTACAGCCGAGCGGCATTGTTCCGCTTTCTTTCACCCCGCTGGGACATCTTCTTACCATCGCAACGAATTAAAATCACAAGCCAGGTGTTGCCTGTACCTGTGCTTTCTCTCTCCCCTCTACACGCTCTTCCATTTGTGTGCACGCATCTGCGCTGGTTCGTGTGAAAGCGTGCGTGCAGGAGGGCAATCTAACTTCAGTATGCAGCGAGCGGGCCCAGCAGTGCAAGAATAATCCAGTGACTGTGTCAGAGTCCACTTGAGTCAGGAGGAGGCAGCCAACAGTATGCAGGAACACGCAAACCTGGTGTCAAATAAAGACCCTCTCCTGTTCCTCCACAGTAGAAAGGTTCAGTGAGATGGAGAGAAAAATGCAAAGAGGCAGGTAGAAGAGGTGAAGCTGCTAAATGGATGCCAGGAGGCTAACGGCAAAGGGAAAAACTACAGGGTGTGAGTTGAATTCGTGCACACACGCGTCTCACTGCTTTTGGCATAAAGTCAAAGCGGTGGAGCTTCAATTGTTCAGTCATTGAAAAAAACAAGAGACTGCAAGCGAAAAATAGAAATCAATGTCAAGAGGGAGAAGGAATACAATGTTCCAACACAAAACTAACAATGTCTTTGTTATTGACAGTGATGCCCCCTAATTCTGAAGGAACATCAATCATTCAGGAAAGCTTTCTAGAGGTTTGCCGAAGACAGGCGGTCACTTTGTCAAAGCTGCACCCAGCATTATTCATCTCAACAGTGAATTTCGCTTTTCTTTTCTCTTTCTTTCACTCTGTTTTTATGAGCCCATTGAGGAATTACTTATCCATAGCCAATGAAGGTTCTAATGATGTCTTCGAGCCATCTCGCTCTCTCCATCTTTCACACACTCTCTGTCTCTCTTCCCTCTTCGTTTGAGTTTGAAGAAGCCAAAGTCTTGTCAGACAGATTTTATTAAATTGGCTCCTTGTGGATGTCAGTGTTACACATCTTCAGATGGTGCTAAATCTCGACATAATACAAGGGTTAGCGAGACAGCAGATACAATCAGAGTACTTCCAGATACTGAGAAACGTCAAGGGCTCGTTTTATTGTTCGCTTTATATGACTGAAATAAAGTGATCCTATTTTGGAAATTGGCAACTTATCCGAGAGGAAGTGGAAGTAGCGCTTGTGAATCTGTTTTCAATTTAAAAGTTTCGACAAATCCAAGAGGCTTTTAAGCAAAGGAAAATTCAATTTAGCTATGTTGAACGTACTGTGCGAAAATAGTAGCAGTAGATCAAGGAAAGAAACAGGGTGTCCTGGTGAGGAAAGCGAGGGAGGGATTTGTATGCTGCAAAAATCTGACTCACTGAGTGTAGGGTGTGTGAGTCTTTAATTCCTTCCTCTGCTGCACGGACTACTTAAGTGGCCTAACCGACACAGCAGGCTCAAGGTGTAATGTGGCTCCCTGCACCTGCAACATTTCCCTGAAAGAGACACACAATTATTATAGAGATGCAAAACTACCACAAACGGCCCCAAAGAGTGTGTCTCTTTCAGTCTGGAGGTCTTGCCCCGATGTAGGAGCTGGGGGACAGTTTGCATGTCTTTGCCCAGGGGCCCCATTGTCTCACAATCGAGCACGGTGTTCAGTATGAACAAATACAACTGGGTTTACAAAACAATAAATGACAGTTTTTTGATGTCTAAAATAAGAACAACATCTCTACTCCTGTCTGTTTTTCATTCAAATCATAGTCTGCCAAACATTCTTTGAAATATGCACGTTGATTGGTATACAGCAGTGCAAATGTTCCGACATTGTGTTAATGTCAAACAGTTGAGAAATTAGTGTTTTCAAAACCCAATATCTCAGGCTGCATGGCCTTCAGAGGTTGTTTCAGATGCCTTGGAAAGCGTTTAAAGCAATTAGTGGGACTGATAACAAGAGAGCGCGTTCATTTAAGAACTTTTACATCAGGCCAATGACTCCTGATGATTGAAGCATTCTGCAAATGAATTTAGCATCAAACACATTTCATCCCAATTCCTCAAATAAATGCATTTGAAGTGTTCATGTGTTCAGTGCTTATTAAGGGAAATGAACATTATTCTGTAGTTTATGTTTCTAAAATACAAAACTCCTTATTTGAAACTTTTACATAGCACCCCTGGTCCTCCAAAAATGAACACTAAGCTTTTCTTCCCCAGCCCGGCCCTGGTTCCAGGTGAGAGAGTGAGTGCCTTATTCTCAGTTGCATCATTGTGTCCCATTTTCATCAATATCAGCACTCCTGAGCAAAGGTAGACCACAGTCCCCTTTCTCATTACAGATTTCCCCGGGTGATTTTATTTTGCAACAAATGGTGCTGATGCATCTGCCATAGCCTGCTCACGGAGTGAGATCGTGTCCCCACAGCCCACCACAGGCCTAAATGAACAGTGATGACGCTTCCCTTGCCTCATGCACAGCCACTCAACTAATATAGTAACAAGCATTTAGCGGCCATTTAATAGCAGGCTGCACATTTCTCCACACAGTACGTGCAGCAGTCTAATTGCACAGTCCTGTGTGACAGGTTTGCAGAGTTCGTAAAGACATTTGAACAAATGATCTGTCTGTGAGGGAGCGCTCAGCATATGCTTTCCCGAAATACCCCCAGCGATATTATACCATAAAAACGCATCCACGTGCAGTTTTGGAGGTGGCTGGAAGGGATTGAACAGTCTGCCATGCAGCTGGAGATAATGACCAGAGCCACACAAGAACTCTTCACCTGGACAAAAACGTCGGCATCACCAGGGACCGCAATAGTGGATGTGCGTCCATGCGTAAATGATCCGCAGCATCTCGCTACGTGCTGTGCTAGATTAACCGCAAACAACAACACATGATGAGACAATCCGCACCTTTACCAAAAAGACATTAACGATCGACAACCTGCACGATAATCATGACTGAAATTATGAAAAAGAAAGAGAGAGACAGGTTGTTCAAGTATGCGGAGGCATCAAATCATAAATCAATTGGCCGAACAATAGGTTGGATATTTTCGAATTTGGCGCATATGCAATTAATTTTCTCACTGTTCAATTCATATGGGCTACGCAGATAGTCAGGCTTTTATCAGAAAGTTTGATATGACCAAAAACACGCACCGTTATAAGGAAATATATTAGTTATCACGTTTCTTTTCTTATTATTCAAAATCTTTAATTTCGAGCCCATAAATGAAGCTCTAAGAAGCGCGGTGCTCTGGGAGCGATCCACTATTACAGCGCACCATCACTCAAAACTGACAATTTACAGTAGTTTACATATGTAACAGAAACACACAAACAAATCGTCCATCGTCAGTTAGATTCCGCATTTCTACTCACCAAAGAGGGAGTTGGCGAAGCCGTACCACATGCATCCGCCTTCTCCTATGAGCCACCTTCCCTGCGTGCTGGCAGCAAAGCTGAACGGAGTCCCCAGTACGCACACCAGCAGGTCGCTGATGGAAATGTTAATCAGGAGCAGATTGATGGGTGAGCGCAACATCTTATAGCGGCAGAAGAGCGTGAGCACCAGCAGGTTGTTCAATAGTCCGAAAGTGCCGATGAAGCCCAGACACACAGCCACGACCAGGTTCCCTGTCGGGGTGAGGGTGGTCTGGTATGTGTCTCCCCCCAGGTGCCCTTCCCCGGCCGCTGCACACACAGGGCTGTTGACCCCCGCGCAGCCGCTCAAGCTCACGTTGGACACGATCATCGCGGTCCGGTGTCACGGCGGTGGCACACGGGGTGGCCACGGCGCACTGAATGGCAGTTAATGTGTCGTTGGCATTTCTTTGTTTTTTTGTGGAAAAATACTTTAAAGACAAGCTGTCGCCAGCAACACTTGTTGCTACAAGAAATGTCAAGTGGAAAAAGTTGAGACAGACCGAAATGCGTGACCATCAAATAAGTGTTTGTTGGGGATGTCAAAACTTTGTGCAGTTCAGAAGGACTGGGGGCGTTCAAAAAATAATAAATAATAAAAAACCGAACTTTTGGTTTAGTCTGCTCCACCGTGTGGCACACTCACTCTTTCCAGAGACGTCTCTCACACAGACACCTTTCCTCTCTGTCTTATTTAAATCACTGTTGGCTGCTCTCCAGCTGAGGGAGGGGGGCGGAGCACGCTGGCGCTTCAGTGGGGAAGAGAGCAGCATGGACATTTAGCAGCAGACCAATCAGACGCTCATCATGCCGCTCACAGACAGAAAACTGCGCTAGAGTCGACCCGCTGTGCTCAGAGCTCTGTTGAGAGAAAGTCCAGTTTAAAGTTTCAGGAGCTGTCCTCTCTCCTGTTGCTGCTTTCACGTCCACCACATATCGAGCGGCGTTGTCCGTGGTGCTGAACATGTTCTGTGAGGAGCGGATCAGCAGCTGCTCCAATCATCAAATGTCTGTCTGCATTTTAATTTCAGTTTTGAAACAATTAAACTCGGTTGAAAATGACAGAGCCATGAGCGTTGATTTCATTGATTGTGGACATAAACGTAGCAATACAATATGAGCTCAGGACTATCTACTATACAAATGTCAAGTAATACATGAATAAAATGCCCCAGGTGAGTTAATGATGATCACACTTTTTAGTTATAGGCTCAAAACCTGTCTTAAGTTTATTTTAAAATGAAGTACATTGTTCATTATTTGGCAGAAAGTGAAGTCTTACTGCTGTACTTTTTAGACCATAAAATGAGGATGAGGTCACTTTGGAGCATTGTGAAACACCTGGCAGAGCAGAAGTAAGCTCAGCTGTCTCTGGGCTGTCGCAGATATCCAGAGGTTTGGATATTTTCCATGGAAGCTGCTTTTTTTCCCTACAGAGGAAATCAATTTAAGTAGATTTTCCGCTGTCCGATGACTTTTCTTCTTTTCTGTTTTGGTTGATGCTATCTGTGAAATAGATTCATATTTCTTCCCATCTGCCAGCAATGAAAACATATACTCCAGGTATGGCAGTTTCAGACTGGAATAATGAGGAGCAGGGAAATGTTAAAATATGATGAGTGTCAGGCATCTCCCCTCATGGTATCCATATATTCTAGCACCAGCTGAGAGAAGCTGCAGTCCTTGTTTTGTAGATAACACACTATTGCTACTGAACCTTTGCTCCCTTCAAACATGCATAATCTGGACTAACTAGCTGGTCCGCTAGAGTGCTAAACTAACCTCTCTTCTGTTGCCTACTCCACACGTCTGACAGATAGTGTGCCACCACACTTTTTAATGTTTTGGAGAGAGAGACAGAAAATCTACATTTTAATTGTATATTCACATATTAAGTGTCAATATTGTGTTACATTTTTTAAGTAAAGTAACGGTAAGAAGATGCAGTGATGCTGTAATGATTTTCCAAAGAGAAAAGTTTGCATCTGGCAGCAGGTAACACAGAAGTCTTTGCTTTCTGAGTATGTATTTTCTGCTGCCGTATTTGGATAGAGCACAGACACCCCACAATATGATCCACTGAAAAAGTCAAGTATGGGTTCAAAATGTCAGCAATAAATTGCTAATCAAATGCAATTTCTTGTGTTAAAATGCTGGCATTTGGTGTTACACGTGGTCAGGTAAAACTGTGTCCTCTGGAAAGTTACAGAATCAGACGGGAAACTTATTCTTCCCCTTCATGGTCTGTTCTAATCCCTCCCCACCAAATAGCCCCCTTGTCACACTGAAGCAAGGTAATTACCAGAGAAAACTGTCCAGTGACATTTACTCTGACATCTTCCCCATATACAGTCCTACCTGTAATTGGGCTGAATTAAGACACTTGGGGTCTATTGTGAATACCATCCCCATCTAATCCCCTCAGTGGGACCGGGCACTTGGTATTAAGTTGGATTCCTGGGTCAGCTCGGTAGCTGCACTCTGAGGAGATGTTCAGGAAAATAAAGTACACATGGGGTTAAAATGGCAACACAGAGAATCTATGTTAAGAGAAACAATGTTTTATGGTTTTTACCTCCACGCAGGAGGTTATGATTTTGGCTTAGTTTGTCTGTTTGTCAGCATTATTACGTATCAACTACTGGCACGGTTTCCATGAAACTTAGTGGAAGGATGTAGCATGGGCCCAGGAAGAATCCATTACATTTTGAAGCGTATCGGAATCACGTGGAGGATACACGCATTATATTTAACTTCTGTTAACATTCCTGCTGTGTTCATGTGATGTCTGAATAATCCAAGAAATGACTTCCTAACTGGGAAACATCACGTGTAAGGTGGTGTAACAACTCAGAAACGGATATCAACATGTTGTTTAAATGTTCTGAGCGAAGTCGTAAGAATGATTTCCCAACTCGGGAGACGGGACCATCCGAGGAGCATGTGAATGCATCAATGACCTTGGCGGAGGTCTGCGTCTGAGTGCTGATCTAGTTATGCCTAAAACCTTTTGGTGATTATATAGTTTTGTGGAAATAGGCTCTGTAATTTGGTTTTGTATCTTTGTATAGTTCTGTACATCTTGGAACATCCTCTTCTAGACTGTCACTGTTTCAGTATCAGGCCTGGAATCAGTACATTTGATTTGTTTATCCTGCCTCGCAGAAAGATTATGCAGGCCTAGGTGCTTTGTTTGTGTTGACATTATGCTGGCCCTGAAGGGTGCCCAACTCAAGGTTAAAGTGTCCCCAAGGAGGGCGTATATAGTAGATCTTTGTATTCAAGTGCTGCAACCACTGCCATTTTGTCAGAGACAGAAAACATGATGACAACTCACAGAGTAAAGGAGAGGATATGAATCTAGAATAAAAAGTAGCACCGCATAGAACGGGTGGAGGGAGAGGAAGGTCAGCAAACAAGAGGGTGTTTACTGCTGTGTCGAAGGGTTTGCTACACCATGTTTCTGTTACTCAACATTTTTCTCTTGGGAAAGTGTATTTT
This sequence comes from Cottoperca gobio, assembly GCF_900634415.1. NCBI lineage: Eukaryota > Metazoa > Chordata > Actinopteri > Perciformes > Bovichtidae > Cottoperca > Cottoperca gobio. The sequence goes on from NC_041371.1 coordinate 19,634,748, forward strand.
AAACCCCTCATCACATATGCACTTTGTTCTACCTTTCTCTTCCACTCTCCTCCCTCACCACTGGCCTCCTCTCTAACGTTGACCTTGGGAGAGTGGCCACTGCCACTCGGCAACTTAATACGTCCGAGGCTTTGAGGAAAGATCGGATGAGTTGTGGTGCCATGCCTCATATGGATTTATTGTCCGCAGATCTAATATGCTGGTACACCACAGCCCCTAGTTTATCTGGACACGAGTGTCACTCGAGCCCCCTGCTCTAAATGCGCCACACACAGCCAGTCATGACATGTTACAGGAGGGGTGAATATATCTTAGATGAGGGGTGGTGAGGAAAAGCTGTCTGAGAATACATTGTGAGAGGCAAGACGGGCTGCAACACAGCATCTTGTGGCAGACTGACAGCAAGGTGTCAACACCAGTGCATGTCCCAAGGAAGAAGGATGTGTCTTTATAACGAACACTGTGGAGTTTTTTGACCACTAGTGGGAATGTAGAGCAATCATTTAATACTAGACTGTAAAAGTAAATTCTTGAATTTTTAAACAGTATTTTGACAAATACACTCAACACCTTTCTGACAACTGAGCAAAACATCCACTAAGGAAGAGTGTGAGATGCAATAAAGCTCCAACAAATAACAATTAGTGGACCTTTAATTGTAATGTTTATTATGTTTACCCATTTTGATCATACATACGTATATTTACCAAATATGTAATATATTGTGTTGTGTTTTTAGCCACTTGATGAATATAAGTAAATAAATTCAATCTGTTTTTGTCTCCACCAACTAGAGCAGGGGTGATGACGATGACACGTTATGGCTTGCAGACAATTTTGAGCTGACATTTTTTAACATGATTAACAAGTAATAAATAATTATACTGTGTCATTATAAAGTAAAAGATTTAGCAGCGGATTCTGTTTTAGTTCTCCACTCTCCTTTCCTCCACTCCGTCTCTGACTGTAACTGTGTGTGCACGTGTGAGTGTGTGTGTGTGTGTGTGTGTGTGTGTGTGTGTGTGTGTAGGGGGCGAAGCCCTGCACTTCGCGAAACAGCTGAGGAGAAACTGCGCAAAGCAAGCAGTAGACCAGGAGTGTCAAACTCAATCACAGAGTGAGCCAAAATTAAAGCATCGTTTCGGGGGTGAAGCTTGGAAACTGTGCAGTGAGCACAGAGTCATACTTTGCCTTGAGTGTGTCGTTACACTGGAGGTCAATCAGCTCCATTTGGTTGTTCACATGTGCTGTTTCCACATCAACTGCAAACGGATTGGTGAGCAGTTCATGCGCAGTCGGGAACACAGCGGTGGAGATGTTTGTCAGTGTTTGGAAACACGTAGTGACCAAAGTTTCCTGCTGCATCAGAGTCTCCCACAGGCAGCTCTGCTCTCACTGCATCATACATGTCCGTGATCACACGGCCCTGAAGCTGCAAGTTTAACAGTGAGATGCTTCGTTATGTCGCACATAAAGGCCAGCTCACATCGTCACTTTTCGTCCCAGAGATCTGTGAGGTGTTTCCCTTTGCTTCCTGCAGATTTCCTCACGCAACTCAAAAAATCTATTCAGCACTTTCCCTCGACTCAGCCATCGCACCGTCATGTTCAGAATGTATCTCCTCAGGAAAAGACTTACATTGACTCTTATAAAGCTTCTTGTCTGTGTTACAGTGCTTATTGCATGTTCCATCTCCAGAGCTTTACAACACAGCGCTTCCTGGTGTGTGATGCAGTGATACACCGTCAGCTGCATCTTCTCCCGTATCCTCTCCACTTATCTGTTCTTTTCATCACATCGCAGGCGCTCCGTCTGTCGTCAGTCCCGTCAGTTTGTCCCGGGGCAGTTTCATTTCTCACACATTTAGATACTTCCTCAAATATGTATTTTCCCGTGGTTATGCTGTGCATTGATTTAATTACCAAAACCGGCGGCCCAGTTATGATAGACATGTGATATTTTCTCAAGGGCTGGATATAATTGTGGGCTTGAGTTTGACACCAGTGCAGTAGACACAGAAACGTGCACATAAATTATATAAATAACATAAGCATATAGTTTATTTAATAAAAGAGCACCTGTTCAATGTGAAAAGTGAGTTGTAAATATAAAAAAAAAAAAATCAGGGGGGCGCTTTTAGTACTTGGAGACGTGATATACTTAAAACTCAATTATATTAAATATATGGCTCTCAAGGAAATACATTTAAAAATATTTGGCTTTTATGGCTCGCCCAGTCAAAAAGGTTCCCGACCCCTGAACTAGAGTAATAGTTAGAGATCATTCTTCTGTCCATTAACTAATTGATTAGTCTACTAATATAATCTAATATTGGCTTCAAGGATAAACACAAATAGCTCTCTGTGACTTTACTAAATGCATTTCTGCAGGGCTATCCATAGATATTGAGATTTCAATGGCAACTAAATCCCTCTCTTTCATTGCAACCTCGCAGGGCTCAAGGCTGTGTATCAGTTTGGGAAGACAAGGACATAAGTTTCCACGTTATTGGATTTCTTTGTGGATTCATTCATTTTCTAATAGGGTTAATTGACCCTCTCCACAGAGAGCTACCAGAGGCAAGAGTAAGCATGTGATGTATAAATAAGGGAAAAGTTCAACAGACCATTTCCTCTTGCTGTTTTAAAGTGTACCTTCCTCCCTGGAGTGAAAAGAGTCCAGACATGCCGGTCACACCAACCAGAGGACTAAACCCCAGAGGTGCAGCCTACAGGCAGAGCAAACAAGTGGCACTCTGAATAAAAACATCTCACATTTTATATCAACACTTGCTTCAAAAGCCGGTATTATCTTACAAAATGTGGCCAGTGCACTGAGAGAGGTAGAGTGCACCTTATATATATATATATATATATATATATATATATATATATATATATATATATATATATATATATATATATATATATGTATATATGTATGTATGTATGTATGTATATATATATATATATATATATATATATATATATATATATATATATATATATATGTATATATGTATATATATATATATATATTACAACTCTGTTCCTGTGCCCGTTTGTTCTCCTCTCAGGAGGTCAGAGTGAACAGAGTTGGACTGTGATCCTCTACAACTGCTTGCGTCTTATAACTTCAGAATCATAACCTTTTATTGCCAATTAGGGATTACACATGCAAGGAATCATGTTATCAGTGATATCACAGTGGGTGTGTCCGTCAATTGCTAGAGAGAAAAACAGACCAGTGCAGCTTGAATGTCTGATATGTGATGTGGTGTTATTTTAACCTTTTACAGAATACAGGCTTTATGTTTAAGGTTATTTGAAGGTGCAATCCTGTAATATGTACAGATGGTCATTAATATAATTGCCCAGATAACATGTGCCTGACTTGTCTTGATTAAATTAGCTTAATTGTTTTTTTAGATTCTTCTCATCCCAATAGATCTTAAAGGGTGACAGTCAACAGTTCAGCATATTTCATCCCCCAGCCACAGTGAAGTGGTACCATCACACATAATGGATCAGTCTCTCCAGTTATAAATACCGTGGTATTATTATTGATGGAGCAAGTTGAGGTGGAGTAGGCTGTCCACTACCACAGGTGTGATGCCCAGCTCTTCCCGTCCTCACATAGAACACCTCACTCCCCAATTGTTCCCGCTGCCATCGGTGTGTGAGTGTGTGGGAGAACTATAAATGCAGCCATGCGAACATAAGCTAATTCAGTCAGACGCTTTTGTTAATGAATTGACAATTTATTGCGAATGGTTACACAGTTAAATTAGGTGGAAAAGACTCCATTCTGAAAGAATCAGATCAGCATGAAGGATTCTGCTTAGAGGACTTAAAGAACCTTGGCAGCATATACAGAATAGAAAATAGCTGTAGAGATACATGAACTTAGCTCTTAGAAAGTCAAGACACCATTGTATTACCAGTATAACCCTGCTGATACAATAGTGCATCCTGCAGAGACTTAATAGTGTCTGATGTGGAGCATTTAATACATCTATTTGACAAAGTTTTTACTAGATGATATTAGATGAGATCGAACATGACCTGATTTCTCACTTGATTTATTACCTCAGTAAACATTTTACTGACGAGTTTATGGTCTCAATCTCTAGTTTTAAGTCTTCTTCAACACAGCATGATGTTCATTTTATAAACTATGGTCCCATTTAGAGTGAAATAGATGATAAAGCAGTGTATGTTTTAGGGCCTTGCTACCTTGTGACTGATTAATAGCTACCACCTGCTGCCCGTGTTTTCGTTGTAGAACCTTTTCACAGTGTTTTCAGTTCATGAAAGTTAATTGTAACATTTTGGTGGAATATAAATGTCTTGACTGCTTCCACTTCTTGTATGACGTCTCTGATTTGCACTGGTCTGTTGGTGAGGCACAGGGATCACTGAGTCTCCCTTTGCTGTATGAAGAATGTATCCTGTGGGATGGCGTCTTCCTTAGAACGACCTGGTCCAGCTGCTCCCCTTAGTTTTAGGGAGTTTTTCTTCTTCTTGTCTATTCCATTTGATTTATTTGAAATGGTTGTTCCACTCAATGTGAGTCGGCAGAGTTGCATTCACTGATCATTATCAGACTGACTGATTGCTTTTGTGTATTGATTCTTCTTGAAATAAGAGAAGAAGGAAAATACTGGACATTTTGATTTCTGAAAAAGAACTGATATATATTTCCTACAAAACAAGCACTTTAATTCAGGAACAAGATGTTAGTTGCTGGAAAGTGGGCTTTAGGAATCGAAACCTACTCACTAAACAAAAACACTACTTTAGTGTAAGCTCAAGTCATCACCTGTTAATGTCAGTCATTGATTCATTTTCTATACCTGCTAATTCCTAGTCTCGGAAATACCCGTACTACCCTTGTTGAGGGTGTACAGGCACACTCACATCTATAAATAACACATTGTTGTGACGTGACCACTGAGCCATTCGGATGACCTCTGTCCATTTCATAATGTGTAACAATAACCCTTACATTAATGGGCTTAAGTTGATTTCCCAATGATTAAACAGACACTTTATTACATTTAGTCAAGTTATATTTCTGAATCGCAAAATGACGCATGGGGCATTGTTCCAATACCAGTCAGTGGATTCCAGACTGAGCCAAGGTTAACTGGCTCTTGGCAAAACAAACTTACTATAGGCAGTTTCTTATTGACGAGCTCTCTCAATGTTGAATAAGCTTGACTAAAGGGTATGAGCATGTGGAAGTATTAATGCTTTATGTACCTGGGAACTCAGAGGCAGATGGTTATCAGAAACCTCCTCAGTATACAAAAACAGGCACTTTGATAGTTATTTCTACAAATGTAATGACACAGAGGCATGGAAGCAGAGTGCCTTTTAAAGATCAAATCAGCCTGTAATTCAGACGTGACGGATCAATCAGCCTGATCATTAAAGGTTTCCTGATGATAATCGTCCATAAAGAGCGTCGCACTGTTTGAATAACAGTGTTGGTGTGGACGTAGTGAACACACGATTGATTTGGCCTTTTGTGTTTTCCTCTCTTCACAGAGAGGTCAGAGAGCCTAGAAAAGGACAATATTGTCTTTGTATATTTATCACTGCGGCATTATGTCTTGTCATGGTTGGCGGTCTCACAGGGACTGTTTGGACAGGCTCTACTGACTATGCCAGTGAAAAAACATTTTATTTTCCCTGAAGTGTACCCTACGTCCATTTGAAGCGCAAATGTCTTTAAAGACATGTTGTCGTGGAAGGAAATAAATGATTATTATTATTATTCCAAACTACTTCTGAAGTACTCGGTGAACTCCAGATTTAATCCACTCTCATGCATAATGTGAAAGTGTGGTTTGAGCTATCAAACATCACACATTATGCTTTTAAGCAATCAGAGCGTGTTTGACAATACAAATGAAAAAGTGCACAGTTTGGTTTTCTTTCACTTCCACATAGCCGTGCTTTTAGGTGTGATTATAGTCCTCTCACCTTTTCTCCCAGGAGGAGGCACATATTAATGTGTTCAGCCTTTAAAACCTTTTTAGAGATCAGATTTACAAAGTGTCAAATAAATCTTTGTCAGCTGAACCCCTTTTTCAGGTCAGCAACAACCAGATGAAGATACTTGGTTGACAGTCTGAGAGGGAGCAGATGCTGAGAACACTAAGCACTGAGCGCTGCCTCTTTGGGTGGTAATTGTAGGAAAACCTTTTATCATGCTACATCAAAACATATTTTTTCAGTGTATTTCCAAGAGCTACCATCACATTACAATATGGCACCATGTCGAAACCAAACAGTTCTTTATGTAAGTACTAAGTCAGACGTATAAGAGATATTTCTAGTTTGTTGGAATCACGCATTTTCACAGAAACACAATCACATCTCTGATGTATATTTACAGCATATAGGATGAGTGTAGCCATTCATACACAAACAATGGCAAAAAGCTTTTAGTGTTATAAGGATCCACTGAACACTGCAGAACAAATAAAAGCGAAGAACACACTCTTCCCTTCTCATACTGTAATTATAACCTGCTGCTTATTTTAACAGTCGAGCCAAAGTTTCTGATGTTCTCTGACTTCCTTACTTTGTTTAGTTAATTGTGAGCCAAAGAAAAGCTTTTTAGTGCATTAAGATGTGACACGGCATTTCCGACAATTCAGTTGTAATCCTTCTAAAAGAATGGATGACCTGTTTGAATCCATATTGATATACTTTTTATCACTACTTTGATTTCATGAAGCCCATCGCAGCGTTCATTGTGTTAACGAAAACTGTCTATGGTCATTTAACCATGACTGTGACGATATCAACATGCAATATTGTTGACAAAAAAGCGAGACTAAAATTGAGTAAAACAAATAAACTTTACCAATATATCTTTTTATTTTGGTTGAGAAAAAAATAAGTGATGAAATAGAACTGACTTTTCAATGCAGTTTCGTGTCCTATGCTCCATGTCAGCGGCAGCACACAGTGAGCACAGAGAGGAAGACTGGGAGTAACTTCCTTAAGTTAAGGTACTGTAATAATAACAGGGCTTCAGAGACAGAAAATACATGACATTTTGACTCAACTAGATTGACTGAAAAGTTCAATATATTCTGAGTAAAAAACACTAAAATGTCAAAACTTTTCATTGATTTTCAACTAAAACTTGCCATTAAAAAACAGGTTGACTAAATATGAAATAAACTAAAAAGGACATTTGACAAAAACAAAGACGTTTTTTTGCTTACGAAGGTTCCTAACTGAGTGAAATGAGCGGGATGTGTGTAAGTGGCAGCCATGATGAGAAGTGGTGGAATCTTCTAAATGCTGAAGGAAAGGTGCTTCAATGTTTCCTTTCGTATCTGCTTTAGCATAAGATACACTGGACCATCCTTTACCAAAGGAAAGGAGACGTCCCACAATTCCTTGCAGCAGCAGCATTTAAAGTGAGGGTCCAAAGTAAGGCTCACTTGATTCGAATAATCTGTCAAATCACTGCACTTTTATTTTTAGCTGCGTCATTGTACGTGGAGTAACCCGGGATAACACCGGCTTGCAAGGCCGTAAAGTTTGTCTGTCGGCTGCCCCCGTGCTCTAAACTCGGATTGCAAAAGGCTTGCTTTGTAAATCCTGTGGAAAGTTTCCCACTCACACATATTTATAGAACTGAGTAGAGTTAGAGAAGGTTCCTCTCCTATTCTGTGTCTGTATGCAAATAAAATGAAAAAGGGTCCAGCAATTTGCCTGATTTGCCTAATCAGTGTTTTAAAAGCATCGTTGCATTCTTTGCACAGCCTCATTGGTCCAGAGAGTCACTGCTTTTCCCTTTTTATGAAGAGCTGAGTATCTCTGTGGGTAAAAAATAAAAGTCCAGAGTCAGCTCTGATAGTGTCAATGACTACACATTAACGCTCCAGAATCTTACTCTGCAGAGCCGTTTCACCTCGATGCCACCAAAGCCAGTTCGAACCATGTTAGTAATTTCTCCATCTTATCACTGTTCAGTTAAGTGTAGAATGCAAGCTTTGTATATTTTCAAAGGAAGTGTGTGTTTGAATGAAAGATGAAACAAGATGCTATCTAACTCAAATGCCTCCTCTTCCATTTTTTAACCAGGTGAGAATCCTGTGAGCATTTCTTACTCCACCTATCAGATTTTAAACGATTCACTTACTTATGGAAGGAGTTTGAGGATTGATTATTTCTTACATTGTTTCCATAAAATGTTCTTTATCACTATAATTATTAGGCTTTTCATATTCAGAATCATGTTGAATGATATTTTTCATCAACAATTTTGGCACTTCTTTTTACAGAAGAGTATTAGAGCCAAACATAAGGAGAAGAAAGTGAGGAGGAATTGTTTGTTTCATTTTAATAATAAAGTCAAAATGTCGAGAATAAAGTACATCACAGTACAGTACTATTAATAATAATAATAATAATAATAATAATAATAATACAGTACAGTACTTTCCTTCAGTACATCAGAAAAAATAAATGAAGAGTAAGATGATTAATTTTGCATTTTGAGAAGAAAGACAAAATGGTTGAAAATAGTTTTGAAATGTTGAAAACGTTGCACTTTTTGAGAATAATTCAAACTATTAATGCAAATACTGAAAGTTTGACTTTATTCTCCACAATTTGACTTTTAAATTTGAATTTCTTCTTCCCCTTATGCCTGACACTAATACTCTTCTGTACTTTCTTTTTCATGAATTCATTATTCCTGCACGAACCGGATGAGACGTGGGGACAAGTGTTCTAAGAAGTCAAGACAAGGTGACAAAATAAATGTACACATTCGACTCGTGAATCATGACCGTGATGACCACCTGACCCACTGCAGTGACGTCCTTTGTGACAGTGATCCAATCTGAAAAGGCTGGTAAGTGAAGCAGGAAACAGAAACTATCTGCTGTGCCAGTTTCCCAATCCCCCCCCCGACCTCCTGTTCACAGCTGACTAATGATGTAAGCCCTTGACTTATTACACCTGTCTTCATCATGTCATTACATTATCAGTCCATCGGATTTAACATGATTCTTCAAGTAATAAACATGTATGAAGTGAGAGTTGCTGTTAATGTAAATCAGATGATATATTTTCAATCAATTAGATAGATGATATATGAAAATTGTAAGATTGTCGCCTCTTTATTGCTGCTATTAATCATGCGAGTTATTTAAATGACCAATAAATAATAACTGATGATCAATGATGATTCAGTATTTTCAATTCAAATGATCTATCACATTTCCTAATAAATTGATGAAGCACCAATTCTAAAGCAAGTCACTGAGGAACACAGAGTCGTTGTGTGTTTCAGTTCCATGTCCCTCCTGAAGTGTCATCTTTTCAATTGACAGTCATTACTCTTTGTCACTGGCAGTACGAAAGGCCAAGCGAATGATACAATAAAAGTGCAGCGAGGGCTCCCTCAGTTTGCGCCTGCAAACATCGAAGATCAACAGCAGTTAATAAAGCGACAAGCTTAGGAAGAACAAATCTGTGATGCAATTATTCATCATTTTACCTGAGGGAGCTGCTTTGCCTTTTAATAAACATGAGGGTTATTGGGGAGTGTGAAAGTAAAGAGTGCAGCTCTGTTATTTAGTGGTGAAGAAATTAAGTGATTTGTCAGGGGATATGCAAAGCCAAATGGGTGCTGAGATTAATAGTCATATGATAAGATAACAGAGTGGTACGCACAGCTTTGCTGTTTAAGACTAAATCTGTCAGGCCTTTGTAATGAACTAAAGCGCAGTGAGCACCACAGGAAATGACCATAAACCAGGAAACAAGTCACCATGAAATCATGCATGTCTTCTTCCTAAGTCACACTTGAAAAAACGTTCATTTAGCAGGGTTCACTTTTTTTTTCAACAAATAGTTTTAGTTTTCTGGTTTTGATACCACGTGAATCACTTTGTCACTGCTTTGAGGACAGTTATTTAATTCTCAAACTCTTTGTCTTTATCAATCAACAGTAGAGTAACAGGAACAATTGGCTGACAGAAATGAGGCTGACAATTACCAAAGGTCAACAGCCAGAACACATGGATACTTAATTGACAATTCGCTAAACCCCTCCCCTGAACAGCAATCAGCCAATCAAAGCTTCGCAACTGTAAGTAGGCATCATGGCAGGCATCATGGCAGGCATCATGGCAGGCATCATGGCAGGCATCATGGCAGGCATCATGGCAGGCATCATAGCAGGCCTGTTAAACGTTTGATTTCACCACATGATATTTGTGAAGCGATGTGCATGGGGTGTAATGAAAGTGGTACTCGGTAGGTATGCACCAATTTATCGGCTGACCATCAGTATCGGCTGATATTCGTCTTGTTGACTGCCATCCGCCAATATCGGCAAATAAGAGGATCATTTATCGGACACTCTTATCCAGAGTGACTTACAGTGACTAACTACAGGGACAGTCTCCCTGGAGCCACTCAGGATTAAGTACCTTGCTCAGAGGTACTGAGGCCATCACCCCCCCTTTGTGGCCATTCATTTTGCAGTGGCTGAATGTTGTGTTGGTAATTCGCAGTTGGACTCAACAACAGTTGCTAGCATATTTTAGCATATGCTGCTACTGCAGCTGCTACTTGGAGAAGAAGCCTCTGGCTGGACATGACTCTTGCAAGATGTAAGCGGACAACTAGGGCAGCTTTACACGTTTGGTTTCAGTGAGCGGCTGTTCAGCTCTGCTTCTCACATCTTGGATGAGATGAGATATAGACCGAGCTGCAACAAGGCAGAGATGAGTAAGAAAATCATGCATCCTACTAAGTATTAGGTTGTGAGGGATAGTGATTTTTTTCATTAATATTCAGAAGAGAAGGCGCACTGTACGATTATTTTTGTTTTGTAAAGAGGTCCATTTTCAGCACCTTGTTACAGCCTCCTGTTTGTATTTAGTGGCAACACAATTACGTTGTATTCTGTATGAACAACACGAGGTGATAGCCCTATTTTTATGTTTGCATTTATTAATTAGTTTTGCTTTAGTTATTGCTTCTTTAACAATATTTTACGTTTAACTTATGTTTCACAAAATAAATGTTTTTGTGGGGTTCTGGTGGTTAAAAAGCATTTTGAAGCAATTATTTTTCATGTGAAAGAAGATTATATTAAAGGTTGTTTCGTACATTTGTATGATTGAATGTGTGCTAATGAAGGGCTGTATGACTTTTAAACAGTTCAGTTATTTTTTATAATGATGTTTCCCTGGCACAAAAGGAAAAAAAAATTAAAAATTAAAAACAAGAAAACAACAGCATCGGCTAGCAGCCAAATTGTTATTTCAACCATCGGTATCAGTATTGGCCCAGATTTTCACATTCGGTGCATCCAGAGTTCTCTGCATCAAGGATTTCAAAAGTCATTAAGCATTTTGATGGTTTATCTGCCCCTATTCTGTCCCGGATGTGTGTGTCTGTACACAAATCAACGAACAGCTACAGTAACATGCTCCAAGAGAAAGTAGAAAGTCTAAAGTCGATGCCAAAATTCTGAAAATGGGACGGTACTTGTATTTCTACAGTACTGCAGGAACCGTATGTACCATAAGTAGCCTACCGTGGGTACCGGGGGGACGCATTAAAAGCCGGAAAGGAAATTAGAAATGTAAATGTTGATTCTGTTTATCCGTTCCTAAAGCACACGAGTCTGGCCGCACGCCCTGGACCGCAGGTTTTCTCCTCTGCTTTCTCTCTCCCTAACAAGTGTTTCTGTCATTTTATCTTATCAACAGACTTTCAGAGGACAGCTTTGTGCTACTGTCTACTGTCAAGTTTCATGTTTGTGTTAAAAGTTTCACATAATTTCTGACTCAATTCATTTGGTCATTATATCACATTTGATACCTTTTCAACATGCATGAATATAACCATAACTGTAACCATGATATAACATCAAACACAAGTTAAACACAAACATTTGTCAAAAAAAACACATTTTGTAGGGGACCCACTCAAATGACCACCTGTGGGTCACTGGCACTTACTACATTAAAACCCTTAAACATTATTGTTGTAAGTAGCTGTACATAACACTAAGATAAACAGCACTGATAGATGCAGCAGGAAAGCTATCAAATAGCTAATACAAAGGAAACACCATACTCACAGCTAGTTTATTATTGGCAATGTTCAGAAGTAAATAAGTTAAAAGGAAAGAGCACTTTGAGGAACTCCTGAATCCAACTAACACACCCTCTATGGTAGAGGCAGAGCTGGAAACTGATGGGGTACAGTCGTTAATTTCCCTGATGGAGGTCACTGAGGTAGTCAAACAACTCCACAGTGGCAAAGTCGCAGGGGTTGATGAGAAATGCTGAAGGCTCTGGATGTTGAGGGGCCGTCTTGGTTGACACGCCTCGTCAACATTAAATGGAAGTCTGGGACAGTGCCCAGGGGGTGGCAGACCGGGATGGAGGTTCCCCTATTCAAAAAGGGGGACCAGAGAGTGTGTGCCAACTATAGGGGTATCACACTTCTCAGCCTCCCTAGTAAAGTCTACTCCAAGGTATTGGAAAGGAGTCATGGGCAGGATATCGAGGTGTAGTCGTGGAGGAGAGGGGTTGCAGTTCAGTGGCCTGAGGATTTCATCACTGCTCATTGCAGATGATGTGATCCTTATGGCATCATCGGTCTGTGACCTTCAGCAGTCACTGGATCGGTTCGCAGCCGAGTGTGAAGCGGTTGGGATGAGGATCAGCACCTCAAAATCTGAGGCCATGGCTCTCAGCAGGAAACCGGTGGATTGCCTACTCCGGGTAGGGAATGAGCCCTTACCCCAAGTGAAGGAGTTCAAGTACCTTAGGATCTTGTTTGTGAGTGAGGGGACGATGGAGCGAGAGATTTGCCGGAGAATTGGAGCAGTGGGGGCGGTACTGCAGTCGCTTTACCGCACCGTTGTGATGAAAAGAGAGCTGAGCCAGAAGGCAAAGCTCTCAATCTACCGGTCGATCTTCGTTCCTACCCTCACTTATGGTCATGAAGGCTGGGTCATGACCGAAAGAACGAGATCACGGGTACAAGCTGCCAAAATGGGTTTTCTCAGACAGGTGGCTGGCATCTCCCTTAGAGATAGGGTGAGAAGCTCAGCCATCTGTGAGAGACTCGGAGTAGAGCTGCTGCTCCTTTACGTTGAAAGGAGCCAGTTGAGGTGGTTCGGGCATCTAGTAAGGATGCCACCTGGGCACCTCCCTAGGGAGGTGTTCCAGGCACGTCCAGCTGAGAGGAGACCCCGGGGAAGACCCAGGACTCAGTGGAGAGATTATATCTCCTCACTGGCCTGGAAACGCCTCAGGATCCCCCAGTCAGAGCTGGAGGGTGTGGCCCGGAGAAGGGATGTTTGGGGTTCCTTACAGGAGCTGCTGCCCCTGCGACCCGATCCCGGATAAGCGGTGGACGGATCAAACTTAAGAACAAAAGTCTAATGCATACTCCACTATACACTGTTTGTCTACACACTCATACTCACAAAGACCCAGGTAATACAAACAGCTTTATGAATGCGCTGCTCAGGAACACAGTCTTTAGTGCTTGTCGCTGAGCCCCTCAACTGGAGCAGCTGGTGGTCAAGAGCCTCCATAACCAGATATTCACAGGTAATCAGGAAATGTTCCTTCAGTCTACATTGCCAGCTATGCATTTTAAATGGCTTTGGGACATATGAACAAATTAATAAAAAAGTTTGAACTGGAGACCAATCCATCTTCCATCTATCGCCACATCACTGCAATACAGTCTTTACCAACTGCACAAACAAACACTGCCAACACCAAACGTTGCTATTGTCGCTCGAGCAGATGGCAAGAAAAGCAGCTGCTAAGCAGGTTTTAATTGTGCTGTTGGCGTCTGCTTGCTGCTTTGCAACTTATGAAATATGTGGACAGAGCATATGCTTCCAATGTAGTAACTACTTGAGGGCTTAAAGGGATATTCCACACAAACTCTACATATTTGTAGTTTGTCTGTTTGCTTAGCATGAGGCTGTGGTTAGCTTCAACTCACACAGTTACTTCCAATAGTGACCAGTTTCCATAAATGAGTAAAATATCCATAGAGATCTCTTGGATGACCCGAGAAAAAAGTTCATTTGTTTTTTGCAACGCTCTCATACAGTCAGAAAAATAAATAATAGACACATTATGGGTTAGTGAATGCAACCAAGCAAATCAGAGCACTCCGGCAAAATGAGATGGCATTTTATGAAATTAAGATATTGCAACAATATACAATATTTCCCTCTTCTTCTCTGTTCCTTTTTTTGCTTTTCTATTCTTCATGCTTCTTCCTCTTTCCCCATCATTGCTCCAAACCTATTTATCAATATCTTCTATATTATATACATATCTCATTCTCTCCCTTATATTTTGTCTCACCCCCTGACTTCCCTCTACTCTACCATCTCCTTTTGTTTTTCCATTTCCACACTCCTCTAGTCCTCCTTTCTTCTTAACCATACACCTCCTGCCACACATCAGCCCCGTGTTCCTTCTCCCTTTGCTCTCGCTTCTCATCCATCTCCTTCCCCTCCTCTTTGTTCATCTTGTATTTACCATAGGACCAGCTCTGTGCAGTAATTTAGCAGCCAGTGAGTCCTGGGCCAAATCAGCTTCTGTAGACATACCAGTGGAAACATGAGTGATTTCCCAACGGGACCACAGACACTTCTAATGACATCCGCAGGGACACAAGGAGACACAGGAATAGGATGAAGAACAACAGACAGGTGGTGAAAATGAAGTAGAAGAAGACCATTAGGTAAATGGGTGGGGACACAACCCCTGATGGAGTTAGATATCATCCAGGTCAATTAATTATGAGCTTTAGTCGGCCGAGCAGGAAGTGTGATAAACTCACACATGGGACATCCGCAGGGTTTCTTCAGATATTCCTCTTTGCCAATGTTAGCACTGGCACATAACAAATATGTAGTGGCTTCATGTGAGGTCATATTTAACAAATGTGTTCAAACTAGTTGAAATCTGTTTGAATACTCCATCACACCACGGACACTGGTCAATTTTGAGAGTTAATTAGTAAAAACTATTTTGCTTCCATTGTCCCAGTCCGCTTCTCTCCTTACCTGCTGCACCTCTGTATTTTCCCATTCACCCACAGACTCCACCTCACTGGCCAGCTACTCCCACCTCATCAGCTCACCTCATCAAATCAAAACAAATTTATTTGTATAGCCCAATATCACAAATGATACATTTGTCTCAGTGTGCTTTACAGACTGTACAGGTTACGACACCCTCGGTCCTTAGACCCTCGCATCGCACAAGGAAAAACTTCCTAAAAGAAACCCCATAATTAAAGGGGGAAACATGGAAGAAACCTCAGGAGAGACTGAGGAGGGATCCCTCTCCCAGGACGGACAGACGTGCAATAGATGTTGTGTGTACAGGATAAACAACATAGTACAAATACAACATTTGACAGAAAATGATGTGTTGAAAAAGAGAAAGTTTGGATGAATCCAGGAAAATGTCTAAAAGGCTTCCCGGTGTTCAGCAGGACCAGGGCAGCAGGCGCAGCCATGATTCCTGATCCTGATGTAAACTTTATCAGTGGCAACCTGCCACATGAGAGACACAGAAACTCCGGGGATGATACCCCTCATCAGTTCACCTGGGCTCCAGCTGCATCTCATCTTCAATCCAGCCAGTATTTAACCTTCTCCTGCTCACTCACTCAGTGACAGATTGTACTTGGACTCATGTGAGACGCTCCAGCACAGTTCTGGACTGATTTCCCAGTGACATGCATAACATTTCTTATTTCGGACTAATGGAAAGTAAACATGCAAAAATATTCAGAACTTGTAATACGACAAATTATTGTCTTAATGTTAGTTATGACCTGGGCAAGTTGTTTATGTATTAGTTAAATACTTTAAGTTAAATAAAAGCATGTTTACCCTAAACTGTCTTGAAAACTGTATCACATTTTACAATACATATCTTTAAAGGCAGTTTCTTCTAGACATGTTATTTTCTTTCTCATAAATCTCCACTTCAGTAGCTCTTACATACACCACACTTTACAGTTGCATTCCTATCTATATTCTACAGGTTTTTACTGAGGGGTTTGTTGATATATCATTCATAGCTTGATTTTATAGAACATTCTCTTCCTAAAAACATGGCAAAAACTTTATTTATCTTTTTTCGCTGTTGACACTCAAAATGTTCAGATCTTTGGAGTGATACAAAGAGAGATTCAGACTTTCCTATGTAAAATATATAGAATATATAAAATATATCCAATGTTCAGATTTGCGGTCTTGGAAACGTATAAAAATGTTAAAAAGCTAATGCCTCATTTGCATATTTAAATATAACATTTTCAGAAAATTTGTAATACATAAAATCATTGTCTTAAGGTAAGTAACAACACACTGGGTACGTTTCATGGTGATATCTACTTATTTTGCTATACTATATTCACATGTAAAATATAGAAGTAGACGTAAATTAAAATACGTGTCCTCACTTATGCACATTTACATACATGTAAGTTCTCCTGGAGGGAGGCTGGTGGTGGCAGATGTGCACCTCCACATGTGAGTGTGTACCTCACGTGTGTCAACTTCCTCTGATGGGAGGCAAAGGCGACCTCCCCTGTATAGAAAAAGACTTATGTCCACACTACGTCCCTATAGATACCTGATTAAGTGATGGTGGATGGAGAGATGGACGGAGAGGTGACAGGACGGACACCTCATTCATAATGTATGTGGATGTGGTGCTGACAGCTCTGCTGACTGATGGAAGGATACTGTGGAGAGTTGAGGAGCTGGGTAAATGAAAAATAACTTAAGCTGTCAGACCTGCCATAGTTTGGCCCTAAAAAGCACTTACTGTAGAAGCAAACTCATCATCTAAAACTATCACATGTGCCAGTCAAAATTTAGCTCATTAACTACACATTTGAAACTCTGCATTACTGCTAACCATTTTTCGAAGCATACCATGAATGTTCAGGTTGATGTCCTACCTTCCATGCAGCCATAGGCAATCAACTTTCAATCCTCTCCTCACGTTACCTTGCCAGGTGCTGCAGTGCTCACCTGAAAAGCATCTGCTACTGCTGCTTCAAGAGGCTTTATGGAGGAAATACTTGTGCCTTGGTCTCTGCCGCTACTCCAGTTGGGTGTCGTGTGACTTTGTGGTTTTCCGGAGGTGGATAGGGACCAACTCAAGGATGTGTTCCCTGCTGATACTCCTCGGAGCACTGCTTCACTTCAGTAAGGTAAGAAAAAGCTGCTTGTGTTATTAACATAAAAATACCTGTAATGTAACATGCTTATGATGTTGAGGCAATAAACTATGAGGCAAACCAGATGTGTTTGTACAGTAGGCCGTGTCATGCAGTTTGCTGAATGCTACAATCTGCTCTTGTGCTGTGGCTAACAGCCTAGCTATGTGCAGGGTTTGTATTGGTATTACATTTAAATGAAGTTGTTGTAGTGGCTGAGATTGTTTGTCTTGTGGTGGTTGTTAAGCGTGTTATGTTTATTTATGTTGGGGTGATACATAAATAGTAATTGTAGTTGCTTTTTGGGTTCTGCTGGCTGAGTGCAAAGTCAGATTGAGGGTAATATTATTGGCTTTAGGGATCTAAACATGACTCTTGTTTGGCACACAGCCTATTCACATACCTGCTGGTATTTGCCTCTAATATTGCCGTCAGTGGTGACTCAATAGGGCTTCTGTCTCACACACACACGTCACAATTACAGTTTCTCATAATTACATTTTCTTACAGCATTAGAGAGTAGCTTGCTTTACTATTCTTAATATCAGTGGCTTAAAACTGCTGAGCTCTTTTTTGGTTCAGGCCGCTCTACCTGTGACAAACTAAGCTACTTGCAATGTTCCATAACATTTTATAACCGGAAATTGTCTGATTATCTTAGCCTGCGGCTGAATATCAGGTGGATTGCTGGGTTTAGATTTATTCATGTTTATTCCCCTTGTCACCTCAGGAGAAAGGTTAGGCAGCGGTTTGTGCCTGTCCCAGACATGAAGTAGATTAAAAAAGCTTGGCTTCATTTCACAATGAGAGTGCTACTTGTAATGTCTGTAAAATTATCCTTTCCTTTCGACGCAACATGTTCTAAAATTCTAGGAATGCAATGTATTTGACATTCAATTACTATGTTAAAAATAACATTAGTGCCATGCAGGCAGGCTTAGCAGAGTTTTCCTAATAAAACACGTTGTTGTTGAAACCTGTGTAGGCTTAAAATTTATCAGGAATCAATAAAGAATTGGACTGATAAGCAGAATCGATAACAGTGTTGCTATCAATAAAATCTTATACGTGCCAAATATCAACTCAGATATCAAATATCAGATTTCCATTCATATAATAAGCTGTTGCATGTAAACTAGATGATTGAAATGTAATTTTGAATCAATCTAAATGAAGTTTGTTTACCTCAAACTAAGATTGCTGCCCCATCAGATCAGCATTAACACACCATCCGATACACTACTCTGCTACTGCTCTATGAAATTAGTAATATAAGGGATTCAATGATCATTTATTGTCAATATGCAGTTGTAGCTTAGTTCATTATGCTACAAAAACAATAATACGCTTGCAACAGGATAAAAAGAGTGTTTGTGTTTAATGGGTATACACATTATGACAGTGATTATTACAGTATGGCAGTGTTACTTTTGACTATCTCCCTCACCCTTGAGAAAATACTCAAACTTTGGATGTGAGAATTGTGAGATCATTACACTGAGCACCTCTGCAGGTTTGGAGGTTGCCATAGTGACTGACTTGTTCACCTTCTCAGGAGTGCTACTGGTGGATGATTACTGAAGATGAGATTGAAGTCTATTAGAAATATTCAAATTAAGTTTCTTCATATCATTCTGCCTCCAGCTATGCACTGCAACTATTGAGTGGGGTTACAGTAATGACTCCAATATCTTTGTCAGTATTTGTTCAGTGGTGTAATTCATTAGTTAGTTCACAATTGTATGTCTGTTTGTGCATGTATGTGCCCGAGCAATTGTGTGTTTACGTCAGCCAGCTGGCACCATGGTCAGCATCTGTAAGGAAGTGGAAGACTGTGTGGAATGTGGATTAGAAAGGAAAAAGTTGAGGCCAGAGGTTAGCGGGGCCTCGTTACAGTGATGGTGTGCTTGCAGCAGAGGGGCAGAAAAAACATGGGTGTGACCTGAATACTAATTTATTCAAAGCACGTCAATCCTTCCTACCTCCTCCTACCCGTCTTTCATAGTATGTTTAATATTGTATTAGGGAATTTGATTCCACTGCAGAGCATTAGCATGTGTCAAATGTTCACGCATGTCTCATTACAATTAAACAAATGAGATACATGTGATTAGTCAGCTCCGGGGGTGTTGGCAGGCATAGGCTATTTTCACTTCCCCATTTCCAGTCTAAGCTAAGCTAATCATTTCCTTACTCTAGCACTGTAGGCTACTTATCCACTCCATCTAATATGCAAATGTCGGCAAAGAAACCTGAAACATCCAGCGCAGAGCGGACTTGTCAATACAGAGAGCGAGAGTTTTTGCATTAGCATTGTGAAAGTTCGGACAGCAAACATGGTAGTGTGAGCAGTAGGCTAATTGGATGTAAACTGGACCCTGAAGCTTCCTTCCACTATCAAGAAATCCCACAAGATATTATTGTATGTTTCACAACCACTAACGCTGTGTCAGCCTGAAACTGCCAGATGCAAGCTAAAAATCAACAACATAAAACATGCTACACTTACCATTCAGATACGTCTGCTAGTCGCCGATTTTGGTGCATAACAGAGTTTGACTTTGGCTCAAACATGTAGGCTATGGCGGGATATCTCTGAGGTTTCCTCTATCGACTAACTAGCCATCTTGATGAGCACTGCTCTTTCACAGGCCAACTTAGTGCAAGCAGCAAGGGTGGTTGATTTTACAAACTGAAACACGTGAGAATAGAAAAGAGGGGGAATGTTAACACATAGATATGACATTGACAGTAATCTAATCTTTTCACTAAAGAAAGTTGATGACCATATTTATCAAAACATTTAACTATTCAATACTTGACCATGGCCTGCTAGCTAAACTTACTAGCAGGCTATTATCCCTAGCTTGAATGATTTTATAATGATTATATGCCCCGACTTGAACCTGCAAAAACTGATTACTTTAGCAACTTGGGAGCAGCAGGAACAAGTTGTAGACACACTTTTATTACCTTTTAAGGTTGATATTGTGAACCTTTATTGAATATTTGGCTCTTTAGCTGTTAAATGCTCCTCCATGTTCATCACCAGCTAGTCGCTAACTGTCTGCCGTCTTGAGTTTGGCAGGTGGGTTTGTTAAAGCTTTTTCTAACCCTAAATGTGACTAATCAGTCCGCCACTCAGTGTCTTGGAGAGCTCACCAGAGGCCGCTTCATTTATTTGTTTCCCCCTATGCACATTAGTTGATGCTTAGCTTTCGTACATTTGCTCCTGGGCAAATAGCTAGCTAACAGTTGAGCTATCATTAGTTTTACCTTTCTTTTTGGGTCTAGAACTACTACAGTTGTCACTGGAAGACTGAAGGAAATCACATTTTCAAACCTTCACTATTTTTGTAGGTATTTATAGGCTATATGTTTTACTCTCCTGTGCTGGTGTCCTCCTGGCTGCCTCGCCACTGTCTTTTAATGTTGTATTCTAGAGATGAATACTAGTACACGTTTGATCCACTGATATGACGATGAAACAAATTGAATTTACTTAGAGTTGAAGTCCTGTGACCTTGTAAAGAAGATCATTCGACATCAATGAATCTCTGGCCGCAAGGTTAATGAAGTTCATACCAGTTTGTCTTTGAACTGCAGACTGGTGAGTTGTTTGACCTGCGTTTGGACCTGATCTGACCTGCTAAAAGTGGATGGCCTTTACCCAGCTGGCAACGCTATTTTGATTTGGAATATATATTTCCTGTCAAAGTATGGCATGGCAGGACAATTGCAGGGCATGTCAGGAAGCAACTATTAGAACGGCTGCAAACATTTCTCTCTTCACTAATTTTACTCAAAAATATAACATTAATTCCAGGAAGGTTATATGGCCCCACTGATCACTAATGGAGCTCAAGTGTGGGTAGTGATGGCGAGATGAAGCTTCATGAAGCATTGAAGCTTTCCATCCAATTGGTTCGCTCATGGGCCGAAGCTTCATGGTGCTTCATTTGCTCTACTGCGCCATCAAGTGGACAATAAATGTAAAACCGGCGAAGTGCAAGGCTGCAGTGGATTTAAAGTATCTTTGCCCTAAAGATTCTTTGACGCACACATATAAGACTGAATATAATGTTCTATTTAAAAATAAAGATGGTATTACGTGTTATTGAGAAGAGAGTGCCTGGAAAAAAATGTGGGCTTTTTACGCCTTAAATGATAGTGCAGTTTAAGATTGGACAGAGGGAAGGGGAATGACATGCAGCAAATAGCAGCAGGTCTGTTTCGAACCCCGGGCCGCTGCGGCAAGCATTTGAATGTGGGTCGCCTGTACACGTTGGATGTACATTATTTTTTCAACAGATTTAGATTTGGTATCTTTACTTGCTCACAAGGAAGATGATGCTGGCGTGCATAACAACTGTTTCGCTAGTTGGCTGGCTCCATAATGATCCAATACAAACGCAATACCAACATCTCAACAGCAACAATGCATACTACGACAACAACAACCCTCAAATTTGCGGTTATATAAAGTGTTGATTATGAGGGGGCTCAATTGCAGTTCGCTCCCCCTTACATTTCAAATCGCATGCCAAACCCGAAGAAGCCGATGCGCGCTTCACAAGCATCTTCCGCGATTACTCGACACGGAAGGACACATCACTAGGTGTGGGCAGAGGCGTGGCCAACCTGAAACACAGGAGAAAAGAAACACACAGCTCTCTTGCAAGAGGCTGGGAGAGGCAGTGGAATGTAACACTAACAACAATCTTTCAATTGTTGCAAGTACTTTACTTGGCAGTCTTTAATCAGTCACAAACATACTGTTGGATCTAACTGCCCAGATGCCTCAACTTTGTCTGTTCCCCGGTGCAACAACTAATACTTCCCCCCTGGCAAACGTACAGTATATTGCAACAGACGGCAAAGTGCTGCAACACATGTCTTTTGGTTTAATCAAAATAATTTTTAAGGATTCTGTTATTCGACAGTATGTTTGTAATATTATTATTATTATTATTATTATTAAGTGATGAAGTGGTACACTTTGCAATGTGCTTGTTTTGCTGCATTTTTTCTCTCCAGAATAAATGATATCACTGTCTTTTAGAGCAGTGGTCCCCAACCACCGGTCCGTGGGTCATTTGATACCGGGCCGCACAGAAAGATTGAATAAAAAAATATTTTATTTTGAACGTTTTTTTATTTTGAAAAATCACCGGATACATCTGTCTGTGCGTCTGTGTCTCTTGACACATGTCAAAGACGCTCGTCTGTCACGTGATACTTTACTTAAAAAAATTAAGCCCACAAGCAACAATGAGTGGAAAACAAATGTCTTTAAAGAGCTTTTTTGGAAAAGGGAAAAGACCCAATGAGGAGACATTTAAAAGACAATATCAGGAGTCCTACTTAAAATACGTGTTTATCGCTACAGGTGATTCTCATGTGCCGCTCTGCATAATATACAGGCTAGCACATGAGGCACCCGGCGTTAAAAGACAAGCCCTTGGAGTTTTTTGAAAGAAAAAAACAAGAAGGACATAAACAATTAATGATGGTCACCACATCAACACATGCGAGTGCACTGAGCGCGTCATATTTAGTGACTAACTGTATTGCTAAGAGAAGAAACCTTTGACTATTGGTGAAGAATTTATACCCCTATATTGGACAAGCTCGTTGCAGAGACACAAGTTTTTTTATGCACTTTATATTTGTTTTTATAAAAAATCGGTCTGCGAACATATTGTTTTACATGAAACCGGTCCGTGGCATAAAATAGGTTGGGGACCGCTGTTTTAGAGAGTCGGTATTATTTCTGTCGTATTTTTTTAAAATGGTCTACATGGGTGGGAGAGCTTTTGCAACATCAGCATTAGCAGAGGCTCTTCAATCATGTATAGCTAAATCATATCAATAGATTAGAATCTGTTAATGTGACTTTCATTCACAAATAGCTTGTGTGTAATCGTACAAATGGTTACAAATGATAAAGCCAGGCGACTCAGGCAAATGAGTCTGTTCCTCTTTTTCTCACGCTGGGAGAGGGCTGTTCTCCCACAGAGAGGATAAAGCCAGACATGTCCGCTTCTTCAGAATATAATAGGGACAATGTAGGTGTTGTAAACAATTCCCAGAAGCATGTAGCCATTCATCAAACTCACTCTCTTTTAACATATCATGGAAATTCACCTGGAGAGAGGCGATATTGGAGTGACAAAGAATTAAGATGAGAGGAAGGAGGGGGAGTTCTGTAGGGGTTGCTGTTTTCACACAATGGCTTTACAGGCTGTTCAGATTTATCGATGCAGTTTGGTGAAAGGAACTATAAGCATGTTAGAAAGGTAGCTAACAACCATCTATTATCACACCTAATACAAAACAGCTGCTTGGCCAAAGGACAAAGAGGTTAGGTGTAATCTGTTAACCCTTATTCACGCTTCATCATCCTCCTCATCTTCACCTTCTTCAAGCTTTGTTTTGTTTTGGGAATCAACACTAAAGAGATGCTTTCCTTCTCCTCGTGTTTATCCGTGACTTGTTTTATATCATTGATTGCGCTTTGGTTCTGCGTGTGATGTGCAATCATTCCCTTGGTCAGTGCATATTAGCAGTGACGTGTTTTTAGCAATCCTGTTAAAGCGAGAGCTAAAATTACTTGGCTAATGGTGAAGTGACGGCAGGACAAAAGGAATCAATAGTGCCGCTCGAAAGCATGGAGGCAAAAAGGTGTGTAATTGGCGGACTGGTTGAATAGCATAATCAACCCAGAGTTACAACTTCAAAAATGACTCTTCAAATATGTGCGACACCTGAGTGCTGATGCTGAGCATCCAAAACAGAAAGAGAAGCCAATAGCATTTTAATTTCCTGTCCTCTATTTTACCTCATCTTTCAGTCTGCCATAGAAGACATTCTACAAAAGTGATTCAAAATACATTTTATTAGATTATTTTCCGTCACTCACAATGTTTTTATGTTAAAGCACAGGCTATACAGTATGTCTCGGTGTGCGAGGATCAATAGTAGATAGAGCTATAAGGACTTGTACTGTATAAAGTAGACTGGAAATGGTTCAAGCCTCATTTCACTCTGGCTCCATGTGCCAGGAGTGAATGTATGGTCCACTGGGTCATGATGTACTTTCAGATATAATGTGGCAAAAGGCTCTTTCATCAGTTACTACAGAAACCACAGACAGAGAAGGAGAGGAGGGTGTAACCTGGGGTGAGATGGGCTTTATGGATTACCTTTCCTTACATGTAAGAAGACCGCCTACACACGGACTACCACACACACATACACGATTCCTCTCAGAATACCACCCATCCGAATCATAATCACATGGCGGGCAGGATAATAACTTGTCCGCAGCCCTCTCCACACGAGGGCTGAAGCAGCAGAGAAAAGGAAATTGGTGATTATTGAAGCTGACACGTGTCGTTCAATGTCTGGACTGGAGCTGGCTAACACGTCTTCCCCGGAGGTTTATGTGTGTGTGTGTATGTTTGTGTGGAGATGTGTGTGTGTGGAGATGCATGTGTGAGTGTGGAGATGTATGTGTGTGTGCAGGAGAGAGTTGGAGAGAGAAAACGGGAGGAAATGGTTTGATTTCTACATACAGTAGTTTGGTCTAACCTGAGACATAATTTGTGATATTAAACAATTGTGTTGAGATGAATAGAACGGATTTACAATGTTATGAGGCTGCTTCGTTTTGTTTGGACAATTTTCATGTGTTAATTTGCATTGATAAGACCTTCAGGGACTTCAATCCATGCTAGCCATGTTCATGTTGCTTATTGTAATTACAAGATTGTAAATAGATTTCACGTAACAACTTTCAAGTCGTAATAACGACGAAATATGGTGATATTTCACATATCTACCATGCCGCATTCACGTCATATGAGAGGCCAGCCAGACATGCTGGGAAAATGTACTACACTCTGCTGGTTTAGGATTTTGGTTCAGCCTAACTAAGGACATAGATTATCAGAGAGTGTCTAATGACTGACGCTTTCAAGTTGCATTATGGGAAATGTAGGATCCAAGTTTTTTGGAGCTTGACCCATACAATCATACACTCATTAAGTTTGCACATTATGTCCTCATTCTGTTTATAATTGTTGAATTGATAATTACATTTTTCAATGTAATTGAAAATTAATAGAGTATTAATAGATAGAAATAAGGC
This sequence comes from Cottoperca gobio, assembly GCF_900634415.1. NCBI lineage: Eukaryota > Metazoa > Chordata > Actinopteri > Perciformes > Bovichtidae > Cottoperca > Cottoperca gobio. The sequence goes on from NC_041371.1 coordinate 19,660,185, forward strand.
TAAATAAGGCTTTCAATTTGACTAATAGGACATAATAGGGAAATGCAAATATGATTAGTCCATTTCAAATTACTATTTATTTTTTAAGGAGGTTTGGGAGTGCCATGAATGACTCCTGGAGTGCTCATTTAGTGAATATTATGATATTATGATATTTGTTTAAATTGGTGGGTTTTATCTTTCCACTCTCGCCATTTCAGATTTGCACTTTGTAACCTTGTTAAGAAATGTAATATATAAAATGGTTAGAAAGAGAGGAGGGAGAGGGGGGATGGGAGAAGGGATGAGTGGGGAAAGTGTAACCTGGGGAGAGATGAGCTTTATGGATTATCTTTCATCACAATTTGTTTATATGGATAAAAGATTCATGTTTTATATTCGATCCATATAAAAAAATGATAACAGTTTTGGCCATATCGTCCAGTGTTACCTACTGTTTTGTGTAGGTGTACTTACAAAACAGTCTGGAGAAAGTACAGTGCCAGTCAAAAGTTTGGACACATTCTCATTCAATGTGAATGAGAATGTGTCCAAACTTTTGACTGGTACTGTACTTGTCAGGTTTGTCAGTATTTTCTCCGAGTGCAGATACAAACACACACTGTTGGCTGGATAAGGGGTAATGTATGCCGGTGTTGATGTGATTTTTGAGAAGATAATAGCCACTTACACTGAGATGGTGATCAGCGTAGATGCTTATGTTATTAGATATGGCATGACTGGCTTCAGATAAGATTTCAAGAAAATAAATTATACCTGGTTTGCTTAACAATGTTTTCTTTATCCAAAAGACAATATGACAAGATTCCAGGGTCAAAGAAGGGAAATGTTGGCAGAGCTTGGTCCATACATACAGAGACTTCCATCTCTTAACTCGTCTTTCTTTCTTCTTCCGTCTGTCATTTGTTTTTCACAAACATCAACAGAACAACATATGTGAACATCTATACAGACATGGGGCAGGTGCAATTATAGACTGTATTCTCGTAAAGGTACAAGTCAGCCATAAACCTGATTTATTTCAAAATAAATAAAAATACTTTCAACTTCAGCTTAGGTTCAGGGTTTTTCAGTTTGTAATTTGAATGACAAGTTCTGATCAATAATAATAATACCTAATACTGCCTCAAGACTCCGGTGCTGGCCTACCGTGCTTTGAATGGATCAGCCCCTTCCTACATCCAGACCGTGGTCGAACCATACACCCCAGCATGTTCACTTCGCTCTGCATCGGCCAATCGGCTCACTGCTCCCTCACCCAGAGTGGTGGAACAACCTCCCCATTGATGTCAGGTCAGCAGATAGTCTTCACACCTTCCTTCGCAGACTGAAAACTCACATGTTTTGACTGCACCTCGACGAAAAAAATAATCTGTTCTTTGTATGTGACTTATTTGAAGCTATTAATAATTTGAAGCTAAATTAACTGTAATGTAATGTAATATAATGTAAAGTACACTATTTCAAACAACACACACACAAACATTAAGCCCCTGCAGCCCCCCTTCTGTTGGTCTAAAATAAAAACCTAGCTCGAGCTTCAATTTCATAAATAAGTTTGGCAATCATCAATTAAAATACCTATATATTAAAATACCTATATTAAAATACATATAAACCTATATTAATGGTCCTAGTATAGAACCATGGGGCACACCCTTTAATGCAGGGAGAAAGAAAGAAGAATGAGATGTTATTTTATACAAAAACACTCCAGGTATCTCATGTAAATGTAGCATATTTTGTTCTTTCACACAGGCAGGCTTGATAATGACATGTACTGCATGCTTGAAAAGAAAATCACAGGGTTTCTCTCCCATCTGTTATACAAAAGAAAAGCAATTATGTGTACAGTAATTTAGCTTGCATGCTTTAAAGGTTTGGGAACACCTTGTAACGCCTTCACCTCCACATCTGAGTAAACATCCATTTATGATTGCTGTGAAAAGGAAAACATTTATTTTAATTTTTTTGTAGGTATTTGCACTCAAACATCAATTATGAGATAATTTCCTATTTCTTTTCTGGAACATAACTCATTGTGAATTATGCAAAAAATACAAAGCCTGTCCATGCCAGACAAGGTCCGCTTGCTCCAATCAAATACACTATTAATCAAGAAAAACCATTTGCAATGACAAACACATCAACTAGCCAGCATCATGGGGAGGGAAAGAAAGGTGCATAGGACAAGTGGAGGAAAACAGGGAGGCTATATATTCTTTTCTTTTTTTAATACTTTATTTACAGTATTTGTTGTTATATGTTTTACAATGACAAAATATATTGAAGGACATACAAAGCAATCTCAAGAAAATACAACATGAATGAAACACAAACATAACAAAATAAAAAGTCTGCCAGAGAGTTTACAAAATTACATAAAAAGTCTTTAAAAAGGTTTACACAATAGTTACATCTCAGGCGCAATGTAAAGTAACTAGAATAAATTAATAGAGTTAAACACCACACCCACTCATGTAGCCAGGCAGGTCAGAGTCCCTATAGATCTATGGTCCCCAAATGTGTGTATTGGGTTTGTGCAGACACAGTCCAAATGTCTCTGGAATAGTCGTCAGAGATTGTATCAAAAATTGAAGTCCAAAAGTTGTATAATGTGGTTAAAACCAGAAAAGATGTGGATGTGATCCTTCAGCAGAGCAACGCGGTTCGGTTTTGTTTTCGACTAACCTGTAGCGTGAGTTAGTGGAACTCTGTTGGTGTCTCTGAATTCAAGTTACTGGCCCAGACTTCCCTGATATGAGCTGAAGAACATTTTGATACTAGCTGCTTGTAGTCTGGAGGGAGCAAAAAAGGATGGGTGGTGGGGGTGGACTTGGTGAGCCACTTTTTATCTAATTTAATATTTGAAAATAATTTCATTAAGGTAACTTTTTGTTGAATTGATTTGTCTAACAAGGCAGCACTGGGAAACAAAATAGCAGGAAGTGAAACATGTTTAATGACTGTAGCCATCAAGGGTTCCTTTCAGTGTGGGCACTGAAACATTTCCAGTAGGTAGGAGCCCTGGAGTTAGCTGTCCAGTAATAGTGTTTCAAAATTGGCAAACCAAGACGGTCCTTTTCAAGGGTTTGTAGGTGAGCCTTGGATATCCTGTGTTTTTTGTAACCCTATATAAAGGGCAATTATAGAATGGAGCTTTTTAAAAAAACATTTATTTATAACCTTTATTTTACCAGGATAGGTCTCATTGAGATTAAAAATCTATTTTTCAAGAGAGTCCTAGCCAAGATAGGCAACAGCACAGTTACAGACAAAAAACTGTCACAATCACAACATTAATTAAAATTTAAGTATATGGGCATGTTTTGAAACAGATATTGAAACCTTGGTAGACACACCATTTTTGGGTAAAATCCTCCAGGACTCCATATTCACTTTGAGTTGTTCCTAAAATATGCGTTAAGTTTAAGCAATCAGATAGGTGAAACTATTCACTACTCTAAAAGGTATTTTTTCAGGAAGTATTCAGTAAAGTGATCAACTAAACGCATTAATTTGCTCTTTTGTCCAATTCATGGTATAACCAGAAATACTCCAACTGAATGGTTTTTTGAGAAAGGGGAAAGAAGAGAGACAGCCTACCTTGGAAAAAGCATAGATTGCTGCAATATTAATACTTGACATTCCTCATCTAGATTTACATTGGCATGATTATGTGTGAAGAGGTGACATATTCTATAAAGTTGGGTGATGACATTCAACTTGAAAACTCACTTCCTGTGCACACTCACTGTCGTTTCTAATGAGAGGATGGCAGCTGTCCACACTTTAACCGCACATTTTCATGGAAATTAAAAGCTGCCTATAGTCACCTTTCAAAGGCAGTAATGTAATTTGAAGTGTGTGTGTGTGTGTGTGTGTGTGTGTGTGTGTGTGTGTGTGTGTGTGTGTGTGTGTGTGTGTGTGTGTGTGTGTGTGTGTGTGTGTGAGAGCCAGTATAGCTTTATCTGAACAGAGCGACTTGCCATCCTTTAGAATATATAGTTTGTGTTCTTCATTACTTTGTGAGCCACCTGTTACTGTACACAACAATAATCTGAGTGATCTTGGACATGATTCAATGTTGGAGCTTCACTTTAGGACTATTAGACGTATATGCATTAATTACATTAAAATCTATTACAGCATTACATTAAGTAGTCTCTCAAGGAAATGTGTGATCTCAAGAATGAGCACAACTTCAAGCATTCCCTGCAATATATGTAAGACCTTTAGATTTTTTTTGTTTTCCACAAAAAAGGTTCTAGACAGAAGATTGCTTACCAGTTCAAACAATCACTGCAGTCCTCATAAGAATAATCTAATTAAGGAACATGTTTATGAGCTTAAGTCAAGTGAAAGTAACAAAGTTCTTTTTTAGTTCAATGGAAAGAACATTCTTTACCTACAATTTGTATTGTATGGTTATGTACTCATAACAAACTAATCAACTTGAATATTTGAAGATTAACCATCTCTAATTTGATACCTAAAATAAACCTTATTTTTTATAGAACTTGCCAGTTCAGTTCAGGGCAGAACTAGAATTACCACCTTGCGGTTGTACGCCTCCGCCAACCAGTCAAGTTAAATCCATGTCTGTTCAAAATGTCATAATTAGCATATGAATTCTTGATTTATTCATTTTTTTCAATCTTTGTTATCTATAATACAAGATAAGGATAACTTTTTAACTGATCATACATCAGCAACCTCCTGCTTTAATCCTCCTTACACTATAAAAAATGAAGCACCGATAAGTCGTTTGAACAGCAATGATGAGGTATAGCATGTAAGTCAAAGCTGAAAAGACCCCATAATGCTCAAAAGACCCCATGATGCTCAAAAGACCCCATGATGATCATCAAGTAATTTCTAGATTCTGGAGAGTTTTGCAATATATTGTGGAACAAGTTTCAAGTTTTTTATCTGTCACATACTTAACATGTATCTACATTGTGCAGTGAAATGCATTGTTGCCCCCTCCAGTACTGTTCTTGATATGATACATAATACAAATACAACAGTGCGATATATTCTGACAATGTCCTGTCTGCAGTGCAGGTGTAGAATGTCTCGAGTGTTTGTGGTGACATTTGAGAGGCAGCTGTCCCGACACCACAGATTCTCCACCTCCTCCCTTCAGGGTATCAATGTATATACGTTATGATGTTGTAATACTGTGTGAGAAACTTAGATATTTTGGGTTTTTATGTTGTGTAAAGGTACAGTGTGTGTATGTGTTAACTTGTGTTAAAGTTGACACCATGTTTTTTATTTTATTTGTGACAGCAAAAAAGTTTCACTGACACTACAACGTGTTCTATATCTTTCTATGAAGAGTTTTTTATTTTCGTGTATTATTGATTGTTGTCATTTGTTTAGAAAAAACAGTGGGTATCAAACAATATCAATATATTGACTTTTTGTTGGAAATATGACAAATGTTTCAATAATAAATAAAGATGCTGTTATTTTTGACCCAGTTTCCTATAAGGGAAAAAGTTGTCTGGTAACAAAGATATTTGAAAATGTATGACCGAGGGACAAAGAGCACAAGTATTTTCATTTTTTGGGTCACAGTCTGCCAAACAATACACCCACAGTCTTTATGTTTCTGCTCTCTCAAGCCTCTTGTTGTGCAGAGATACAGAGTGTGAGGCCTGACGGGGACCAGACACTGCTCTGTGTCTCACCAGTCTGCCTTTGTCTGCAGATCAGTGCTGAACCTGCTGCTGCAGAATGGGAAATCTTAGATACAGAAAAAGAAGATCCTCCATAGATTGGTTTGATTTCCCACCAGATTACTGTAGTTTGTGATACATTTTGCAGGTGACTTTCAAGTCCCAAGTCCCATGCAATGCATTCACAAATTACAATCACAGTTTCCTACCAGCATATGAATTGACTCTTCATCCATGTTTTGATATCTAACTGTAAAGCAAGAAATCTCTGTCTGTCTGTGTGTGTGGATATGTCCATATCTTGAGAACCGTTCATCCAATCGAATTCAGTCAGCCAATCTATTCCAAGTCAATTTGGCTTCCTTTGATTTAACAAGTGATTTGCGGTTCTCAAGAACACTGCAAGCAGCAAACAGCCACCTCAAGAACAGCCACATCATGAACAGCCACCTAATGAACAGCCACCTCATGAACAGCCACCTCATGAACAGCCACCTCATGAACAGCCACATCATGAACAGCCACCTCATGAACAGCCACCTCATGAACAGCCACCTCATGAACAGCCACATCATGAACAGCCACCTCATGAACAGCCACCTCATGAACAGCCACATCATGAACAGCCACCTCATGAACAGCCACATCATGAACAGCCACCTCATGAACAGCCACCTCATGAACAGCCACATCATGAACAGCCACCTCATGAACAGCCACATCATGAACAGCCACCTCATGAACAGCCACATCATGAACAGCCACCTCATGAACAGCCACATCATGAACAGCCACCTCATGAACAGCCACCTCATGAACAGCCACCTCATGAACAGCCACATCATGAACAGCCACATCATGAACAGCCACCTCATGAACAGCCACATCATGAACAGCCACATCATGAACAGCCACATCATGAACAGCCACCTCAAGAACAGCCACATCATGAACAGCCACCTCAAGAACAGCCACATCATGAACAGCCACCTCATGAACAGCCACATCATGAACAGCCACCTCATGAACAGCCACATCATGAACAGCCACCTCATGAACAGCCACCTCATGAACAGCCACCTCATGAACAGCCACATCATGAACGGCCACATCATGAACAGCCACATCATGAACAGCCACATCATGAACAGCCACCTCAAGAACAGCCACATCATGAACAGCCACCTCAAGAACAGCCACATCATGAACAGCCACCTCATGAACAGCCACATCATGAACAGCCACCTCATGAACAGCCACATCATGAACAGCCACATCATGAACAGCCACATCATGAACAGCCACCTCAAGAACAGCCACATCATGAACAGCCACCTCAAGAACAGCCACATCATGAACAGCCACCTCATGAACAGCCACATCATGAACAGCCACATCATGAACAGCCACATCATGAACAGCCACATCATGAACAGCCACCTCAAGAACAGCCACATCATGAACAGCCACCTCAAGAACAGTCACATCATGAACAGCCACCTCATGAACAGCCACATCATGAACAGCCACCTCATGAACAGCCACATCATGAACAGCCACCTCATGAACAGCCACATCATGAACAGCCACCTCATGAACAGCCACATCATGAACAGCCACATCATGAACAGCCACCTCATGAACAGCCACATCATGAACAGCCACATCATGAACAGCCACATCATGAACAGCCACCTCAAGAACAGCCACATCATGAACAGCCACCTCAAGAACAGCCACATCATGAACAGCCACCTCATGAACAGCCACATCATGAACAGCCACCTCATGAACAGCCACATCATGAACAGCCACCTCATGAACAGCCACCTCATGAACAGCCACCTCATGAACAGCCACATCATGAACGGCCACATCATGAACAGCCACATCATGAACAGCCACCTCATGAACAGCCACATCATGAACAGCCACATCATGAACAGCCACCTCAAGAACAGTCACATCATGAACAGCCACCTCATGAACAGCCACATCATGAACAGCCACCTCATGAACAGCCACATCATGAACAGCCACATCATGAACAGCCACATCATGAACAGCCACCACAAGAACAGCCACATCATGAACAGCCACCTCAAGAACAGCCACATCATGAACAGCCACCTCATGAACAGCCACATCATGAACAGCCACCTCAAGAACAGCCACATCATGAACAGCCACCTCATGAACAGCCACATCATGAACAGCCACCTCATGAACAGCCACATCATGAACAGCCACATCATGAACAGCCACATCATGAACAGCCACATCATGAACAGCCACATCATGAACAGCCACCTCATGAACAGCCACCTCATATCATGAACAGCCACATCATGAACAGCCACCTCAAGAACAGCCACATCATGAACAGCCACCTCAAGAACAGCCACATCATGAACAGCCACCTCATGAACAGCCACATCATGAACAGCCACCTCAAGAACAGCCACATCATGAACAGCCACCTCATGAACAGCCACCTCATGAACAGCCACATCATGAACAGCCACATCATGAACAGCCACCTCATGAACAGCCACCTCATGAACAGCCACATCATGAACAGCCACATCATGAACAGCCACATCATGAACAGCCACCTCATGAACAGCCACATCATGAACAGCCACCTCATGAACAGCCACCTCATATCATGAACAGCCACATCATGAACAGCCACCTCATGAACAGCCACCTCATGAACAGCCACCTCATGAACAGCCACATCATGAACAGCCACATCATGAACAGCCACCTCATGAACAGCCACCTCATGAACAGCCACCTCATGAACAGCCACATCATGAACAGCCACCTCATGAACAGCCACCTCATATCATGAACAGCCACCTATCATGAACAGCCACATCATGAACAGCCACCTCATGAACAGCCACCTCATGAACAGCCACCTCATGAACAGCCACATCATGAACAGCCACATCATGAACAGCCACCTCATGAACAGCCACATCATGAACAGCCACATCATGAACAGCCACCTCATGAACAGCCACCTCATGAACAGCCACCTCATGAACAGCCACCTCATGAACAGCCTCGCCACGAACGTGCACCGCACTAGTAGCCCCAGTTGACAATATTATAACATCTACGCGTGTCTAAAAACTGTAGAAAAACGCTATGCGAGGTACGCAGTACTATAGGTAAACAATGGTTTTGCTGGTGACGCGTTTCTAGCGATGCGTCTGGGTGTGATCACATTTGACAGTTTATCTGTTAAAGTGAAAGACGGGTTGAAAAATACAGCGTCTTGGTATTTAAGATCTTGTCAAATGCAGCTTCAAAGTATTAGTTTTGCTGTCTTTACAAATGTTTTATGATCCGTTATTCTGGTTTATATTTTTTGGTAAATATTTTAAAAAACTTATGATTTACGCATATGCCACCCTTCTTAAAGAAGTGATGATTTATACAGTATAACTTTTGTACCACTGTATTGGATGGTGGTTCTCAGATCCAAAAAGCCTTTTAGTGTGTACAGAAGCGATATAATTGTTATGCACCATTACTGTGACTTTATCATGACCCTGATACATCTAAACATTAACCAAATATCAACCTTGCAGGTTGTAATATAAAATCAATTGTGATTTTGCACAAGGCACATTGGAAAAGCAGTGAGCTATTAGGCGCCTAGAATTTTTTTTATCATTTAACTTGAGTGCAAGTCAATACTTTAGAATAATTCTGATGAATGATATTAACAGAAGCATCTGATCATATCAGGGTTCCTTCACCACGCAATATAAGCCTGCAAATCATTACTGTGTGTGTGTGTGTGTGTGTGTGTGTGTGTGTGTGTGTGTGTGTGTGTGTGTGTTTGTGTGTGTGTGTGTGTGTGTTGCATGTTAATGACCATTGATCTAAAGTACTTTGATATCAGCTGATACTCATCATCTCCAGTATCAGCCATCTCTGCGGGAAAAATGAAATAAATGGGGCAGTTGCAGCTGTTCATGAGGGGATTGGATTCATGACGCATGTGTGCTGCAGACAATGAGAAGTCAGAGAACTTCTCAGACCATGAGAATGCTGGGACTCTTTGTCCTGCACACATTATGTTGTGTCCTATGTTAACACTATGTATTAATATATATAATATATACTAATACTATATATTCATTTTCATAGTTAAGTGCCCTTTTTTATGAGTTTGTTTACGCTTGCAAACCCCACTAATAACATGATTCGACGATAGGAAAGACTCGGTCAATCAGAGAGCTACACACATGACATCGTGCTAAAGTAACGAGGATAAAGTTAAGAGGTTCCAGGCAAAAGTCAGCATCCTCCCCAATTGATGATCCGTGAAGATAAAGAAACAGTTGTTCTTGTATTGCAATGTAGTGCTAGTTAGTTTTTATGAATATAACAAGTGAAAATATAAGATCATGCTGTTATTTCAGTTTAACATAACCCTGTTACTTACATACTTGTTAAATATTTTCAAACTGTTTGCTGACCATTTGGCTATCCAAACATTGGGGGTGGCTAAAGTGTATTTCCCCAAATGTAGTTAAGAGCAGGAAATGACCACTACCCTAAACTCTGATAGCATCCAAGACTTACATTATATATTAATATATATATATATATATATATATATATATATATATATATATATATATATATATATATATATATATATATATATATATATATATATATATACATATACACACACAGTGGATATTCTTACATTTACATATTGTGCTTTTAACTTAAAAATCTGAAAGTAGCCTCCAGTCTTTAAAAAACAAACCATGCACAAACTTGGCATAGACTCTTGCCTTTAACTCAGGGTCTGTCTGTCTGTGGCGAAAGATCCCAAATGTGCAAACACTCACACACAATAACCTCTCTCTTTATATCTATATTCCAACAGAAAAAACCAACACAGACACACACACACACACAGACACACACACACAGACACACACACACACACACACACACACACACACACACACACACACACACACACACACACACACACATGTACTGAAACCGCACATGGCAACTGATGTATACTCCTACTTGAGAGTAACTCCCATTCCATATTTCTTTCAATTGTTTGCAGCTCTCCCCAGGGTGGAGCTGTGTCTAAGAGCAGCAGTAATGGTTTACTGTGGGAGCTGTGCAATAAACATATAGTTCAGAAGAGCCACAGAGGAACACTTCAGCACCTACAGTATCTGTCCCTTATAGATGCCCATTGTGCAGGCAACTTTAAGAAATACCACCATATTAACACTCTGGGGTCACAATAATGAGTCTACTGTACGTTGGAGGTTTTTATCATTCTTTGAGATTCTCTCAGAGATGCTCGGAGGAATTGAGACAAGCAAATTGATGAGGTGGCCTCCAGAGATCAAAGTCAGTTTTCATAATAGTTTTATAGCAGCTTACAGTAATGGGTTTATTTTCGCTCGGTTCTCTTTGATATGTAATCTCAAGAACGTCAATAAGAAAGAGAAAATATCTCTGACATTAAGGTGACCTTCGGTTGGTGGGCCCGGCTCCGGCAAGGATTGTGATTGGACAATTATCTGGTGATGAAATCTTTGCTTTTGATCAAGTGTTTTAAAATACACTGCCGTTCAAAGGTTTGGAATCGCCTGCCACAAAAGCTTGATTGGGTACAGTTACAGGACCTCTCTATAGTTGTGAACGGTCTTTCATGGTTTTAGGTTATAGTAAGTCGTCTTTTCAAATAGACCTCATTTTGTACGAAGGGTTTGTTTTGTTCATTGAGAACAAAATGCTGTACAATAGTTCAACCAGACAATTGAAAGGGCAGAAAGAGACAAACAAACCTCTGAGAAACAGTTCAATAAGAATAGAAGAAATCTGTGAAATGAAACAACCCGGTCAGTTTTCTGTGGGCTGATCAGAAAACGTGTGCGTTTGAGAAGCCAATTCAGATTTTGCTCTCCTTCCCACGTCACATGCAGGCTCATTAAAATATAGTTAAGAATATATATATATATATATATATATATATATATATATATATACATATGTATAGCTGAACATACTATGAACCGCCAAATCACAGTTTAAACCTATTAAATCTGACCATTGAGTAGACTGCAGAAGACCCACAGCTCAAAATAGAGGTTCCAACAGTATTCCCCCTGTGAAGGCAACACTGTGGAGTAAATTGAGTATTGAAAATGCAATGATTCTGTTTTGACAAATACCATATATGATAATTGCCACTTTCATTCAGATGCTATATATTCGAGTACTTGTTTATCATATTACACTGCTGTAGTGGTTGTTCACTTATTCATTGCTAAGCTATAAGTAAATGTTTGCTCGTAATGTGAAGGCGAGAGAGACGCAGCACCGTGACAACAGGCGTGTTTGAAGTCCACACAGAAATCAACAAAATAACACAAAATCTGGCTGCCGGTGATTTTCTCCATATCGCCCAGCCCTACTTCTAATGATTTCTATCATCAAATTATAACAATTTAATATGCAAAATAATTATATTAGGATATGTCTTATTTTAATAAGAAATATATCTGTATATAGCTATTTATATAAAAAAAAACACCCCTTTAGATCTTTATTCACTTCATTATAGCCTACCCCAAAACTTGGTCCATCACCCTTTAAACATCACTTTAATTAATAATAATACTTTTAATGTTTATTATTTTCTTTGTTTGCCGTACGCTTTATCCTATGTATTATTTTTAGTTGTAAAGAATATTGGCACCATGGTTGATTGATTGATTTTTCCTAGCTTGTTTGCTAAAACGTAGTCTCCGTGATTCTTCCTATTGACCACAGGTCTTCAACAGGGGGTCCGCAGGGGGGTCGCAAAATTGTTTGTAGGTAAAGCAATTAATCTTTTTTTTTTTTTTTTCACATTTCGCCTTTCGCATTCACATTCCCTTCTTCGTGAAGGGCGCCGACACACACCTACAGTCAGAGACGGCTCCCCCGTCGCACAGACCTCTTCAAGCCTCTTCTATACAATATATACAGTAGGGGGTCCCTGCTCCACGCTACACCAGTTTGGGGGTCCTTGGTTGAAGACCCCTGCTGTAGACAACCTTAGAGAGACCTTTTATCAGAAAGTCTGCTACTGTCTATCTGAGGAGATTTACAATGCTAAGCTAGCTTTGCCAAAGTCATGCTGCAAAAACAATGAGTCACAGGTTGTAATGTTACTTACAGACAATAATTAATCAATGTCCAATACTCCAGTAGGTATTGTTGGTACACAGCTAGAAGAGCAGCCGCAATGCACACACACAGAACATATGACTCCTCCTCTCTCTCTTATTCCATTAACTGGGAGCCTCGCTTCAAAACCAGGTTGAATTATTTTCAGTCAGCTTAATGGGAGGAGGGACTGATTCTTCTGAGGGTGGACAACCTCTGTGCGCTGCACCTTGCTACATTAAACACACACATAGACAACCACACACAGCAAGCACAAAGCCATTCATCATGGTGTCAGTGGGAAGACCCGTGGGGAGGACTCCTGGGTTAAAAACTACTCGAATTAGAATTCTATGTCACATGTTTTCCCTGCTCTCTGCTTGTGTGTGAGGGCTGGCGTGTGGGGGATGTGAGAGGCAGCGCAACATGATTAGGATGAACAACAGTTTGTGAATTTACTAATTAACTTCAAGCTTCATTGTCTTCTGCAGAAGGCTTGACACAAAAAACATTCATTATATCTTTTTTTTTGCAATTTTCATTCAAAATCATACCTGCATTGCAAGGTGCATAGGGATCATTATCCGTGTGCTTTTCTCCACAGGGATGCTGAGCCCTCCTTGGTTTTAAATGACATTCCATATGGTGTGAAAATATTGAATCACACATCAGCTATCCAACCATTAACCCAGAAAATGTGCTCCAGGTGTCAGAGAGCTATTCTTCTGACGATGTGGAGGAAATAACATTCCCATTAACAAGATATGAGCCTTTTTCAGGAACAATTAAATTTGCACAAAGATAACTTTTATGAACTGAGCATACATCACCCACACAGCCTGGTGTCAGAATGAAGTCCTTTAAATGTAGAGAATTGTTATTATTGAAAATACAAAGCCTTTTCTTTCCACAGATGAAGACAATTTTCACAACGGCTGCTTTGCTGCAGTGGTTTTATCACTTTTATTACCCCACTCTCTGCTTCTAGCCCAAAAGGAAATATAGTGTAAAAAGGAAATGTGCCTTTACTGTACCATAATAAAAACATAATGTGTTTTGTTTTTACACATATGAAAGGCTGTCACTCAGTGAGTTCTTCCTCTATAATGGAAGATTGCTTGTACTCCAGGAGAGAGAGAGAGTGTTTGAAGTGAAGGAGAAAGGTTATGGATGCATCATATTCTGAACAGTATAGTGGTTAACAGGCCATCATTAGTGTTATTTATTTCAACAGAGCACAATGTAAAGAAATGTAACCTTGCTTTTCTCAGGCAAACGGCTAAAATATACTTGAAGTTAAATAGGGTGGAACTATTATCATTATAGTATTGTTTTTGACACACAAATAGAGGAAATCACTTCTAGAAGACTAATGAAACACTATGGCGAATACATTAGGTGGATATTGAATTTCACATTATTCACCTCATGTGATAGACGATCATTCTTAAACAGTCTTTAAGACCTTTGATGAACTTGTCTTTTTATAATTTAAGCCTTTAGTTTAAGGGTCTTCATTTTGTTTCAGAGGTTGTTATGAATCCTCTGCTTTTGTGATATGTAGCAGTTTCTATGGAGCTCTCTGTATATGTTGACCTTTGGAACTTGTCATGTGTGCTTGCATGAAAAAGCACATGTATGATATAATTCAGTGATTCTCAACCAGGGGTACCTGTACCACAGGGAATAGTCCTGCACAGGGGTACTTCAACATATTGTGCGGGAGCTGTTATGTGTGCATGAATAAATAATACAACACACATCAAAGCTGATGTTACAAAGTGCTTCACAAGACAATGACATCAGATAAATTAAGCAAAAGTTAAAACAAAAAGGTTAAAACAGAACTTATCAATAACAGTATAATAGAAAAATATTAAAGTGGTAAAACAAGGTGACACATATACAGTATATCTCAAAAGTGAGTACACCCTTTAGATTTTTGCAAATATTCTGTTATATCCTTTCAGGGGATAACATTATCCTACTGAAACTTTGATATAACTTAAAGTAGTCAGTGTGCTGCTTGAATAACAGTATAGATTTATTGTCCTTTGAAAATTACTCAGTACACAGCTGTTAATGTCTAAACAGCTGGCAACAAAAGTGAGTACACCCCATAGTGAACATGTCTAAATTGTGCCCAAAGTGTCAATATTTTGTGTGACCACCATTGTTATCTAGCACTGCTT
Source organism: Cottoperca gobio (assembly GCF_900634415.1). Classification (NCBI taxonomy): domain Eukaryota; kingdom Metazoa; phylum Chordata; class Actinopteri; order Perciformes; family Bovichtidae; genus Cottoperca; species Cottoperca gobio. The sequence continues at coordinate 19,675,285 of NC_041371.1, forward strand.
TAACCCTCCTGGGCATGGAATTCACCAGAGCTGCACAGGTTGCTTCTGGAATCTTCTTCCACTTCTCCACGACGACATCACGGAGCGCACGGATGTTGGACACCTTGCACTCCTCCACCTTCCTCTTGAGGATGCCCCACATGTGCTCAATTGGGTTTAGGTCTGGAGACATACTTGGCCAGTCCATCACCTTAACCTTCAGCTTCTTCAGCAAGGCCGTTGTCATCTTGGAGGTGTGTTTAGGGTCATTATCATGTTGGAAAACTGCCCTACGGCCCAGTTTACGAAGAGAGGGGATCATGCTCTGCTGCAGGATGTCACAGTATATATTGGAATTCATGTGTCCCTCAATGAAATGCAGCTCCCCAGTGCTGGCAGCACTCATGCAGCCCCAGACCATGATGCTGCCACCACCATGCTTGACTGTAGGCAAAACACATTTGTCTTGGTACTCCTCACCAGGGTGCCGCCACACACGCCGGACACCATCTGACCCAAACAGGTTTATTTTGGTCTCATCAGACCACAGGACATGGTTCCAGTAACTCATGTTCTTGGATTCATTGTCTTCAGCAAACTGTTTGCGGGCTTTCTTATGCATCGGTTTCAGAAGGGGCTTCTGTCTGGGGCGACGGCCATACAAACCGATTTGATCAAGCATGGTGGTGGCAGCATCATGGTCTGGGGCTGCATGAGTGCTGCCGGCACTGGGGAGCTGCATTTCATTGAGGGACACATGAATTCCAATATATACTGTGACATCCTGCAGCAGAGCATGATCCCCTCTCTTCGGAAACTGGGCCGTAGGGCAGTTTTCCAACATGATAATGACCCTAAACACACCTCCAAGATGACAACGGCCTTGCTGAAGAAGCTGAAGGTTAAGGTGATGGACTGGCCAAGTATGTCTCCAGACCTAAACCCAATTGAGCACATGTGGGGCATCCTCAAGAGGAAGGTGGAGGAGTGCAAGGTGTCCAACATCCGTGCGCTCCGTGATGTCGTCGTGGAGGAGTGGAAGAAGATTCCAGAAGCAACCTGTGCAGCTCTGGTGAATTCCATGCCCAGGAGGGTTAAAGCAGTGCTAGATAACAATGGTGGTCACACAAAATATTGACACTTTGGGCACAATTTAGACATGTTCACTATGGGGTGTACTCACTTTTGTTGCCAGCTGTTTAGACATTAACAGCTGTGTACTGAGTAATTTTCAAAGGACAATAAATCTATACTGTTATTCAAGCAGCACACTGACTACTTTAAGTTATATCAAAGTTTCAGTAGGATAATGTTATCCCCTGAAAGGATATAACAGAATATTTGCAAAAATCTAAAGGGTGTACTCACTTTTGAGATATACTGTACATACATGTGTATAAATATCAAATCAAATCAAATCAAATTTATTTGTATAGCCCAATATCACAAATTATACATTTGTCTGTAGTGAGCTTTACAGACTGTACAGGTTACGACATCCTCTGTCCTTAGACCCTCGCATCGCACAAGGAAAAACTTCCTAAAAGAAACCCCAAAATTAAAGGGGGAAAAAATGGAAGAAACCTCAGGGAGAGCAACTGAGGAGGGATCCCTCTCCCAGGACAGACAGACGTGCAATAGATGTTGTGTGTACAGGATAAACAACATAGTACAAATACAACATTTGACAGAAATTATGTTGTATTGGAAAAAAAAATAGAAAGTATGGATGAATCCAGGAAAATGTCAATAAGGCTTCCCGGTGTCCAGCAGGACCAGGTCAGCAGGCGCAGCCATGATTCCTGATCCTGACGTAAACTTTATCAGTGGCAACCTACCACATAAGACACAGAAACTCCGGGATGATACCCCGGATGATGAGTTAGTAACATACATTTACATAAATGCATACAGATAGAGAGAGAGAAGAAGAGAGGGAGGGGAGGAGAGAGGAAGAGAAGGAAGAGAGCAGGGAGGTGTCCCCCGGCAGTCTAAGCCTATAGCAGCATAACTAGGGGCTGATCCAGGGCATAAAATATATAAATATAAATATATAAAAATATACACACAAATGGCTGCATATATATATACACAGTATATATGATTTGCCACACATTTGCACATAAACCTAGTTGTGGATTTCATGCCTCTTGCTGTTTCTTTCAGATGATGTGTAAAAGGTATCGGCTCAAAATGTGTAGCTTTGAGGGTACGAGCCATGGCTCTGATATCTGTGATCTTATTATGAAAACAAGTAAGACGTCCTTCACATCCAGTGAGGCTTCACTGAGGTTCAGAAGGTGAGGAAGGGTTAACGTAACAATGTATTGTACTGAATAACACCCTGGGGTCATAGTGGTGGTCTGCATGGTAGGTATCTAAACGTGGTGTCTCCTGCTCCAGTGCATCAGCCTTTGCTGCGACGGAGGGACACCAGGTATTGAAATGACAATGGCGGTGCACCTGGTAGATGAAATATTCATGTAGGTACACATGGAAAATGCCAGTCAAAATGTAAGTTCCAAAGGCAGCAGCACCCATAGTTACGCAATCCTAATGTGTATTTAGAGAATCTTCTTTGTAAAAGACTTCTAAGAAAATTCTAGATTTTATTAAACATCACTTAGAAAACAGAACATAACCCGATTAACTGATAGCTTTTCTTAAATGTTAATATGCACCATGACACCATTGTGCAAGTAAGGAAGCCGCTGATAAAGACGTAGCTTGCTGATACGCTGCCAAGAAGATTACTTGTTTTTCACCCTGCAAATCAGAGTGCATCGTGGGCATTTACCCTCACACCTATAGATCCATGTTTTCCTCACGTGCACTTCACTGGCTGCGGTGGCCACTATAGAGGAAAGATCAGTCCCTTCCTGTTTGTGCTGAGGATAGAAACGGCACCATTTCCCCTTCTTGGTCAGACAGAGCAGCATCTGTCTTTAGTGCTGAGAGAGTTCAGTCTCTGACACTGTCCTGATGTGCAAACTCATTATTGACCATATTTTTGTCAAAGGTGCCTGTATGCTTCCCTTCCCCTTTGATGGGAAAGGTGAGCTGAATGTTGAACTACGTAATGGAAAATTAATAAGCTCTCTATCTCTTTCAAAATGTGGAATGGAAGTCTTTCATGTTGGGAAGATGCAAAAGGCCAAAGAGTGAGAAGAAACATGTCTGACTAAAATATCAGTCACGCTTATTTAATTTTTTCTATTCCAGTCTTTTTCTTTTTTTCAAACCGTGAAAGTCAGCGAGCGACGAAAATTAAATTTGAAGTGATATCAGCAAAGAAAGATTAACGTTCAAAGGTGAAAATGTTGGATTGAATGATTACACAAGCATACAACTTCATGTACTATACTACTACTATACGTATTTATATATATATATATATATATATATATATATATATATATAAATATATATATATACTGTATATATATATAAATATATATATATGTATTATTATATATTAGTATATATTATGTCAGAATATGCTTGTTAGTTTGGAAAGCTTTCTTCCTCCTCTTCATCCATCCATCCATCCATCCATCGTCTACCGCTTATCCGGTGTCGGATCGCGGGGGGAGCAGCTCCAGTAAGGAACCCCAATCTTCCCTTCTCCGGACCACATCCTCCAGCTCAGGACTGGGGGATTCCGAGGCGTTCCCAGGCCAGTGAGGAGATATAATCTCTCCACCGAGTCCTAGGTCTTTCCCGGGGTCTCCTCCCAGCTGGACGTGCCTGGAACACCTCCCTAGGGAGGCGCCCAGGTGGCATCCTTATGTGAAGTAAATTACTCCTGATTGTATTAATCCACACTTGAAAGACTATCATATGTATTTGTCTACCTCAATCAATATGTATTTCTGCAATATTATGCATTTTCTGCACTGTATGTATTACAAGCACAATATTGAATGTAAACACAGTAGGAACACTTCCCCTTTAAGAGAACAGGTCAACAACCATCACTTCCTGACTCTGCTGACGGAGGAGCGTGATGGGGCCAACGAGGACTAATGAGGAGAAGGACAACGCCTACTCCATGTATTAGATTAGATGTTTATGATCCTTTGTCCAGAACTTTGAGCAGATCCGTGAGACAGCAACCTGGGTGTTTCTTAGCCATTCAGTCTGTGGAAACGGGGAAGTGATTAGTGTTCTCAGCTGAGAAGTATTTTCCATGTTTGACTTATCACGTTAAATATATCGATTTAACTAGAAGATTGCTGTTTTGATTCGACATTCAAGCTCCGAGTTCTTCATCTTTTTCTTCAACACTTTGGTGCCCCGTGTGTGGCTCCTGCCAGGAGAAGTGAAGAACGATTGCCGAGTATTTTTGTCTGGTATTCATTGTACGTGGCCACGAGATCAGGTGAGAGGGAACACCAGTTAAGTCAAATATTCGCTACAGGTAGAATTAGGAAATTCATCATTAATGAATGCCAGCAACAATATTCGACGGTCATAGCTAATACAACTGCTGTTAAACGATAAAAAGCAATCTTGAATGTTGAAATACATGTGATAAGAGCAAGCATTGAAGATATTAAATGTGATAAACTGATGTATTAAAAACCCGTAAGGAACGGTACATGTTAATAAATCCCAAGGAGGGCAGTAAGGTACTGGACAACGTCTACGGTGGATGTGAAGTTAATTTAGTTTCATATAGAAAACGTTAGTTGGTAAACGTTAAGATTAAATGTTAAAAAGACCTACGCGAGGCAAATAAGTATAGTGTAACTTCAAGACTTATGGAAAGCCTAGCTTAGAGCTAGTACTGTGCCAGAGGAGAATATTGAGAGTATAAGCTTGATTACGTGATGGAATTGATGACGATCGCCTCATAGTCTCAATGACGTTATATCTCATCTCCTTTTGGACAGCATAGTGGTAAAATAAGAATGTTAAGAAGACTAATTGTTTTGTGAGTAAAGTGTATCTCAAGCAGGTCTAAGGCTAAAAGCTAGGCTAAACTAGCGCTGATATTTGCATTTGAGTTTGTAGATCAGGTGAAAACTGTACAAACTGACTGGTGGACGGTTGTGAAATCAAAGAGAACCGTACAGTGTATGTGAAGTTGTTTTAAGTTGGAAAAACGTGAAAGAAGGAGACGTTTTTGTGAAAGGCCTCATAGATTAGGACCAGCTAATTATGGCTATGTGATGCTGGGTTAATAATTCCGCCTACTTAAAGTGTTTACAGCTAAATGAACTGTAAAATAAGGTAATGTTAGACAATAATAATAATAATAATAATAATAATAATAATAATAATAATAATAATAATAATAATAATAAGTAAGTAAGAATTGCAGCTCAAAGTACTTCACTGCAAAGACATAAAACATTAGACAGAATAAGAGCATTTACGGTACAATAATCAGTGTTGATGTAAATAAGTGTGAAAGACAAATGGTATAAAATAGCATTGGAAATCATGCCACGTTAACCTATGTGCCGGGAAAATATTTTGAAATATACGATTTGGGATACCAGAAAGAATATCTAGTGATAATGAGACACATTTTTAAATGATATCATTGAAGCATTAACAACAATGTTCCCAGAGATTAGAGACTGTTTGTCTTAGGCAGCAGAGGTTTTAGGAACAGGTCCACAAGGACACTTTAGGATAAAGGTAGAAAACAAGAAGACTGCAATCTCAAAGAAGTCAGTAGGAAAGGATATGAAGTTACTACAGTAAGAAATAGAATAGCATGGAGACAGGATATGTAGAAAAGAATATGTGGCTTGACTGGAAACTGTATACCGCTAGCTCAGTAAAGATATTGTGTGTGTGTGTGTGTGTGTGTGTGTATGTGTGTGTGTGTGTGTATGTGTATGTGTATGTGTGTGTGTCTGTGTGTGTGTGTGTGTGTGTGTGTGTGTGTGTGTGTGTGTGTGTGTGTGTGTGTGCACCAGCCAGGCCCCTCCTTGCTTTAAAGCCCAGTCCCAGTTCTACTCGGGCGAATAACAGAGTACACCTTTCTGTTAACAATGATGCACAGTGTAACAGAACCACTCAGCCCAATTTGCAAAAATCTCCTTAAGAGATATTCAACTCACAGAACCAATAGCACAAGACAGAAATATGTGCATTGATGACACTGGTCGAGCGTTTCTATGTTTGGCCCACAACAGGTCAAACTCTTGTGAGCTTGAACTCAGTTGAAGAGAAGCACAGCACCTGGGGAGAGCTTCAGCTCCACAGCATACAAGAGATGCAGTAGGAGTGCCCCGGGGAGTGCCAGAGATCAAATCAAAGCAGGTTTCGACTCATTGTTTTTATGGTGAGCAACTACCAATAAGAATGTGGATTGGATTAATTACATTTATTGCATCTAACAGAGGTTTATTAATTATTACAAAGAATGCCGTTAAGGGGCAAGCTGAACAACAAGCAGCTTCCAGCGTATTGACATGATAGAATGTCTTTAGACATGCTCCGAGCAGAAAAAGGAGGTGTGTGTGCCATGTTTGGATCATCCTGTAGCACTATTATATCAAATAATACTGTTTCAAAGAGATCAGTTACCAGAGCCTTACAAAGATTGACAACATTATATAAAGAATTAGCAGAGAATTCAGGAGTAGAGAATTAGTCTGCCACCTCCCTAGGGAGGCGCCCAGGTGGCATCCTTACTAGATGCCCGAACCACCTCAACTGGCTCCTTTCAACGCAAAGGAGCAGCGGCTCTACTCCGAGTCTCTCACGGATTGTTGAGCTTCTCACCCTATCTCTAAGGGAGACGTCCAGCCACCCGTCTGAGAGAACCCATTTCGGCCACTTGTACCCGTGATCTCGTTTTTTCGGTCATGACCCAGCCTTCATGACCATAGGTGAGGGTAGGAACGAAGGTCGCCCGAAAGATCGAGAGCTTTGCCTTCTGGCTCAGCTCTCTTTTCCGTCACAATGGTGCGGTAAAGTGACTGTAATACCGCCCCCGCTGCTCCGATTCTCCGGCCAATCTCTCGCTCCATTGTCCCCTCACTCGCAAACAAGACCCCGAGGTACTTGAACTCCTTCACTTGGGGTAATGGCTCATTCCCTACCCGGAGTAGGCAATCCACCGGTTTCCTGCTGAGAGCCATGGCCTCAGATTTGGAGGTGCTGATCCTCATCCCAACCGCTGCACACTCGGCTGCGAACCGATCCAGTGACTGTTGAAGGTCACAGACCGATGATGCCATAAGGACCACATCATCTGCAAAGAGCAGCGATGAGATCCTCAGGTCACCGAACTGCAACCCCGCTCCTCCACGACTACGCCTCGATATCCTATCCATGAAAATCACAAACAGGATTGGTGATAAAGCGCAGCCCTGGCGGGGGCCAACATTCACAGGAAACGAGTCCGACTTACTGTCGAGTATCCGGACACAACTCTCGCTTTGGGCGTACAGGGATTGGATGGCCCTCAAAAGTGACCCCCTCACCCCATACTCCCGCAGCACCTCCCACAGTATCACCCGGGGGACCCGGTCATACGCCTTCTCCAGATCCACAAAACACATGTAGACCGGATGGGCGTACTCCCAGGCCCCCTCCAGGATCCTTGCAAGAGTAAAGAGTTGGTCTGTTGTTCCATGACCAGGACGGAATCCGCATTGTTCCTCTTCAATCAGAGGTTCGACTACCGGCCGAACCCTCCTTTCCAGTACCTTGGAGTAGACTTTACCAGGGAGGCTGTGAAGTGTGATAACCCTGTAGTTGGCACACACTCTCTGGTCCCCCTTTTTAAATAGGGGAACCACCACCCCGGTCTGCCAACCCCTAGGCACTGTCCCAGACTTCCACGCTGCCGCCCTTTTAGTCCTTCGGTACCTTGCAACTGTTTCCGGAGTCCTCCCGGATAACATAACCCAGAAGGACTCCTTATTCAGTCGGACGGCTTCCCTGACCACGGTGTTCAAGGGTTACCGCCCCTTGAGGCACCTAAGACCTTGAGACCACAGCTCATCATCGCAGCTTCAGCAATAGAGGTTTTGAACATGGCCCACTCAGGTTCAATGCCCCCAATCTCCACAGGGATGTCTCCTCTTCAGTAACTCTTTATTGAATAAAATAAAGTACAACCCAAAAAATAAAATGCCACAGGGGAGTACACGGCCCAGCACAGAGAAAATAAAGTGAAGCTGGGAAAGCTATTTTGACTGGCTAGTCCGCTGGGAGCATGCTAACATGTCAGTGGTTACTAACTACTGCACAGTAGTTCACCAACTAGCTTTGTGAGTATTCACTACAGTGAATTGCAAATTAAAACATACTGAAGAGTCAACACTGTAAAGACAAAGGCATCCTTCGAAGCTTTCAAGGGACTTTTATGAGGGACTCATGAGAGATAGCCTTCTGTACTTTTAAAATAGTCTCTGCTAACAGGAGTGGCTAACAGGCAGTTTTTTAAGGCTTCTATGAATGACTGATCATTCTACATGTTTTCTAACACATTTTTATTGAACTTTATGACTTCAGTCTTTTTGTGTTTCTGTTGCCTACATCATCATCGCCAACATGACAGATTTCATTTTCAGTTGAATATGTAGGAATATGGCAGCACATGTGACATCTAATGGAAATGATTAAGTTAGGCTGGAAAGATGAGATGAACTTGGACTGAGGATAGAAGAGGAGAGGACAGGAAAGGAGGAGGAAAGAGAGAAGGGAAGGTGGATACTGGCAGCCAGCCCCATCAATCTATCTGCTGCATCAGCACATACAGTGCTTGTAGACATTACGCAACATACACATGCAGAAATACACACCCAGCTCCTATCTGAAGGGGAAGGTAGAGTTATTAAATCGTTTTGATCTTTATGATCTTTAAGACCTGTGTGTATAGTGTATGTATCACATCAGTAAGGCTTTGATTTGCCTGGTTCAACATAGGATGAGATATCTTCAGATAGCTGGTTGAAAAAATTATTATTATTATTATTATTATTATTAATTAATTATAGTTATAGTTAATAATAGATATATGATGTAACTGTGTAACTCCTGTGTGTGTCAGTATACTAATTAAAATGTCAAAATAAGTATGTTGAGGTAAATATTTAGCAAATATGTTCATTTCTAACTTTTGTTCATAAAACACCTTTACCACAATTTGCTCATGCAATTTAGTGGTATATAAACATAAGTATTTAGAGGAGAGAATTACACAATGATGTTAATAAAGGTTGTTTTGATGGTGATGATGAGGATGTTGAAGTCAATACTGAGGTTTAAATTTAAAAAGCGGGAGAGAGTGGGAGAGGAAGATAAAGCAGGTGAAGCATGAGGGGGAAAGGAAAAGAAAAATGTTACAAAAAGCAAACTCACATTGACAAAAACTATTTCTCACTTGTCTAAACCACTACACCAATTTAAAGAAGTCTGAGTGAGTTGTTTAAGTGAAACTGAAAAAAATAAAGAAAAGGGGAAAGCATCCTATAGCAGAGAAAGTTGCAGAGAAAGTAAAAAAGAACTCAAACTCTCTATCTCTACCTATAGATACAGTGCAGCAGTTCTTTTTTTTTATCTCAAGGCACACCCTTATGAAGAGGACATTTTCAAGACATGTAATTGTTTTTTGTACTCAAAATATTGATCCTCATAAATATAGAACATAATATATTAAAATGTACATCTACAAAAACAAAACAACATATATATATATATATATATATATATATATATATATATATATACATTGCATCTCAAATAGACAATCCACAGCAAAAATGACTGAAAATAACAAAGTGTTTTATTATTAATCACAAATACAAGGTTAAATGTAGTAAAGTTACAAAACGTATTTCCAGTAATGAGTTTGAGAAATGAGAAATGCTTTTTCACTAGTTCTCTAGGTTTTAGTAATAAGTGCTTTTATAAAATCAGTTTTTAAAAGATATACTATATTACACAATCATGTGTCATGAACCCACAAATCAGATTAGATTTTTTGCAATAACAAGGCTAGTTCTGGTGCTACAACAAAAACAAAAAAAAGATCATCAATTACAATGTCCTATAAATGTGTGTCCTATTACAATAACATGTTGTACATATGTCATTTCAATTTATTTGTAAAGGGCTATTAGCGTTATTGTAGGGCTTTAGTTTTTTTTACTTACATAGGTAACATGTGCCTGTCTCCGTGACGGGACAGAGATAAGTGCTCCACGGTAAAGCTCTTCCTAGAAAACGTTAAATACGGCATTTAAGGGACAAAATTCCGTGGCACACCAGGCCTGTTTGAGAACCACTGTGAGTGTTTGTGTTTGTGCTTCATCACTTCTAACATCCTGCTGGTACGACGATGCCTCCATCCAGTTTACCTGACTTCTCTCTCTGCCCTCGTCACTCTGGTACATTTATTCTCTTGCCCTCTCCTACCTCTCTCCTGTCAGCTTTGTTCAGTGTTTCACCCAGCATCCCCGGGCATCCCTGACGGCGGTTCACAGCACTAATGGGGCATTGAGAGACAGAGAGATAGAGAGAGAGGAGAGAGCGACACATTGAAGAAGAGAAAGACGTTTGAGGTTTGAGTAGCGTGGTAAAACAGAGAGGCTGATCGATACCAGAGCCCCGTGGGTGAGGCAGCATGCTGGGCGCACAGCAGGTCATATCTGTTAGCGCTATTCTTTCCTGCAAGTGTTTCCCGATTACTCCGATCATCCAGGCAGTGTTCACAAGAGTGAATTCAAACTGTGATTCCAAGCTTTTGTTTTCGTTTTATGGTGTATATTTACATTCTTATATACAGTGTTCATGTTCATAACAGTCTTCCAAAAGGAGTGTGTGTGTGTGTGTGTGTGTGTGTGTGTGTTGTTCAGTTACAGAAAATGTGCAACAGCCATAAATAAAGAAAACAATCAAACTTAAAGTCCACACCTACGTGGTTTATGTGCATGTTGGAAATGCAATGTGTTTTTTTTTACAGAGCGTTTTCAAATTAGAAGGAATGACATTTCCGCAGGCAGCCAATATGTTTTGCAGACTGTATGTGTGCTGCAGGCAACCCAAGTGAAATACCACTGCAACAATATGATGTAAACTGTGATAAAGCATGGCATAGATAAACAAACATAACACTGCTGCATCAGTCCCCGAGGCCTGTTCTTCACTCTCCATTGTAAAAGTTACTCACAGTGTAATTGTTTGAGAAAGTTAAATTATGTTTTCTTTTCAGATGAGAAAAAGATGGTGTGGAGACTAGTAATTGCAGATATGAGTTTTACACTGTGTCAAATGTTGTTCTGTTTGACTGAGTTGGGATTTGTTACTAAAAATCTACTGGGCCATGTAGTGTATCCGACAAAACAATATACTTCACAACTACCATCTGCTTCATTCTCTACACCCCAATATTCAGCAGACATATGTTAACTCTCTCTTACAGTTTGCAGATTTAAATTGTTCATCTGGCTGACCGTAGTTTCAGCCGATGTCTTAATAGCATCATTGTGTTCCATCATCTTGAAAATGTTTAATACACCATCAAATTTAGTTTGACTTTTTAATCCTTCCCCATTTCTGTGTTCTTACAAAATAACAATGACTGAACGTGAACTTTGCCATTATTGTATTTCTTCGTCATTAAAGCAGCTGGGGATGTGTTGTCTACTAACACACTGACATCAGGATCAACATGCTGTGCAGCTCCAACCGGAGAGAAAGCACCGCTGAGGCATTGATGGCTGTTACAGCCTGTTCACGAGCGTGACACTGGAGGTACTCATCCATCAATTTTCTGCCTCTTTTTCAGGTTTGATTGAATCTCAGGTTTTAGGGAATTGCACAGACATCTCCCCCTTCAGTAGATACAAGTCAGTATAGTCAAGGTCAGACATTATAGGGGATATAAACGTAAGAAACCATATTAGGATCTTTAAACTCCTTCACTAGCAGCAGTGACTCATTCTCAAACTGGAGGGAGCAATTCACTGTTTTCCGGCAGACTGCCAAGGATTTGGAGGTGCTGACCCTCATCCCCCACTGTTTCACACTCAGCTGCAAACCGTTCCAGTGCGTGCTTGGGGGTCACAGTCTGAAGATGCCAGCTAAACCTCATCGCCTGCAAAAAGCAGAGATGCAATCATGAGGTCTCTATAGTGGACATAATCCGCACCTCGGATGTGCCTCAAATTGACATACGTATAATAATGTGTTATGTATACGTCAGATACAACACCGCTGTGGAAAAGTTGGACGTATTTGGACTCTGACACACAATTTTAGCTCATTTTCATATATGCTGGCACGTTTCTGCCATACGGAACTGTGTGACAGGGCCGTATGTCTGGAGTGTTCGACGTAACGTCTGCGTCCTTCAAACGATCACAACTTACCCTTAATTTATATCAACCTATTGCCGATATTTCGTATGCGCCGACATACGTTTCTGTCATACGGATGTGTGTGACAGGGCCTTTAGCAAGAGAAGAGTTCTGCTGTGCTTAGAAGGTGATAATGAAGATGGATCCCAGTTTCTTAGCATTCTTAGCAATTGAGAATAACTGTAATACAGTGTGAGAGGGGAATTAATTGAATTGAATGAAGTCCAAAGTGTGCTAAAAGATGTTGTTACGGCCACGGCCAATGCCATCTGCCTTAAGTATCTGTGGGGGTTATTATGTGGATGTCTGCACCTTGTTTCCCTATTAGGTATGCAGATTAGGATGTGTGATCCCACCTTGATAACGACCAAGTTGTGATTGGCGTGTACCTGTTCTGGTCCACCAATCCAAGGGACGCTGGAGAGACCAGAAGCTACAACTGCCTGGCCAGCTCGACAGTCGGGGCTGCTGGTGTTGTCAGCCATATGCATTCTGTTTGGGTCTGAGACTGTAGCACTCATATACAGAGTAGCTTGAATGTTGTTTATTGGATACTGAACATGGTACTTGTTTCGTATTTCGTGCAAGCTGTTCACATTATTTAGTTTGTGATAGTTTGATCGTCAGCTTGGTGAACAAGCTGTTTAGAGATATTTGTTAAGCACGTTAGGTGCTCCGGTGCTATTTATGCCTTGTTATGTATTTTGTATTAATCCAGTTTTGTTTTAGAATTGGTTTAAGTTGGGGTTTATTTTTTGTTAGTTTGGCTTTGACGCCTCATTGCTCTCGTGTTAAGAGACCTCCTTTTGTTCTATTTTGTGTCTTTAAAAGCAATTGTTTGCCAATTGTCCATATTACATCAATAAATATATCTTATTTTACCATAAACATCTGGTGTATGTTACTCCCTTTTCCCTCGCCGAGCCGGGTCGTAACAGATGTCATCATATCTTTTAGTAATAAGCACACTTGTGTGCTTCACATATAAACATAAACTTCTTTCTCACCTGCAACTATTTCACAATTCAGCAGCTCAGCTTTTCCCAGAGATAAGAGCAGAGATCAGCAGCACAGTCCTCATAATGATTATATACTCGCACAAACAACTCAACGTGCATATCAAAAGAGCGTATACCGTTTACACATTATCACCTGGTTGTATTTTAAAATATAGCTATCTGTTTTGCAGCTTGTAATTGAAGGCAACTCATTGAAATGCATGCAGACACAGACACAATCCTGCAGTGCTGTTTTCATTTGTGCTGTCAGTGTTGTCGTATTGTTGATTTAAAACTAAGCACAACATTTTTTGGAGGAGGACTGTGCACCAGACGGATTCAGGAGGGCAGAACATCTCTGCTTCCTGAAGCAGAGTATCATTTTAAACCTTTTTTTGTTGCCGTAAAGAGGGTCTCAGTGGCAGTAAAGCCCAATTGATCCACTAAATCATCAAGAGTAACGATTAGTTGCTTTGGCAATCATTGTAGGCAAATGCATACCCAGAAAGTCCTGACCATTTGCTAAACCCTCTTCCCTGAACAGTGATTGTCCAATCGTAACTCAGCAGTTGTGACTTGCAGACCTTCCTCTACAACAACATGCTGGAGCGTTGTACATGAGGTCGTGCTGTAGTATTACACTGGGGATCTCAAGAGTTGGGTTGTAAAGTGTAAAGAATGGATTAACAGTATATTTGTCTGCATATCAAAACCTGCTAGCATTAGCATGTCTGGCTAACTTGCTTACAAGTTACTTAACGTTACTTCCAAAGCCAAGCAGCATATCATTATCTTACTGCATTGTTTTATGAGATTACAGGTTGGGCTGCACGATGTATTGATATTGCTTTGTGCGCAATTGTGCAAAAGTCACATCGCAGGATGTGCGATGTCGGTAAATTAGCTCAAATACATTATGCTACAACTTTCTTACTGCTTGATACAGAAGGAAAACCTGCATGTTTCTTATTTCCCATGACTAATACAGTGTTTCCTTTTAATTACCTGCAGTCTAGGTAGGCCACAGTTTCATAATGAACCGTATATTTTACACCTCTCAACGGGTGGGGGGTATACACACACACATACCGTATGTACAGGTGTGTTGCGCACATCCTCACCTCGACTTGAAAAGGACCAGTGGGGGTCAAAAAATTGTCATGACCATGTAGAACAGAAGAAGAGTTGGGAACAAGACAGTAAGTTGTGGGTATTTTGTCATCTTTTTGTGATGATACGTTTTTTTCTATCAGAAGTAACTATCCATCAAATAACTTAAGTGGCAGGTGACAAGACATTGCTTTCTGAAAGGAAAAACTTTTGTTTAAGAAGGGTGAACAAACTGCTTCCTATCTGTCAGAAAGTCCAATATGGTATGGACTGAGATATAATGGAAGGTGTCACCAGTGTAGTCAACAAGCAGGAATCAGACATATGATAGGAAACAAGAAGCCCATTTTGACAGGTACAGTCACTGACAGTGTTGCCATGTAGGCAAATTGTAGCGATTGAGGGTCAGGTTTGTGTCACCTGTATCACCAGACAGGAGAGTGTTGGGCTCTTACTTACGATGTATTTATTTGAGCTCGACTTGCCTCCAGGAATAGAAGCTTGTGGGCAGGACAGAGCGGAGCTGCAGGTTTGTTTTGCGCCTGATGACTTCAGCATTCTTGTTGCTGTGCTGTTGAAGGAGCTTCTATGTTGATATCTTCTTCCTGTGATGAAGTGGGTGAAGTGATGGCAGCTGTCGATGGAAGACTATTGCACAAGATGCTAGCGGCACACACGATGTCTGACAGAGAGTGTCTGTGAAGGAATGCGAAGTCTACCTAGTATGCAGCCTCTGAGAATTTCTGTTTCCTCCGGGGTCCACATCGGTTTGGCTTGATTGAAATTCTGACGACACAATGTGAATAATTGGCGGGTCAGAACTGCTTCTGGCAAAAAAAAGTTGTAGCATAAAGATTGAATATTTTGTCCTCAAGGGTTTGAAAGTTAACCAATTCTTGCATAAATCAGTGAGAATGCAGAGTTGGGATGTCTGGTGTCCACTCCTGCCTTGTGTCCTTACGATAAGCATCCAATTTCATCATTTCTTGCCCGGGGATGAGATGTAGATGCCAGCTGAAATTAAAGAGTAAAATTGTCTGGGAGAGGAGACCAGTTTACAAGCTAAGGACTAATACTACATTTTATTTAAAGGGCACTTTTCATCATACTCAAAGACACTTTCCATAATTTAAAATGATCATATAAAACAAAATGCAACATTAGTCACAGGGGTTTTATGGACTAGTGGTTTACCTACCTTGTTGTTATTTACAACAAACACGCACAGAGTAGAAACTATTTCAACTTTTTCAATAATTAATTGTTGGAATGTCATTTATAATCTGGGAACCTTGTTAGTTAGCACTCACTGTAATCTAGAGGAATAGTTTTTTAGCATACAGGTACATTTGCTTAGTGATCAATGATTAGTACGCTTAGTATGAAGCTACAGCCAGCAGCTGGTTATGTTAGCTTAGCATGAAGACTGGAAACAGGGGGAAAGCTAGCCTGACAAAGGTTACAAGATCTGTCTTTTCTTTCCTTTATAAGATTAAATCATTTGTTTTCCTCCCAACTGTAAGTGAAATTGTATTGTGCTAAGGAGTTTTATTTTATTTAGTATTTTTTTCGGTGTGTGTGTGTTTCTGTGTGAGTGATTAAAAACACAATGTTGTAACACAACAATCCAATATCAGTAAAGGGTGTAATAAGGAAGACAGGCACACACACACACACACACACACACACACACACACACACACACACACACACACACACACACACACACACACACACACACACATGTGCACACACACACACACATTGATTTACATTGCATTGAATGCAGTCAGCAAACACTGGAATAAAAATAATGTTGTCTGATTTATAACTCGGGTGTCAGATAATTATTCTTTCATTTTATTAATAGAGCAGCAGATGCTGAGGTGTCAAAGTTACAAAGTGTCAAAAAAAGATGCAAGATATGTGTGTGTGAGTAGATGGTCAGCATAGAGGGAGTCAATACAGAACATCACTGCTTCACTGTCTCATTATTCAGCGTGTAAGATTCATAGATATTTGAATGTGCTGTTTGCAGCTCTTTTCAAACATCAGTGCAGTCTGTCATGCTCCAATGTCATTGATGTTGTAATTAAAATGATTAACAACATCATTACACTTTTAAATATGTAGGAAATAACTGGTGACGTGGCAAGACTGCAGTAATATTATTTATGCAACTGTTTATGAAGATTAAAACCACATTTCCCATAAGCCCCTTTGGTTGCAATTGTAAAGCAGATTCTTCAGTCAAATGGTTTGTTTACTAGTTGGAAGTGGGTAGTGTGGGTTAGGGTATAGAAGTGTAAACACACAGCAGGTGAACACCAAGAGAGCAGAAGCCTTACATTATCTCTACTGTAAGTGCAGAATGCCAGAGGGAGACGGCCAGAGGCAGAGATGAGAAAAGCTCTCCCTCCCTCCAGCTTTAAGTTTGTCTCCTACTGTCTTCCTCAAAACTTAAAATTCTTTTGAGTTTGTGTTTGTACTGCAGTCTCGACTTACTCTAGCTCCTACATGTATGGCTTCAGAACTCACAGGGTCTAAAATCCCTAAGGTTTTGAAGTTTTTATCTGCTGCTTATTTATAAAGGTTCTTATGACTGTATAGGAGCAGTAACTTTTTACATTACGTTCTGTCACAAAATTGCCTCTGTGTTGGATCTCTAAAGTTTTTGTTATCTTTTTTCTCAGAAGATTCAAAGACGTTGTCAAAGTTTAGTGCAGTGTGCACCATCTGTCGGATGTAGTGAGTCAAAAACATAGAATAGAATAGTAGGCCATGAAAAGGCCAGGGTATAAAGGTCAGAATATGTCATTATGTATGTCAGTATGTCATAACAAAAGTCTTAAAGAATTCATAATATAGTATGTCATAGAAATGCCATGGTATACTATATAATAAATAAGTATTTTTTTATATTAAGAACTCATAGTACAGTATGTCATAAAAAAACATAATAGTATATTATGTCAAAAAATGTAATTAAAAGTCATAGTTTAGTATGCAGTGTTTCCCCACCGTTGTTCCTGAAATTCAAGCTTTCTTTTTTTTTTTCTAGTTTTTTATATATATATATATATATATTTTTTTTTTATTCACAACTCACTTTTCACATTGACAGGTGCTCTTTTATTAAATAAACTAAACGCTTATGTTATTTATCAAATGTATGTACACGTTTCAGTGTTTACTGCCTACATTGCGCATTCACATTCTCTCCTCCGCTGTGTTTTGTGAAGGGCGGGGCTTCGCACCGACACACACGTGCGCACACACCTACAGACAGAGCGGAGGAAAGGAGAGGAGGGACCTAAATAGAATCCCCCCCCCCCCCCCCCCCCCCACCCCCACTGAGTATCTCATAAAAAAAGTCATAAGAGTCAGATTATAGTAAATCATAAAAACTTAATGTGTGATAAAAAAAAGTCATAGTATAGTACACCAGGAAAGAGGCAGAGAAGAAAACTGCGAAAACAGCTAGGGCTATGGGGGCGGGGCAAGAGTCATTTTTTCAGGGCCATGCGGTCAAACTGAAAGGGCACATCTGCCCCAAGATAAATGTTAATGTGCCATCATGCTTCAGATTTACTGTAGCTCCAGTTGACCAGTTTTTTTACTCTTTCCATTTTCCCTCCTCCATCGTCTACCTCTTATCCGGGATCGGGTCGCGGGGGCAGCAGCTCCACTAAGAAACCCCAATCTTCCCTTCTCCGGGCCACATCCGCCAGCTCCGACTGGGGGATCCCGAGGCGTTCCCAGTGAGGAGATATAATCTCTCCACCGAGTCCTGGGTCTTCCCCGGGGTCTCCTCCCAGCTGGACGTGCCTGGAACACCTCCCTAGGGAGGCGCCCAGGTGGCTCCTTACTAGATGCTCGAACCACCTCAACTGGCTCCTTTCAACGCAAAGGAGCAGCGGCTCTACTCCAAGTCTCTCCTGTTCCTTCTGTTCCTCCAGTCCCTTATCATCTCCCCCTCCTCTTTCATTCCCCATTCATCTCTCTGTCCCGTCCTTTAACACCTATCTTAACTCTTCTTAATTATCTAGCACTTCCCCTCCCTTTTCCATTTCCTACATTTAGTTGAATATGGCACACTTTAAGTGATGTGTAGCTCTTTTCTTGGCCTGACAGAAATATCAGTGCTATTACTACAGTTGTTCAATCAGGTCTTGAGCATACATATGGCTTGTTGATGTCCCAAACATCACTGGCACCACATCATAACTATGTTATTAAAACATTTTCTTTAAGCTGAGCAGGGTCCTCTGGCTATTTGTCTGTCAAACAATGAGTAATTGTATAATGGAGCCTATTGGAAGGCAATAATGTGAAAAAGGTGGGACCCATATTAACGTCACAGCTTCTTATATTAATGCACTATTACATTTGAAGTACATGGAACCATCCTGTTTCATTTGCATTAACAGATGATTGTTCTTCTATCCTGCAGCTGTATAGTAATAACATCACACTCCAGTGGTCTGCCTTCTTTTAAGCCACCACTATTGCACATCTCACACGTGCACCTGTTCTGTTCAATATATCTGACTGTGCACGTGTATCGGAAATTCCAGAAATCCAATTACATCCATGAGTAGAGGTCAGGGGAGGGAACATGCACATAATGCGCCAATATAATACACCAGGCATTCGTAAACCTAATAACAGCTCGGCTCTAAACATTTCCCAGCGGGCGCTCACATGTTCACATCTAATGTTCACACATTAATGCAAATGAGAGGACATGCTGCACAGAGGCTCAGTTATATGATTACATGTAATGTTTTAAGGCCGACGACACCATGTATGGGTATTACATAGTTAAGAAGGAGGAGTTTTAAGATCAAGTGCATTTGTTTCTAAAGGTTAGATCATTCTATAATAACCTATAACTACTGCCCAGCAACACGCAGCAGACACACAAAGCATTTAGCTCAGGATTTTGACACAAAGCCAGAGCGTAGAGAGAGTAGATATTGAACTAACATTTGCCACCTTCTTGTTACAATAGAAAATATAGAAATAATGTTTATTACAGTGATCATTTATACTGATAGAGACTATAGAGATTATAGGAGATCCATGTAGTGCAGCACCACACCACCACCCTCTCGGTCCAGTCACAGATCCATCCCTTTCTTTTGTGATTTCTTCTCCGTTTCTTGCTCCACTCTGACTTCTTAGAAGCGTCACTCTGTCATCTCTCTATCTTTCTCCCCTCCATCGCACATCAAAGGTTTGTGCCTTTGCTATATGCTCAGCTCAGAGCCAACGTTTCAACTCAAAGCAACAAAGGAGATGCCGATGGAAAAAGACAGCCTTGGGGAAAAATATACTTTCCTTAAAAAAGAAAGAAAAAACAGAAAGAAAGAGAGAAATCATACTCTATAAAGCCAACTGGAGACACATACACGTATATATAAATATATATGCCGGAGGATTTCTTTTCCATGTGGCACAAGATACACTCTTATCTGCTCCTCTGCACTTCCCTGGCAGCCCTCCTCCTGCTTTATCTCCCGTCCCTCTTTATTTACCCACTTCTTCTTGGTGAATACCACAATCATTTCTCTGGGGATTCCTGTGAGCCCTCTGCACTAATGCCCAAAACAACTGGAACAACAGACATTAATAATTTGCCCAGGGACTGAGTAATGATACTGCACAAACACACCATTAAGATGAATGGAGGGTCTGCTGGGTCTCTCATTAGTAAGCAGAGGTTCCTCGGGTCTAACAGTGAAGCAGGATGTGTGTGTAAAGAAAAGAAAGATAGTGAGTGTGGGGAGAGGAGGAAATCATAGACTGTGTGTTTGTGTGGAAGTTTAGCAGTTCCTTCTTCTCAAATGTCTACCCAGCTGTTGTCCCCTTGGCTAAATTTGCAATTGTATTGTGTAATAATGTTTTATTGATCCAAAGAAATGTTTCATCATAAGGATTCCAGCCGCATCAGAAATAAACAAATGAGTCTGTGATGTGCTCAATTAGGTCCTAACACGTCGGAAACAATTTACGACCTAAGAACCATAAAGCTTTTTGGTGTTGTGTTGATATGAATATACAATATGGTGGTCAATTGATGTGCGTGCTGCGAGGATCGATACGGTCGAAACATGCAAGGTCACATGAGCTCAGTTTTCTCATGGGGCTCAAGGCTTCATTTTGTCGATGATCGCAAACGGCCTTATTGATTCAGATTGATCCGTCACGTCACACACACACACACACACACACACACACACACACACACACACACACACACACACACACACACACACACACACAAAGGACATAAGGGCCACTGGAAGGAGGGGACGACTACTTACTTATAAAGTTACTCGTTGTGTAACACGATCCACAGCTGAGCCCAGCTGGTTATTTGTTGTTGCTATTAACAAAGATTTTCATTAGCGTTTAATACGTCGACCCTTTTTGTTTAAATTATTTGTCTATAAAATGTCTAAAAAGTGAAAAGTACCAATCACAAGTCCCGCAAGATTAAGGCAACGAGGTTGCAGAACTCAGTTTCTGAGTAGAGGTGTGGACCGCAGGGAGAATAACTCAACAAAGGATCAAGTGATGTGCTAGGATCTGATTATCTGTCATGGATTCAATGAGTGATGTCAGTCTGTAGCGTCACCTGATTGGTCCATGTTGGTCAACCAACATATTTTATACGGACTCTCCTTTGGTTTTGTAAAATGACCTGATGAAGTCTGTTATCGAAACAATGTTATTAGATATATTTAATTGCAAGTGAAGAGCACTGTGTGTAGTAGTCTTTTTGTTTATAGTCATATCGCTGTGTCGACTCTGCCTATCTTTCGGCTATTCCAAGAATGGGCAGAGAGGTGGAGTCGGTGGAGCTGCGGCGGGCCGGGGTTACACAGCAGAGTAGACGGCGAGCTAAGATGGTGACATTATTTGTTGCAGCACTTTAAGCATTATACATTTGATGACATGCATAACAAAACAGATGATCTCACGCACAGATTTGTGCTCTAGTGTTTGTCTTTTCTTAATATTTTCTTAATGATGGGAACATGTCAACAACAAGATTACTAAGGAAACTGAAAAAGATAAATAAACAGAAGAAAATAGGTAAAAAATAATTAATTCTTTAATAAAAAATACATTTATAAATTCGGCAGCATGAACTTCTCTTGAACATTTCCATCAACCCAGGAGGAGAGAAACAAGGACAAGCAACTGTACAGTAGGCGTGTAAAAATAAACACATTCTGGGAAGCAAATACATATAACTGAGGAAGAAATGGCGAGTTGGATTGAAGGTGAAACAGCAAAAACAATATGAAAGACTTAAAATAGCAAACAGTTTGTTTCTTCAGAAACTAATCTTTTTCTAACATCCGATTCTAAACACCACAACAGGAGCATGTTGCTTCGGGTTGATAACACCACAAGGTTCACTTCAGTCCGTCAACACAACGACAGCAGCTTGGTATCAAGACAAACAACACATGAACACACTGGAGGCCGCCCACACATTAACAAGCAGCTTCACCACAACACATCAGAGGGGAACACTGGCAAACCTGACTCTGGATCAGTGTTTAAGGACAACTTCCTGCTACTCTGGGGAGGAAAACACTTTATACTGAAATAGGTGTTTCCTGTGCATTCAATGACTAAGACAGAGATGACATGACGGATGGCACTGACGGATGAACAGACTGGGAGGTTACAGGTTCTACAGCAGCCTTATTGCACACGGGACATTTTTTTTTTTTTACTGGAGGTTGTCATCCAACATCAGTCTTGTACATCCTTTAGACATATACACACGGTTTTCTTCAAAGCCTCTTAATTTGCCCAGCCAGGTAGCAGGCTTGTTGTGGTTCCATGGTGGCTTTTTTCAGAGGCCATTTGAAGTTTCTGCTCAGACCTGTCACATACTGGGGTTTTGGTGGACACATGGAGGAGCTGGGTGGAGCAGAGCCAGTGTCTTCATGTGGACAACCACTCATATTGTAATTGAAATAGGTGGTACCAGTTGGCACCAACATTTGGTTAACCACAGAAAAGTGAATTCAAAGCATGTGGCATGCCTTTATATTTGACTTCCTTTTTAGTAGAGTTTAAGTGCATCTGGAATAAAATGGGGGAACATATTTTTTATGTTCATTGCCGAGGGCTACACTGTGACAATACGCAGTGAGATAATGTACTGTCATGTCCAGCAGCGAGTTCACACAGAGCCGACACGTCCTCACAATTATTGCCCCCGAAGCTGCTGACCAAAATATCACAGCTGTGGTTTAAAGTGATGATCATCGGACAAGATCTGTGCCTTGGGGTGGATTTCACTGCATTTCTGTTATTAGCTGCCAGCGTAGTCTGCAGAAAGTACCCAGCTGGCAGGAGTTTTCAGCTGATGTGCAGGAGTTATGTGTGGGCAAAGTGCTTAGTGACAAGGAATAAGGACAGAATATATCTGAGGTGGGGGAAGTTTCCACCGACTGCGTGGCCCTTTAGTTCTTAAGCCACATGTGGCAACAGTCATAGATCAGTGTTAAGCTCAAGGAGAGACGCATTTAACTAATTTATAAAATGGCCTGCCCAGTAATGGACATAAGTCTCCTCTTGTCTCTGAGCATTGTGTTCAAAATATATTACAATAATTTATCAATATTTTGTTAACAAACGCATAAAGGTCTCTTTATAACGGTATCATGTTTAGACCCTTTGAATATACTAGACAGTTTTGTGGGTATTTAAAAGAAGCAAATTATTTTCATTCATTCTTTAGATTCAGGTCAACACGGTGCTGGTTTCACCTTTGACTCTGAGTGCAGGATATGACTTTTATTTTATTGTAGAGAAGTCTGAGTGTTTCTTTTGCAGCAGCATTTCTTCTGCACATTTCTCCTCGACTCTACAGTCTTTCAGCAGCAGACAATTTTCATAATCACATCCACACCCCTCTTTATGACTGTAAACGGGCCCAAATGATTTCCTGTACAATAATGCCTGGACAGCCAATTCAGTATTAGCTTTGTGTTTTGTTGTGCATTGACATGGTACAGGCTGAATCTGTATACACTGTACAGTATTTCTGTTCAATTCTGACACAGTTCACTTGATGAGATCTGAGTGTCATGTTGTCAAACTGATATAGTTCTTGGCATATTCTGACTAAATACAATAACCTACTGGTAAAGTGTGGATCTTTCACAGAAGCGCTCCTGTGCATGTTGTACTTTTAACTCTTCAGAATCACTTAAAACCGGCTTTTTAAATGACATTAACAAAAGAAAAGATGAAATTATCTCTGCAGTGACGACCCCAGTGAGTGGACTTGACACAGCATCTGTGACTCTGTTAGGATGACACGTTTCAGGCTGATCAAATGAAATTCAACTCACAAGTAGCGTGTCATTTTGTGTCTCTGAACAACTTAGAAAAGATGGCGGACTATGATTTTTTCAGAAGTGCAACGATCACATATCTTTAAGACCAAAGTCAAAATATGACCCAAAGTCGACTTTTTTTAACGCCAGGCTACATTCCTTTGTCCATGTTAAGTATGAATGGAGCCTTAATAAAAGTTAAGTATTTTTTGCTAGTTCAGTGAAAATGTGCTTGATTCTTTTATAGTCAAATAACAGTCTTCTGATTGGCGGCGGGTCGGGAGCAGATTCACCTCCTCGGATGATGTTGTATTGAGGATGAAATTCCAATCTGAGCTCAGCAGCTTGAGATCTCTGTCACCGTCTGCAAACAGAAAGAAGCTTTAGATTAGATAGAGAAAATCCTGAGATGAAATGCAAAGACCTCCTAAATCCACATGATTGGTGTTTTTCTTTGGAGGCTTTGAAAGTGAGATGCATTCAATTGATCAAGAGTTAAAAAACACTTTCATAATGTATATATATGTTTAGAAAAGGTCAACAAAGCAGAACACTTTCTCAGTCTAGCAGCCAGATGTGATTGTTGGTGTCATTAACAAGCACACCATCACACTGCTGCCTGTCTCCCTGCTGTACGTCGGCTGGAAACTTTCTCACTTAACTTGCAGTAATTCATATTTGGAGGAAGGAACATCTCCAGCAGTTAAGCCCAGCTCAGAACTTTAATGATAAAGTTTTCCAAAGACAGATGTGATAAATCTCATGCTAACATGTTAGCTCAGATCATAGGAACTATAGAAACAACGTCTAAACATGTCCTCAATGAGCATTAATGTCACACTGACGGACAAAAGGCCTCGATACAGATGCACGAGTAAATGTCTGGACTGAAGTTGAAATTAGAGGCGATGGGTGCTATATGAAGTGACAACGCTAAAGTGTTAAATAAGTTGGAAGGATGGAAAATCATCATTGTGCCAGTAACATAAGAGTACAGCGAGGGCTGCACCGAATCTTTCAGAGCCTCATTGGTATTCTAAGTTAATATTCTTCTGCTGCGCTGCTTCTCATGCCTCTGTGCTGCGCCAGCCGTGGCTGGAGGCTTTATGTTTTCAGGTTGTCCGTCTGTCCCATTCTCCTGAACGCATCATCTGGGGAACTCTTTTTTTATAAATCGTGACATATACCATATTTTTTATGGCACAGTATACGATAAAACATCTTGTCATTTTAATGGCAAACTATACTTCTCAGGAACACCTGCAAGAATTTCTTTAAATTTGGCACTAACATTCACTTTGGCTCGAGGATGATCCGATTAGATTTTGATAGTCAAATTTAATGTCACTGTGACCTTACAAAACACGTTTTGAGCCATAACTCAATAATTCATATAGTAATTATGAAAAATTTATTTCTAGAGTGACGACGTCACAAAATATGACGCCAGACATTCAAAGCTTTGTAAGAGAACGTCAACAGAATGTAAAAAACAGCCTAATGAAAGTCATGAGCCACAGCTCCAGAATACAGTACCTCTGTGTTGTTGTGGATCCATAGTTATCTAACATGTGGGTGCTGGCCACCTCCAGGTTCCAGTCACACATCTCCAGCAGCTTCAGACACTCTGACCTGTTCCTCAGACCCAAACAGAACAGCTGCTCCACCTGCAGAGTGCAGATAACAAACGGAGATGAAAAGTATCGTACAAAGGAGCCGGGAGAGATGGGACAATAACGCGGAGTCACACAGTCGGGTACTGTCATAGGAAAGAAATGCATCATTCATATGTTTGAGTGTGATTGCAGCACCAGTAAACACATTGTCTTAAGACAAGCTCAGTGCTGTTCAAACACACTTCTGTATCTTCTAAACTTTGCCGCCACTATTAAGGAGCAGTCAAGTGTTCCCTTGTGCTCACTGCCATCCAAACACATCTTCCATCCTGTGGCCACACACAGGCAGCTGAGCGTGTTGAATGCTGCTGAGACACATCACTGAGTCGATATGCCAGTTTGTGTTTATAGCCGGCTCATTGCAGCAGTAATGACATCGTTTTCTCTTAAGGTTCAACAAAGTTGCTCTTATCATAACTTTATATGAACCAATAAAGCAAAGATGACATTAAGCAACTTTGAATGACACCGTGTTTACAGTTATATCCTCTGCAACAAAAAACAAGGTTATTACAGAGAAGGACTCCGGGCCAGAGCGGCGATGCAGTGATCTGTGTCTCTGAGGACTTTGCTTCTCTTTTAGTAATTGCAGTGCTGCAACCTAAACGTCCACTTTAGAGCGTCTTTATTTTGATGAACTACAACAGTGTTACTCATTGCGCGGCTCTTGAGACTCCTGCGCTCGCCAAGCTTTAATTGGTGTCACGCGTGGCAGGAGGCTAAATAAAGTGATATATATGATATATCAGATTTCATAAAAACAAGCAGGGCTATTACATACAACCCATTAAAACAGTGTCTGCTAGATTAGCCTACAAATAATAGATAATAATAATTGATAAAAGATGCAAATATAGAGACATGGTGGGCTAGTATATAAATAAATAAACTTAAGCTCATTAAAAATATGTTAACATAAGCATGTTTATGAATATGGACATTTGCTAAAAAATCATTTATATCGCTAAATTTGAACATTTAAATTGGAGGATACTACGACCAACCTGGCACTTCATACCTGCGTTAGCTTGGCTGCTTCCGTTAAAAAAAGAAAGGTACGAGCCATACAAGACGAGCAAAGGAACATTCAAGACAAGTGGACAGAGGAGTTTTTATTTGTCCTCCACGAGTCGAACCCTTCGTGCTTAATGTGCAAAGGAAAAAAGAAAAAAAATGCTGCAGCAGTGTGCGGAGCAGCCAGGATGATTGACATTACATGCATCTGCTTTATAGCAAGCTGAAAAGGCCGGGACTCACACACTCTCACTCTCACACACACACACACACACACACACACACACACACACACACACACACACACACACACACACACACACACACACACACACACACACACACACACGCACGCACACACACACTTAGTATTCCTTCACACACTTCTGTCCTCCCAGCCTTGTGTGTTGGTGTATCATATATTGTATGAACTTGTGTATAAGGTGTTTTAACATGTTTGATAACACAGGTTTCAATCCAAATTTAAATTGGCAAAATAAAATGAGATTGAATGCTTGTTTCCATCTACTACCATCATGCGATTATTAGGATGATGTAATAAAAGAGCGCCAGTGGGTGGCGTGGATTCTATTTAGTTCCCTCCTCTCCTTTCCTCCGCTCTGTCTCTGACTGTAGATATAGGAAACCTGGTCTTCAGTAACCGGCTGCATTAAGAGTCGTCAGTGTACTAAAGAATGCTCTCACCTTTAGATAATACACAGCTTTCTGGACATGCCAGTTGTGGTTCTGGAGGGCGGCTTGGCACTCCTCTATTGTGACACCGTGAACGGCCTCCTGCACCTGAATCACACAACATTAACAGCGTCAGTATGTTTTCCCTTGGCTCTGATTCTTCATCGCTTGATGGACCTCAGTACTGCCATCAACATTAACACACACGGTCCTTTCTTTGAGATGTATCAATGTGTGTACAAACACTTCCAAATCTCACAGTCTACTAAAACATTTGTTTTTTTTTGTGACCTTCTTTGGCACTTGAAAAGTTGATAAGAATCCAAGTGTAGGTAGATGAGGCTGTTTGAACAGTCCCCCATCTCTTCACAAACTGAGTCATGTTCTCGTGATTATGTTTATGCATAATCCACTTTAAGATAACTCTAATTTCAACAAGATAGCGCCGACACTGTGTCACAGCTTGATGAGACATTGTAGCAGCATAGCCACTTTATTTGTTATCAATATTGATTGGTACTGATAATAACAATACCATGGCATCACTTCCTGCTACTTCTTCCACCAGTATTTAAACTACATCAGCAAGTGAATGCAAAGTCCATGTCTGGCATTGATCTGCTCTGCAGTACAGTTTATATATGACCCCACATTCCCACTGCATTTGGTGTGCGGCCACAGATCTCAGTATCCACTACAAAATGCCAAGTGCCGGATCGATGTAGAGCCTTTGGTGTTTCGCAGTGATTCTGACTCCAGTTCAATTGGTGTGCAAATCAATTGGTCGGCAAAAAGAAACCAATCAAAATGTTGTTTCTCGTCTTTTGAAATTAATTCACAGCTTAGGTAATATGACCTTTGTCTCCAAAGAACACTGACATGTTTTAAAATAAGTTATGAGAAGCTATAGGCTAAGATTGTTGTGCTTTTCATTGTGACGAGAATGAGAGAAAGTGTTTGTATGCTACTAAGTCTTGTACTGAAACGATATTTATATTTAAATAGAACTTCCTGATTAATTATTCTGATCTTTGGCTTTCATAAGTTCAGCTCCAGTTTGGAAATGTTATTGTGCTGTTATACACCAATCCTAATTTGGTTCTGATAATGATTTTAAATTGAAAAGGAACGTCATCTGTACAATTATGACACATTTGAGCTGCTACAGTATGAGCTGCAAATCGCTCGGTTGCAAACAGGAAGAGAAACATTTGCACACACAAACACAAAATCTGTGACCTGAGTGGACAAACGATAGAAAATGACCTTCAGAGTAGAATGCAAAAACTACATTAACTATGAGAAACAGGTTGCAAATGTGAGGAGTCAAGCAAGCCATGTATCAAATATGCACCGCACTTTATTACATCTAAAGTCAATACTACTGGATCACCCTGAATATTGCACGGATATTTTAGCTCTTAGCTTCATCTCATGGAGCCATACGCTCTCATGGTAGTGACAGGAAACTACAAATGTAACTGTACGGTTTTGAAGTCTCATTTTACAAAAAAGCAATCAAAGTAACATTAAGGAGGATATAAGGTCAACTATTTATTGCAGCTAAACGATCCATCATGAGGGAGAAAGTGAGCACGCTTAGCATTTTAATTACTGAAGCAATAAGTAACATCTTTCAGCACAAATCGTTAAATTATACAGAAAGTGTGTTTGAAATGAGAAGTTGCAAAAGGCAATCCAAATATCTCTGACCTTACCATTTTGACCCTGTCACCGGAGTTCCCTCCTCCATCTGTCCTGATACAGGAAGCAGTGGGGACCACCGCAGCTGTCAGCCCGTCTGAACACACGCGAGGGACACTAACTGATATCTTCATCCCTGACCGCAGCCCACTCAGACCGCTGTTATTGTTGGATGAGAAATTAGCCTTCAGCTCGTCTGGCTGGACGAGCCCCTGTCCCTGGGCGTGTCCCTGGAGAGTCTGGCTGCTGACCACCATGGGTCTGACAGTGGCGGTGTTAGCTTGCCGTACATGCCTTTCCTCCAGGCCGCTGGCAGGCAGGCTCTCCGCCTCCCTGAAGAAGCGGTCGTAGCGGTCGAGGTATGGGGGCCTCTCTGGTAGAAGGTAATAATGGGTGTTACTGACTTTACGTCCATCACGCACTATAGGGAGGATACAGGGACCCTTGCTGGCGTCCTTCCCCTGCGCCTGGATCACTTTGGGTGCAGCATATTTAGGATCTGATGCAAAGCTGTGTGTGGTAGGCATGAGTTTAGCTGGAGAGGTGGAGAGGTAGGAACCGTAGGTGTGTGTAGAGGGGCAGGAGGTAAGGGGATTCTGCATGGTGGATGGGCTGACAGAGTAGACTCTCTGCTGGGGGGAGCCCACTACCAGGCCCATGGGGCTGGGAGTCCTGGAGTCAGGATGGGACAAAGGGTCCCTGGGAGGAATCTGAGGAGGTCGTTCCTGGTCTGGGCCTGAAACGTCCTCCGTGGTGTCAGCTGTCGGTGACAGGGAGAGATCCCTTGACCAGCGAGCAGATGTGTAGTCGCCCCTCTTTATGGGGCGAGGGGGTATGGGGACACGTGGGGGGATCTGGGGTCTGTCCTCATTGGAGGAGAGGGCACTCTGCTGGTGTACCTCCTGGGTCCATGGAGTCTGAGGACACAAGGCTGAGCTCTGGGACGGCGAGCTCGACCGTGCAGCACTTCCAGCCGGCACATTCAGCCTCCTCATGCATTCTTGCTGGAGTTCTTGGAAGATCTCTGCTGACTGGGAGAAGGAGGTGGACAGAACCTGGCTCTGCTTGCTGGGGAGAAAGAGGTTGTCCTCAAAGCCGGACCTGTCTGGACCCTTGGATACAAGAGCCTCACCCCCCACCTTCTGTCCAGAGTAGAGAGCCTCGCCTGGGTTTAAGACCTCACTCTGCTCCTCCTCATGCTGCTGCTCGGAGCTGTTGATGGAGCTCACCTTTGTGGAGAAAGAAGAAGATCAATATTTTCTACTGTGGATCTAGACGATATAAGAGCAGGAGATAAATGTGAAATGTGCTGTGTCACCTCCTACCGTACCTCCATATCGTCTTCGTCTTGGGCTACATCGTCATAGGCGGGGGGTGGAGGTAATGGCCGAGCATCCCAGTCCACTACTGGTGTCGGGTGAAGGGGGCGGGGCAACGATCTAGACGGACTCTGAGGCGGTGTTCGGTCCAGGAGGTTCTCTGCTCCCAAAACTAGCTTTGCCAGTGAAGGAATCTGAATTTCAACCACAGGGGAAGGGGAGGGGGAGGGCGTGGGCGAGGGCGGGGGGAACTCCTCCCCAAAGTCAATGAGGGAGACTTCACTGTGGGGGTTGTGGCCTGAGCCTGAAGTCCGGCCACCCCCCTGTTTGGAAGCAGAGACCCATGCAGCGGGTTTAAGTTTTAAGCCTTTGACAGAACCCGTTTTCCGAAGTGACAGTCTCTTTAGTCCGGCCGAAGTCAGATCCTCATCATCGTTGACTGGATCATAGCAAGGCTCTGGAGACGCAAACACACAATATGTTCATTTCATTGTCGAGAAAGGTTTAGAGAGCGATAACACAGATGCTCTTTAAAATCACGTCACACCACAAAATACAAGACACACTCCACTCCAAAAAGGTTTCCAGGTTATAAGTGAGTCCTATTGTGCACAGCAAGGACACTGCACACCTGTTAGAGGGGAAACAGGGGCGGGGAGATGGAGAAGAATGATGTTAAGAGAGGAAATAAAAGTAGATGACGGAATCACTGCAAAGACAGGCCAAGGAGAGACAACAAATATGGGATGTACCTTTGAGGAGTGGAGCTAGGAGGGAACAGAGAGGGCAGGAGCAATGGGTGAGGAGCTGCTGAGAGAAACCAGACTTACTCTTGATTAACACTGCTGGCTGAGGAGGGCGGGGAGGAGGCTCCTCTGGAAGGATAAAAGCAAGTGTCGCCCCGCAAAGGAGAAACCGAAAAAAGACAGCAGCAAAGAAAACAGGAAGCAAATGTCAGATTGCATCTGAAAGTTTTGCCAGCAAATGTTAAGAATGAAAAGCAAGCTGTTAGGAAGCCATGTTTCCAAAAGATCTGCACATTTATACCAACAATCCATGATGTCAATGTAGCCGCACCTTTTAAATGTTGAATCCCATCATTTTATAGATTGACATGCAAATTATAGTTTTGAATGTTAATGTTTGTCGTTACATCAGTTATGTTTCAGTGACAGATGATTATCAGTTGTGAGAGTGTTTTTTTGTCAAATAGCAGGACGTGAATATGTACCTGTAATTATTTGAGTGGGTGCAGTTTCAGTGTTGAGGCATAAACCCTGTTCTAGTTTGACTTTTAGCTCATGAGCTAAATGCTAAACAAGTGTGGATCAGAGTTTGGATGCTGAATGTGTGAGTGTTTGTCCTTGGCAGGATACATATTTAAAATGGTCATCATTAAGGCTCTTTTACTCACTTCTAGCTCGTCCTGGCAGATGTATGGGCCGAGTACCACTGAGGTCAACACCGAGAACATCAGGAGGATCCATGGGATTACCGAGGTACAAACTGGAGGAAAGAGAGGGCCAGACTTAATTATATATATATATATATATATATATATATATATATATATATATATATATATATATATATACACACTGAACCTTGCTGTTAGGTTTCAATAAATTGGACATCTGTAATATTGTGCTACTGCCATCTATTGGTAAGAGTGTAATATTACAACTCAGTAAAAACTAAATCAGATAGACTTTTCTAACAGGGGTCATAATTCTGATAAATATTTATGAAGTGATGAAGAGACATTTGGACCATGTGAACACCTCTCATTGTGGTACTAAATTCAGAAACTGGTCCTTACTCGTCAATCCTGTCAGGGAAGCCCCAGCAGTGATGAGGGTCGCTGTCTCCGTGTCCCGTGTGGATGAAGCTGTTCTTGAGCGGCCGGCTGATGTCGTGAGCTGACAAACCCGCTACTGATGTCACCACGTTTCTGGGGAACTGTCCGACCTTAAGGGTCCGCTTGCTTTGACCTCGCCACCAGTAGTTCTCTGCCCTGAGAGACACAGAAATACTGAGGATGAAACATGGATCTGCAGGGCAAACAATTCTCCTGGACATTTAACATTTTAATATTTACAATAGTGATGTAACAAACATTTAAAAAATATATATTTTAGGGAAATAAGTGAAAAATGTGTGAAAACAGCTTTTTCTGACATTTTACTGACTTCACTTTTCTGTTGATGGACTCATGAATTAGTCTACTTATCACAGTAATGCATTTATCTTAATAGACCTTCACTACCTTTTTATCAGTGAGCTTTGAGCTCAGCAACTGCAAAAAGTTTCTCTTCAAAAACAGTATTAATAAGTAATGAGGTAAAAGTCACAGATTTGGAGGAATGTTTCTTGATGAAAGTGTTAAACACGTATAAACACCCACCTCCCCTCGATGATGGTAATAACATCATTGATCTGGATCTGGAGTTTGTCAGGCTCGTCAAAGTCCTGCAGAGCACACATGTCTGTTGGCATGGTCTGAAAAGATAAATACAAAAAAATTAAACACACAAGACACCAAAGTGCATTTTAACTCAGCACACACGTATGAGTGGGACATATTGCAGCCAGTTGTCAGAATCACTTTCTACTCTGCAGTTACTCCACTAGGTGGAGCCAATGGTCCATTCATGCGATAAAGACAGCTGAAGGAAAACTTATCATCAAGTGTTCTTTGCTTCGGGCTAAAAGCTCTAATATTTAACACACCTTTGGCGACCCAAATGACAACTCTCCTACCTCAAGCAGGAACTCACGGAGGGCGACAAAGGTGGGTCTGTCATCTGGTTTCTGAGCCCAGCACTGCAGCACCACCTGGTAAATATCCTGCGGACAGTCGTCAGGCTTAGGGAGGCGTTCACCTTCTTTATCAATCTTGTGCAGGATCTAGGGTGTTTTTTTTGACAAAGGAGAGAAAAATGAAAGAGCACAATTGAAGAATAAATCAGTGTAGATGTGAATATGTTACTAGTTTTCTGGTTCTGCCTGTGTTAGCTTAAAGGTGTTTTCATGACATACTGTATATGTTTATATTTCTTTCTGTGTGTGTTCACCTGGCTCCCATTGAGGCCCAGCCAGGGCTCCTGGCCATGTGTGAACATCTCCCAGAGAGTGACTCCAAACATCCACGCGTCTGTAGCATGGGAGAACGTTCTGGTCTTCAGACTCTCTGGGGCGCACCTGCAGCAAGACGGACAACAAACCTTAACATAACCTGTACAATGTCCAAAGACAATCCACACTTTGGGCAGAGAATGTTTGTAGTTTTCCAATGTGCCTACTCTAACATTGAAAGCTTTTTTTTTTTTTTTTTTTAAAGGCGACTGTTTGGAAACTTATACTAAGATCATGCATGTAAATTAGGGCAGCCCAAAGTGGGGGCCCATAAGGTTCAGTTTCGCACGCCAAATGTATCTACCAAGTTCGTTTTTTTAATTAATTACAAAAAAATCGTAATAAATCTCTGTTTATGCAACTTATATTGTGAAGTAAAACTGTTCTTGAAATATCTATGATCCCTAATTATTAGTCAATTTGAACACAGCGGGCAAAAGAAGTCAGTTTGGTGTAAAGTGTGGTAAGAAAACAATGCAGAGCAGAAACAGCAGAACACTGACGAAAGGCATTTCGACTAAGGGAACTTGGGACATGTCTTAACAATACATAAAACACAATAGATGTTTGCTTTAGGCCCTCCAAGGGAAAATGTTTGGGCACCCCTGATGTATATAAATGAAAACATAAAAAAGAAAAATGGACTACTAGCTAGCCGCTTGGCTGATACAGAATTTGGCAAAGAGACCAACAAAAACTAAGCAAGTATTGTCTTCTAAGAATTATCAGCATGGCTGGAATGCAGCTGTGACCGATCAGATTTCTCTCTGGAAACTTTCTGCAATCAAATAAATCAGATTCCCACACTAAACCTAAGAACCACTCGTATCCATGCCTGAAATGCATCCAAGTACAGCTTTGCTTGTGCTGCTCTCTCAGTCCACCCACCATGCAAAGGGGACCTTTCGATGCTCCTGCATGACATAGTGCTCATGGTTGTTTGGCAGCGCCCTCATCAGGCCGAAGTCCCCGATCTTCACTCTGTGAGCGGAGGCCAGGAGGATGTTCCTGAAGAGACAGGAGTTGAATTTTTAAACTCAACATGCCTCTTCATTCAGTCGTGTTTGACCCACACTCTTTCTAACATTGCAGCGCAGGGAGTATTTTGGGAAATTGGGGTGCAGCTGTTCCCATCGTATAATCTTATAACTACAATTTAAAATGATTGCAGTTTAATTTGAACTCTGTCTAAGTTTTGCTTAAGTGGCAAACTCTAGCAGGAGATGATGAAAAAAGATTTATTTCAATGGTCAATCTTGAGCAACGTTTAGAATGTGATCCCATCATATAAAATATAGTCCATGTGCAACCTGAGATTTATTATCAATAGAATTAACTTTCTGTTAAGTTATAACTAATCTTCAAAAAGAGCCTGTATTTAAAACCACAGCTTGAGAAATACTCGGTTTGGCAAAAACAGCCATGTGTAATCATTACCATTTTATCACAGCTTTAACTGTGAAAATGACTCATTTTTACCAGCCATTAAGCTTTTTCTCAAGCATCTATGTGGTGTCAACAGTTAGGTGGAATTGAATAATTTGGGCAAGACCGAGAACTTAGACCACGCAGCACAGCCAGCCAACCAGTGACTCATTTTTACTGGTGGGCCAAGTCTCCCTGTAATGGCCTGAACATTTCTGGGTGGAGAAGGAGAAGCAATATAAATAATTCAACACAACAGTAAAAAAAATCCCTGCAAGAAAAAACTGTTTCATAGAGAATGCAAAGAACACACCCTCTTAAACAAATATGGTTTGACCTTTATATAGCAGCTAAAACTTTAAAAAGTCCAGCCTAAAAAGTTCTCTCCCCTGTACCTGGCTGCCAGGTCTCTGTGGATGAACCTCCTCTGCTCCAGATAGGCCATGCCACAGGCCACCTGTACGGCATACTGGCACAGAGTGTGGATCAACACTGGGCCCTGTGGACGAACACATCGCAAACGCTCCAGCAGAGAACCCAGAGGAGCCAGCTCGGTCACCTTCAGAACACGGAGAGAAGGGGAGAGAGTGGGTGACAGGAGGAACGTGGGAGGACAAAGCATGTTGGCGAGAAAGAGGTTGATTTGAAGATAAAAGGATGGAGATAGAATAGGAGGAAGAAAACTGTAGAAGAATGTAATGTGACTAAAAGAAGAAGAAACTGAAGTGTGGAACGGGACGTTGGCAATTGATAATCTGAATGTTGTCCAAAAACTGGCAATGTGAAGCAAATATATGCCACAGGAAATATCTAGAAGGTAATAAAGCAAGATGAAAACAACCAGGGTGAAATGTCAGCCCTTATTTTAGTCCTACATTCACTTGCGGCACTCCCTTCCTGTTTCCCTTCTTTCCTCCATCACTTTCTCCGGTCATAACAAAAGCTTTAAGATGCCCGACCTGATTCAAACAGGCTGTGAGGTCATGAAGCCGTCTGAGAGCCACATTTGTGCGTTAAGTGTGTGGGTGTAAGTGAGAGTACAGGCTGACTGATGTGTGTTTATGTGCATCTCTCTGTGTATATTCCTCCCTGTGTGTGTGCGGTTCTGTGTGTCCACTACCATCTTCATTGGGTGTGTGAGCACCACACCGTAGAGGCGAATGAGGTTCTGGTGGTCCAAGGAGTGCATGGCGTTGACCTCACAGATGAAGTCCTCCAGAGCGTCGGGCTGGCTGAGCACATCTGTCTTCAGACACTTCACAGCTACGTTCAGCTGGAAACAAGAACAAAGATTCAGTTTAAAAAGGAATCTCATATTAATCAGCCTTTTCCCCAAATGTTCACTGCCCTTATCGAAAGATACATGAGATGGTCTTGATCATTTTTGCTGACCTCGATATTGCCCGTTGTGTATATAGCCATTACATTTTAGCCAATAAGATGGCAGAATAAACGACAGGGTTTCCCCTACCATTATAAGACTTTAGCATTTTGCAACAGAGCTTCCATTTTATTTATTGTTTTGGTTGTGTGGTTTTATTTTATTTGTTATATTTATCAAGGATATAAACCCATATATATATATATATACCTATTTAGAGAACTAAATTAATTCAAAGTGCGGGTCTCCTCACCACCTTCCCTGCAGGCGTCAGCCACTCTCCTCTCTTCACTACACCAAAGGAGCCGTCCCCCAGCTTCTCAAACAGCGTCAGATCCTTCTCTGGGATGAGGCAGGTTAGAGCCTGCTGCTGCCCGTCAAGAGGAGCGCCACCGCCGGGCTGTGTGGTCAGGGCACACTCCAGGCCCAGTGGAGGTGTGGGAGACAGCTTACGAAAGGAGGAGGCCGGCTGGCCCTGCTGGGGGAAGTCTCCTCCATCTGGGCGCTTACCACTAAACACCTAGAGAAGAGAAAGAATGCATGAAGCTGGCTGTGCAATGAGGTAAGCAAGAGTGTGTGCGTGTGTGTGTGTGTGCGTGTGTGTGTGTGTGTGTGTGTGTGTGTGTGTGTGTGTGTGTGTGTGTGTGTGTAGGATAAATAATGTAGGTGAAATAGTGTCAAAGCGTTTCAAATAGTAATGAAAAGGTCCAATATTGAAGAGAAACAAGCACGAGTGGTGGGCTAAGGTCCAAAAAGAACTGAAAGTGGACATTGATAGAGGGTTCAATGTATTTGCTTTTTCATGTATTATTATTGTAACATTATTAAATAAGATTTTTTTTAAATACATTATTTAGAAGTGCTTTGTACACGAGTATAACGATGTAAAAAAAACTGATCTGCATATTACCAATATTATGAACCCTAATATGAGATAAACAAAGTGTCTACGACCCAAGGGGTTCAAAAGTCTCTCATTAAGGGTCCCACTTGTGTTTTATCTCCCACCTTAATAAGTCACTTTGCACTCAGGAGACACTGGGCTGGAGAGTGTGGGTGGAGAATAAATTATGAACTTTATCTCCCACTCTTTTCTATCTCTGTCACCCTCGAGGAAAACCATTTTTTACACTTTATCTCTCCCTCTCCGCTCTCCCCCTACTCCCTTCACCCACACACACAATTGACCCACTCACTCACCCGCTGAAGTAAGCCTGCGGCAACACTTGATTGATGTCTCATGTACTATCAGGCAGTAATGATGGTTAATGTTTTTAGATTTTCTTGTTTACTTTGTGATGTTAGCAACAATGGTGACATTAGACGATTAGGTTCACACAGTAAAATGGCCATCCAGCTCTAGTGGCACCAGACAGGTAAGAGCAAAGCACCACAAGCAGACCAATAACAATTGCAGTCTCAATTGTTCCTTATGGATGGCTGGTTTGTATGGAAGACCAGGTGGGTTTGGCGGGCCCCTCTACATACCTACAGAGCCACTAAATCCCCTGTAGGTGCTGAAAATATAAAGAGGAATCCTAATTCATCATTCAGCTTAAACAGTGAACCGGGCCGTACTAACTTCTTCCTCATTTCCTGAATGTACGTCTAGCCGCGTGATGCATATGTGGGTTGTGTGGTGTGAGGAGAGAGCGGTTGGAAAGCAGAGTCAAGTTATGGCCAGCATCCAGCAGTCAGACGAGAGGAATCACCACCACCAAACAGTGATCCCTACGCTCTTATCTGGGACTTAAGGACTCCAAACACACACACACTCAAAACTACAGAACAACAATAAGCACAAGCTCTTAAGTGCACACTAAGGCCAATGTAATATCTGTAAATGTATTAAATAATGTACACACAACACATGAGGTGGAATGTTTTCAACAAAGACTAATGGATATGCTGTCAGTAAGCATGTGTACTGAAACAAGCACACACACACACACACACACACACACACACACACACACACACACACACACACACACACACACACACACACACACACACACATCATTATGGGAGAGAGAGATATTTCCTGCCTCTTAAGCGCTGACAACACAGCAGGAATGACTTAGCTGTTAGGAAGTACTCATTAAGAAGCACTATTAGATTAAGTGACCTGAATGAATCGTGTGTGTTTTTGTGTGAACTTTCAATTCCCCTAAATGTAAACCTGTACAATGTGTGTGAACTGATGAGAAATGATCCGCAGGTCTCCTCCGCTCCAAAACAAACAGTACCCTAACGTTACCTTAAGATCCAGACGTGCAATAACTAAAATCATATATATAGTAAAAAAAAAAGTGGCTTAAATCTAGTCAATTCATGACAGCTGGTGGCAGACAACCACAACGCTGACCGTTACCTTGATTATAATTACAGATTTCTCTAAATTTGAAAATTATTGGAAACATTTGGATAATGTAAGTACACCACTCAACAAATATATAAAGGCCCTGTCTCACACATCCGTATGACAGAAACGTATGCCGGCGCATATGAAATATCGGCAATACGTTGATATAAATTAAGGGTAAGTTGTGATCGTTTGAAGGACGCAGACGTTACACCGAACACGCCAGACATACGGCCCTGTCACACAGTTCCGTATGGCAGAAACATGCCGGCGTATATAAAAAGTAGCTCAAAATGTGTCAGAGTCCAAATACGTCCAACTTTACCACAGCGGTGTTGTAGCTGACGTATACATAACGAATACATAACACATTATTATACGTATGTCAAACATTGATAGCATATCACTTACTTATTTAAAACGTATCAGAGCGTCTGGACAACGGAGCTGGAAAAGTGCCATTTGGTTCAAGTCATGCTGATGCTGGAGAACGGCTAACATGCTGAAGCACTAGCTGTACTGTAGAAACACGTGT
Source organism: Cottoperca gobio (assembly GCF_900634415.1). Classification (NCBI taxonomy): domain Eukaryota; kingdom Metazoa; phylum Chordata; class Actinopteri; order Perciformes; family Bovichtidae; genus Cottoperca; species Cottoperca gobio. The sequence continues at coordinate 19,714,325 of NC_041371.1, forward strand.
AATAAGTTACTCCGTCGTCAGGCATAATCTTAACATATGGTAGGAATAGGTTATCCACTCGTAATCAATACATTGGCTGTAGGGTTCACCGTCAGCCGACGTAGCCTATATCTAACGTTCCTCTAGCGTAGTCACGTAGGTATTTACGTAGGTAAGTATTCACGTAGGTATTTACGTACTATATTTACGTAGGTAAATATTCACCCAGGTATTCCGTATTCACATATGTCTAAAATCACGTAACGTCTGCATATCTTATGAAGCACACGTCGGTTACGTCCGGTAATTTTGAACATGCTCAAAACATCATTGTTCAACAACGCACCCCAGCGTAACACAGTGAGCTCTTAATGAATACTACTTATACCTTACCTTATATCAATGTACACCAGCGTAACACAGTGAGCTCTTAATGAATACTACTTATACCTTACCTTATATCAACGTACACCAGCGTAACACAGTGAGCTCTTAATGAATACTACTTATACCTTACCTTATATCAACGTACACCAGCGTAACACAGTGAGCTCTTAATGAATACTACTTATACCTTACCTTATATCAACGTACACCAGCGTGTTGCCGATATTTTGTATACGCCATATTTTTGTATATCTTATGCATTCGTTGGGTATTCGTCTGATACATTTTGTATAAGTAAGTGATGCGCTATCAATAGGTTAGACATGTGTATCTGTATATGTTCACTTTTCCGATCCGATGAAAAGTTAGACGTATTTGGACTCTGACAAATTTTCGTATGCGCCGGCATACGTTTCTGTCATACGGATATGTGTGACAGGGCCTTTAGATAGGTCTGTTTTAATCGTTTTTAGACATTTTAATGAGGAAATATTACATATTATACCTTTAACGTGAAGCATATCAAACGTCTTCCTCATAAGTAGCGAAATCTTGATTCCAAAGCAATAAATTAATGTCAACGTTGTTTCGTTCCAATAAAGTGAACGAGACCAAAGTGTACTCATTATTGGCTGACAAACAAAGGTCAGTATTTAGAAATGGAATAGTCAGTGAAAAAGAAGTGTCAATGAATCCAAGGTGCCAAACATATTTGACTGGCCAGATATAAACAGTAGCGAGCGGTGTGTGGTTTCACATTCACACCGGACCAGACATGACATAATGCTGCAGACCTTTTTAAAAACACCACATCTCTGTGGTCGCTGTGTGGTAAGTGGGTTTCAAATAGGAGGCTCGACATTCAAAAGATTCTGAGTATGGCAGCGTGAGCACGCACACATGCACACACACACGCACTCACACACACAGAGGGCTGAGGAGGCAGATTGCTCTAGCTGAGGATGGTGCCAGAGGCGGAAACAGACAGGTGTAATTATAGAAGGCAAGCACCGTCCTCTGGATACCACGACTTCCACTGAGAACAGCAAAAAACACACACACACGCACACACACACACACACACACACACACACACACACACACACACACACACACACACACACACACACACTTAGTATTCCTTCACACACTTCTGTCCTCCCAGCCTTGTGTGTTGGTGTATCATATATTGTATGAAATTGTGTATAAGGTGTTTTAACATGTTTGCATAACACAGGTTTCAATCCAAATTTAAAAAGAATTGGCAAAATAAAATGAGATTGAATGCTTGTTTCCATCTACTACCATCATGCAATTATTAGGATGATGTAATAAAAGAGCGCCAGTGGGTGGCGTGGATTCTATTTAGTTCCCTCCTCTCCTTTCCTCCGCTCTGTCTCTGACTGTAGGTGTATGCGTAGGTGTGTGCGCACGTGTGTGAGCGAAGCCCTGTCCTTCACAAAACAGAGCGGAGGAGAGAATGTAGAATGAAACAATGGTAGGGGAAACACTGGAGTGTGTGTGTTGTGCTTGTCTCTGTCACCTTGCTCATCCAGGACTTGCGCTTGCACATGGCTTTCCTCCTTTTCACAGCCTCCCACAGTCTTCTCTGCCCTTTATCAAAGGAATAAATAATAAAAATTAAATGTTCAGTGGTAAACACAAAAGGATAAAGACTTATTCTCTTTGGGTCCTTCTGCATCAGGATCAGTTAAGATTTAAGTTACAGAATCTATACTATAGTGAAGTCTACCATAATTTGAAGAAAACTCAGAGCAGGACAAATTATACAAAGACAAAACACCAAGCACCAAGACAAAGACAAAGAAAATAGGAGAAAGAAGAAAAGGTGGAGAGATTAAAGAACAGTGATCTGAGAAGTGATGAATATATGAGCGGGGGAAGTGGGTGTAATTAGTCTTAAGCGGCTCAGTAGCCGAGACCCTGAGGGCCTCAGTAACTGGATTTAGAGAATTACTGCTGCCATCCCCTTTACACACACACACACACACACACACACACACACACACACACACACACACACACACACACACACACACACACACACACACACACACACACACACACACACACACACACAAACGACTTAAGTGTACCTTCCTATTGTACCAGTTGTGACTTTAAAATAATATTAAGCGTGTTAGTGATGGAGGATTTTCTCCAGCTATGATGAGAGTGAGCCAAATGACACATTCCCATTACTGCAGACAAAGGTAATACAATTGGATTTTGCTTTGCGCATTTACATTCTCTTCTCCGCTCTGTTTTGCAAAGGGCGGGGCTTTGTGTGGGCTCCCACACGTGCGCACAGTAAACCTAGGGGAAACACTGAATAGTAATAATAAAGGATGCAAAGTGTAGAAAGGGGGAACAAACAAGGTGATAGCTTCTAAAGGCCTTGAATCATGGAAAATAATACAATATACCATTCTTCAAGTCTACCAGGGAGTTTTCCAGCTGGGTCAGGAACTGAACCATACAGCTTCCTCTGCACCTGCTCACGTTTATTAAGTTTAGTCTTAATGTGAAGTTGTCTTTACTATGACTATGTTCAGGATCGCAGCAGAACTAAACCAGAATTTGGCCAATTAATCACAAATGTTTCAAAAACACATACAGTACTGTTCAAACCTACACACACCCACACACACACACACTTCCTCACCAGGTCGACCCATGCCGATCTTCTCCAGGTCTTCGTTCTTGACGTAGTCGAAGTGTGACAGCCGCGTGACGTTAAGGTCATCTCGGATCCGCAGGAAGTACTGCTGCAACTGAACCTCCATCAGCAGCTCCAGCAGCCATTCTGTGCCTTCCTCACACTGCATGCTACTGCCCAGTTTCTGCAAAACACACACAAAGCATACAAGAAAACTGAGTTCAAAATTCATAGAAAGTCACTGAGCAACAATAAGACCATTCTTTTCTGTAAAAGAAAGAGAGGAAATTGAGCTCAGATCTATTGTGTGCTCTCCAGTAATTGCTTACAGCCCACTGAAATACTACCTGCTTAGACATTTACATTACACACACACACACACACACACACACACACACACACACACACACACACACGTCAAATATGTATTATGTAATGCATGTATCAAATAGGCATTGATTACACAGATCCTGTGTCATTGTGGTGTTAATACACCACATAGTCAGACATTTATTACTATATATGTTATTATTATTTACTACTCTGGAAACAGAAGGGGAACATTTTGTGTACAAACATCACGGCCATACGACATACATGAGATGAATAATGCACATCTGGTGTCCAAGTGTCAGTGAAGACAAACGGGAGGCTCCTAAACAATCTGACCACAACATATACACTGTACGACGTCCCTCCATAAGAAACAGGGTCAGAACATCAATCTTCAACGTCAAAACACAACACCCCAGCTTTAAACATCATCCGTCACCGTCTACCTAATGTGACAAGATGAAACTAGCATGCAGCTGAAATTCCTCTTAAATCCTGATGGCTTCTTTATAGGGCTATTAGTCAAGATGATGGAGTCAAATAGAGAGTGAAGGCAGTAAAGAACTTTAAAGATGAACCACTTAAAAAGCTCCTCTACTCCTCCATTACACCTGCTCACACTGCTCCACAGTATTATTCTGTCTCAATGGGGTAGTGAACTGACACGAGAAAATGACAAACATTCCTAATCTGCAGAGATTGACAGGGAGACCTTTAGGGTGGATGCTCTGGGGCGTAAGGGGTCACTCCACTGAGTAGTAATTACACTAAGTGAATGAGGAACTTCCTGTGCTAGTCAAGCCAAGGTCACAAGGTCCAGAGTGAAGGGTCAGAGGTCGCAGCTTCTTGATGGGCTTGCTGAGAGGTCACTTCCTAATGCTTACTCACTGTGAGGCGTTAAAGGACGCCTTTCTTTCTCACACAAATGCACACCTAATGTTGGGCCATAGGAAATAAAGTTGGCATGTGACCATCCCTCAAAACACTGAAAGTATGCATCTGCCATCTCAATGGAAAGGGTCTGTATTTTCCATGAGTCTGTGATGCGAGGTCTGACTGAGGCCGATCTGCAGGGAGGGCTCAATCCCCAATGGTAATGCCAGATGTCAGATCCTGATACAAATTCACTGCAATGCACATAAAAGTGAGTCAGCCGATACCTCTTCAGCGATGTCCAAACATGCAGCTGTGGCTCTCCGACGTAAAACAGTCTTTGATGTGCACTTGAAGAGAAATCCTCTGTTTTGACTGAAGCAGATAAGCCCGTTTTTAACCCAATATAACATAAGAACCTGTAAGATCCACTTTATAGAGATGCAGGCTGCACTGATGACCTGCTTTAGGATTATCTACAGCTGCAGTCATTTGAATCTGTCTCCATATTTCACATTTTGCTGCATCATGCCTGACCCCTACCCTGAGAAAGACGATACAGTGGTCTGTTTGGCTGGTCCACTTCTGGCATTAGCTGTGCCAAAAGCTCTCCGACCATGTGGCATGTTTATTTCATCTGCAATAAACAGGTTAAACAAACAAAGCTTTTTCTTTTGCATGCACAAAATAAACATTGCTGTATAAGCAAACACAATATACAACATAGTCCTATATGGGTGGCACACCGTTACACCCTTTATCCATCACAATGCAGCCCCAAGCCTGATCTTCCCTGCCAGTCAACATGCAAGTGTTATTTCACTGGACGGTGCCAAAAACGCAAGTCAGCTTCCTCTTGGGCCTCTTTCCATGACAGTGTCATATCTGAGGCATGAGGGGTCAAAATCAAGGTGCTTAAGCCCCTCATATCAGATTTCTCTGTCAACTTGCTAACCAATTTACAAAACTCGTTAAACAAGACAGGTGCTGCTCAGACGTTAGTTGTCAAACATTCACTTATAAAGGTGGTTAAGATGGGTTGTGTCTAATCTGACAAAGATCATATATTGTCAACAACTGACAATTCTAATAACGTTTGGAAGGAGGAAATGGTGAGCTGTTGTAAAACATCCTATAGTGCTTATCTTGACTTCTCCTATGGGATGAAGAGGAATATGCACATTGTGGAGGTGTGAGGTCAGCAGGAGGAACACTACAGTCAAACTTCATAAAGTGTGACTTGTGGCAGGACTCTGAGAAATCCGTCTAGGGCCAGAAGTCCAGTATTAGGGCTCTAATTCATGTAATTTCTCCCCCTTCCCACATCTTTTTTAAAGGAACATGAAGTACTACAAAAAATGAGCATAGCCCAATTGGTTCCAGTTTAAAATACAAATTCAAATGTAGAGAACAACAACAAGTATGACAGGGAGAGGGGAGAGAGGGATATAGGAATTCAGATGCAGAGAAACAACATGATGTCCCTGCTGAGAAATGCCTCTGGCATGAACTCATTCCTCATGGTAGTGGAGAAAAGCACACACACCTCATAGCCAGAGCCATGTCCTGAATCAGATCAGTTCTGCTCTAACATCCTGCTGCAATAACAACAACCCTCCCAGAGGACAGCCTCAGTCCAGCTGGAGAGTCACACACACACACACACACACACACACACACACACACACACACACACACACACACACACACACACACACACACACACACACAGTATTCAAACATCTGGGTAGACTACATGATCCTGACTATAGTTACTAATATCGATGTCATATTTGAAAATAATAAAATCCCTCAGTGGACCATCAGACAGACACCTACTTACTCGATATACGTGAAAGTGTGCCAGGAAGGGGAATGACTTTTTCAGCTTGTCAAAGCGTCGCATCCTGAATTCCTTCGTCTGGATGAGTGTACATGCAAAAAAGTGTGCATAAGCGTTTAAATGGACAGAGGTGGCTGCTTGTCTCTTAAACCATTACCAGAGCCACAGTCCTCCCAGTTTAACCTTTCCAGTCTCTGAGGAAATTCTAAGAACCGAACAAGCTCCTCGGATCTAGACCCGTAGCACCGAAGCCGAGAGAGGGAAGAAAAACTTCCTAAGATCCTGGACGCAAATCTACAACATTCCATGGCGGGGCAATCGTCCTGTAAGCCCCTTCTTTAGCTTCAGCTCTCTCAAGAAGGCAAAGAGGCATCCATATAGCACGTCAGCGTGCAAAAGGGAATTTAAACTGTCTTCTAATATTTGAGAAAAAGCAGTAGAGTGACTAGGAGCTGCAGTTTGCAGCAGAGAAAGCCTCTCAGCTCTGCCCTGTGCCCAGTCCAGCCATGTGTCCTCCTCAGACAGCAGTGAGCCAGTGATCCAAACTTGTAGAACTTTACAAATAAGTCACTCCTCCTTCCTTCCTCCCTTCCTTTCACTCACTCACTCTCTCTCTCTCTCTCTCTCTCTCTCTCTCTCTCTCTCTCTCTCTCTCTCTCTCTCTCTCTCTCTCTCTCTCTCTCTCTCTCTCTCCTCCCTCACAGACACAGACTCCCTCTCTCTCTGTCTTTGCGCGTGCAGCTACTGTCTGTTTGCTTTTCCATCCCTCCATCGAGCGTGGGGCTAAAAATAGGAGCGACTTCTCCCTAATTGAATCGCTTGCCAGTCGGGCAGGCAGCAGGGACGTGAGAGCCAGAGTGAGTGACTGTCTCTGGTTTCACATTTTAGGTTGCAACAAGATGTTTGTCTGGTCAGCTTCAGAGAACAGCAATGTGTGCTTGTACTGTATGTTGAGTGTTGATATTGTCTCTTTGCTCTGTTGTTGTCGCTTCATTTCTTCTCCCCCATGTACCCCTTTTCCCACCTCCTCCTCCCCTGTGTTTCTGTCCTCCCCCCTCCTTTCCCTCCTGCAGTCAGTCAGACGGTCCGTGCAGTGCAGAGCAGTGCGTGGTGCGGAGGACAGAGGCTTCATGGTATTCAGCCCGGAGGAGCATTTGATCCAGGGCCAAAGGGTCACATTCAACTGCAGGATGGAGAGCTTGTTTCCTGTGATGCAACCCCCAAACACACACACGCACACGCACACGCACACGCACACACGCACACACACACACACACACACACACACACACAATCTTCTTCCCCTTTTCCACTGCTCGATCTCTTCTCATATCCCTCCCTGCTATTCTTAAAATTCACCACAGCAGAGAAACATTACTTTCAGGGTTTTCACTGAGACCACTGCTTATGAGTGAACACTCTTGTGGTATACACTCTGGGGATAGTCATTTATGGAGATAGTCCTCCTATACAAGTGATGATCTCTTACATTTCTCAAATAAATCATCAGCATTGCCTCGTCATAAGACTTCACGTAAGAGTGTCTGCTCAACAACCCCAGAAGCTTACTTCCAGCACAATCCACACACAGCTACAGCTCAAGCGATTGAGCGATTAGTCGATCAGCAGATGTTTAAAGTCATTAAAGTAAAGGAATACCAAACGTTACCTGGTTTCAGTTTCTCAGGTTTATTACCCCCCCCCCAACCCTTCTCACTCACGTCTATTTTGTCTTTTACCACTGCAGCACACAAGTCCTCACCTCACCCTTCTCTTCCCTATGCTTCACTGCTTCATTAATCCCCTCTCTTTCACTCTGCTCCCCTCCCTCCCTCCCTCCCCAGGGTCTGGCCAACCCGTTGCATTTTCTTCTTTATTTGGTGCTGCCTTTTATTTCCTGCCTCTAATCCTCCAAAAATGTTATCTCTCTCCCCCTCTGCTGACTATAAACAAACCCTTACCATCTGCTTTGCAGACCCTCAGTAGCAGCAAGCCCCCTCATTCAGTCTCTTGACAGACACTATTACTCTTTTGCTTTTCTAATATCACAGGTTTTTGTTTTTCTTTGTTCTTTGCTAATTAATCAACCTATTCAGCATTTGACTTGGCCTCTTACTTTTGACTGTGTGTATTGCTCTGCTCCCTCCGTCTCCCTGGCACTCACCGCCACTCTCTGCTATTAATTAGGAAGCTGTGTGTTTACTAGAGGAAGGAAGGGAAGTGAGCAGACGGAGGAGTCCCAGAGAGGAAGGCAAGAGAAAACAACAACAAAATAGGGATGCAGTCATAAAATGTCTGGCTGTAATTAAAGACAGGACAGCAGAGATAGCTCAAGAGCATGTGGTGCTGTGTGCTATGGTTTATTTTTATGAGTATGCTGGTGTGTTGGTTTGTGTCTATGTGTCTCTAATCCAGGGTTATTATTGGAAACTTAAATGAGAGAAAGCTCTGAAAAATATTGTTGTGACCAGAAACTACATAGAAACGATATTGTCCGGGTAAGAAACACATTTAAAAAAAATTAAATAAATGAATGTAAATTCATTTTAGTTTCAGTTTTTAAGCTATAATATATCACCACCGAAAACATGAATTCTGTTCAGAAAAACAAATCAATTGAACTGAAATTAGAAAAGTCAAGAAACGTACGACTTAAGACTTAAGGCAGTATTTAGTTTGTTAACTAATTTACTGTGAAGTCAGCTGACGATGTGCATTAAGATAGAGAAGCTAGTATTTCTCAGAATATCTGTCGAAAGATCGGAGGCCATTTATACTTAAGATCCAAGAGTAGTGCAAACATTTGATCTTTTTGTCTATATGACACCTTTCACACTCTCGTGTCTGCAGTGCGAGCAGAATGATGTTGTTATTAACTGGTTCCTGTAAACGTGAGCATTTCCCTCCATGAGCTCCCTGTCAGTTTCAGAGTTCATTTTAAGACTTTACTATTTGTCTATAAGCACTCCTTGGAATGGCTCCCTCCTACCTATCTGACCTTTTGGTTCCCTATACCCCACCGCGGCCACTGTGGTCCTCTGACAGTCACTGACGCCCCAGCCTGTGGAACAGACTGCCTCCTCTAGTGGAGCGTTCACAGCTCAAGGCCCACTTCTTTTCTTTGGCTTTTGAATTTACTTAAATTGCAGACTAATTGCCTTTTTTTATATATAATGATTGTTTATTAGTTTTTGCATTACTCAATGATTTGATCTGGATCTCTGCCTGGGTATATGCTTCTTTGTTTTTTGTTGTCTGCTCTGTCGACACGCTGTATTCTGCTGAGGTATGCTTATAAAGAACGTTGGTCAGCTCGTGTGGTTTTAAATGCGCTATAGAAAAATAACTGTCCATTTCCATGTGCTTCCACAAACACTTTATGAGGAATAGCTGACTCTACACTCCATTATTTCAAGTTGAGGTGTGGATTTCTCCTGCACTCGTTCAGGCATCAGTTGTCGTGAGAGTCACCCAGACGCAGAGGTGACGTCATGAATCTGGCTCTAAATCATCAAGCACATAGGATGTGACAGGACAGGAGGAGAGAAAAAGCAAAGACCCTTCCCTGCCCTCTCTTTCCCTTTGCAACCACAAACACTCACACAGCCTGGAAACACAACTCCCAGAAGTGAGTTATGCCGATAATGGCAGAAGAATTCCCTGAAGTCCACATGGTCTCTGCTGAGATCTCTTTTTAAAGTTGGCTAATGTGCTTCAGTCACAGTAAAGTCAACTTTACTGCTATGACAAATAGGAAAATAATGTTCGCTTGAGTATAGCAACAGTTATGCAAGTCTCATGACTATAAAATGAATTATATAAAATAGCCCGCATTCCTTCAAATCAGCTGCTGGGGAAAAAAAGCCTGCAACCTACTACTGCACTGCTGAGTTTAAAATCTGAGCACAGGTGAAAATAAACCTCCAATACAGAAAGAACTGATTCTCAGGTGTGTGTGTGTGTGTGTGTGTGTGTGTGTGTGTGTGTGTGTGTGTGTGTGTGTGTGTGTGTGTGTGTGTGTGTGTATGGAACAGTGTATGTAGAGCATATGATGCTGGGTAGACTTAAATGAGTGGAAGGAATGTGTCACAGTGCTGTCAGCTGCCTTCTCACTAAGCAGATTAGACTAATGCGATTAACGGTGAGTAAGTCCACCTGCAGCTCAACTGCGACACCACTAGGTAGCACCATTAATATTAGGTCACAGCATTAATATTAGGTCACTTTATGCTGATTGCTATGTAGATTGCACAGGATTCATAGTGACAGTAAGAGAATAAGGACGTCACACTATTGTAACACATGTTAAACTGTCAGCTTTGATTCATATTGTGGTAATGTATATTTATTCACTGGGTGGGGGAGTTATAAGTGATGACTGCAAAGCACAACCTCGGTCTTTCAGAACAAAGTCACTCGCTCAATGTGAAGTCCCAGTCACACAGGAGGAGCTGTGCTTCATCACACCATTTTATTTTACCTCTATTTTGTCATAAGGTCATGTTCACAGTGGTTATTTACAGGTTAAATAGTGACATGTTGCATCATATATTTATATATATGTATATATATATATATCTAACTGATTTTATTAGCGTTAGTAGTTTTTCCTACTTCCTGCCTTATTTCCCGGTCCTGTTTGTTCCCTGTGTACTGATCACCATCAGGATTCATGGGGACATTTTTATTTTTTTGAATCATACTTTTTATTCCTATATTCTACAACAGTCCAAACATATTAAGCAACTCTCTCCCAAATCTAAAAACTAGAGTGCTAAATCTTTCTGGAACTGCTCCATAGACAACGAATTGTCTGAATTTCACAACTGAGACCCCAACAATATAATAAAGCTCATTTGGGTATAAAAAATTCAAACAAACATTCTGTTGCTCCACAAAATCAGTCTCCCATTCATCGTGTGTGGAGCCGCTCCAGACTTTATACTTGATGACATCACCAGTCTGAGACTTACTTCTCTGGTTTCTGGTGTTGAGAGAGACGCTCATGTTCACAAATATTGATTATTGACCTTTCTACGCCATGAAAACAACATTCCTTATCTTTCTAAAGGTGGTGTTCCCCTTTAAGTTAGAACTTAATGTAAGTAACAAGAATTATATTTTAGTATAAAGTAATATATGTTAAACTGTCCCCTAATTTCTGTCCATTTTCTTGCTCATAGGTATAAATGTTTCCCATTTGTTCTCTTTGTTCAGCACACTGAAAGGACCAAGTGTGTTAATCTGCACACAAGTACCTTGGTTACGATCAAGTTAATGTGTTGCAGTTATGCCGGTTTTGAGACACCTGGATATGCTAGCTGGAGTACTCCAATAGAAACCAGAAACCAGAACCCTGTAACATGTAAACACCTTACCCAGGTTTCTAATCTTTCTCTGCTTTATCGAGGTATGTTGTCAATAAAAACAAAAATATGATGGTATATCATTTAATGACGACCATCATACTGAAGTAAGGGGCACATCTGGCATTTCAGTTTTTCACATGGCTAAAAGGTTCTGGAGTCAAGACGCACACAGACGACCAGAAATCTGGATACTGTTATGATCACGTACACAGAGACATGGAAAAAACTGGAAGCTAAAGTTCAATTTAAACGCCATATGCCAAAAATGATCAAACCAGGATGAGAATCAAAACCAGGATAATAAAGTACATGTAAATGTTGCTATACCGTTTGTGTAAAACAAGAAATATGCCAGCTGCATTACTTTGTCTGTTGATTGTTAAATATATTAAACTATAATGGCACTCGGAGAGCGCAGATCTAGGCCAATGGTGCCTTCTCGAGCTCCTCGGATAGTCCCGTTTCCCGAGACGGGAAGTCATTATTCTGATTTCAGAGTGTTAATGATCTTTAAGTCATAACGTGGATAACAACATGAAGACGTATTGTATTTTATTGCATTTAAACAACACGTTGATATCTGTTTCCAAGTCGTTGTTCCAATTTGAGGGCGCAATTTTCGCAGTCTGGAACTAATCCTTCTGATTATTTTCATACCACATCATCCCACATGAATGTAGCACAAACGCTCTACATCACAATGTAAACGGCAGTGAAACATATTCTTGTTTCCACCACGTAATTTGGATCCGCTCCAAAATGTAATGGTTTCTTCCTTGGCTCATGCTCCACACTTCCGGCAAGTTTCATAAGGTATCGGGCCGGTAGTTTTGCCGTAATCCTGCAGACTATTGGAGCCAAATAAATATCCCCCCCTTTGGCAGAGGTATTAATAAGGGTTTTTTTTGTCATGGACATTGAAATTTGGTTAGGAGAATTCTTCAATTGTGCCTGACCTGCTTGGTCCCTCACACAGCGACTGTAGGCCTCTCCAGCTGCTCCTATCTGGCCTCCATCTCTCTTTGTTTCCATCTCTTTCTTGCGTGCACACACAAACACACACAGTAGTCTGACTCAATGGCTGTTCAACTGATATATGAAAGGATGCTAAGCCCAAGTTAAACATCTGACTGTGTATATTGTATTATCATGAATTGACATCAAATTAGTGGCTTGCTGGCTAATGAGATTACGAAGAACAAAGCGCTGTGTGAGGTCTACATTATGTCCGAGTCCTGTAACGCACGCACGCACGCACGCACGCACGCACACACACACACACACACACACACACACACACATACACACACACACACACACACACACACACTAAGCTTGATTCTGTAATATGATGCTCAGTGTAATACAGACACAGGTATGCAGAGGCATGCACTCACATCGGCTGGATTCACACTGACGTACAGTGTGTTGTGAATTAAGAAAGCTTATTGGATATGGGAGGACACGCTGCCAGTGCATTTCTAAAATAAGTCGCAACCTTTTGGTGGCTTATCATCAACCTGCGGTTTGGTAGCGGGTGCCAAAAACTGGCAGAGCAGAGTAAAGGAATAGTAGAACAAACATCATTAATCCCTCTTACAACTGCAAAATATCCATGCACGCACGCACGCACACGCACACGCACACACACACACACACACACACACGATGCATGCACAGACAGACAGAAATGAGTCATTCCTGATCTCACAGATAGTAACCCTCTGTCAAAGTCTGGCTTTTTACGTTCTCCTTAAATCCCTTCCCCATCCACAGCACCTCATCACTCGCCGAGAGGAGAGACGTCATGTGGTGGGCGTCAACGTGGAGAAGAACAGACTGTGTGAATGCTAAAAGTTTTGGACACAAACAGACTGCTTCCAGACGAACACAGAACATATGTGTCCCCTTTTGGTAGCTTGACCTAATATGCATAATGCCAGACTAGCACAAACAACCCCCACTAATACATCCTAACGTCACATCCTAAGCAATCTCTCCTTTGATCCCCTAAAGCTGGTTAAGAGGGGAAAGGAGGGTGTTAGTGAAAAATGTCGGTCAATGATGATTGACCTCCTGCATACATTCAACAGTGTGTGAACCAAATATGTAGCACACTGTGTGCTAGAATGAGATGAATGGAGAATATTTATTATTCCCATTTACAAAAATACAGCAGATGCTTAACAATGTAGTGCTGGTTGAAGCTCAGTAATCCCCTCATGCTCCAAAGAATATCAGAACTAGATCTGTATTAAGCATAAAAGGATTGCTCTGATATAACAAAATGTATATGTGGTGCCTTGGTTAATCTCTTATTACATATCTTTCTCTCCCAGTTTCTGAGGGAGATGTCTGCGTGAAGTGTGTTAGGGTTGTGTGTGTTAAAACTAGAAAACCGCTGTATTCAGGGCAAAGCTGCAGCTGTAGAAAGAGGGATCTGATTCAGAAACCAGGACAGCTGCAGTGTCCACTACCTTAATTCTGCTGAACTAGCACGCACAGACCCTAAATGCCACACAGAGTCGATATTCATGATATTCAAACTGTTGCACAGATCTACACGTTCATCCACCCATCCATTTTTTATACCCGCTTGTCCCGTGTAGAGTCGTGGAGGGCTGGAGTCAATCTCAGCACAAACTGGGTGAGAGCAGGCCTGGGTGTAATAAGCTGCCCGGCCAAGTGTACAGTTCAAATCCAGCCGGAAACCTTTCTGTACGTCATACCCTTCTCTCTCTTCGACACATTTCCCGTCTGCCTCCCAACAGTAAGCTACCAATAAAGACTTTGAAAAAGCAAGAACACTGACAGCATAGTGGCAATGGCCTCGCTGGCCCCATCCGAGCCAAAAGAACAGCGAGGTCTGTCTGTACATCACAGGGTTTGTGAGAGGACGTGGGGGTTTGCGGAAGAGGTGGGAGGCTAAAAAATTGCATAGCTTGCCAGTCACCGAGCTCATTCAGCAGCACCTCATCAATGACCTCATGGTTCTGCATTCAATAGCCCGGCACACACAGGGGCTGGCCTTGTGTGTGGGTGTGAAGTGCCGTGTGTGGTGAGCGTGACTATGTGGTGGTTGAGGAGAGTGACCGTGACATACGAGTGTTAAAGAGCTGGTTCTGTGAAGATGAAGGAGCACTTATAGAGATCTATACAGAATTACATTTACACATTAGGTCTTTTCTTTCTTCTCTTGTCATGGTCGGAACAGCAGGTGTTACTAATAACATTAACAACGGCTCTGTTCTATATGCACACTACCAGGACCCTGAAACTGAAGCAGCTACATAGAATTAGGCCAACACCACTATTACTACACTATTAATCCGCAAACTGACCTTATAAGACACACTAAAATCTCATGAAAATCCCTGATGTTGCAATGAAACAGCTGCTTGTGAATCTAACCAAAATGTTCCTCTTTTTTTGGGTAATGACACAAACACGAATGTTACACATCCACATCTGCAGCACACACTAAATGTGCAATGCTGTTGCTTTAGTTACTGATACAAAAAGATACATATTTCCACATTTTCTACAACTAAAGATACATATTAGTGCGCCGAGAACCATAATCTAGTGATTACCAGTTAAGTGAGAAAAACCTCTCTCTGAAAACACCACAACAAAGGCTTACGTTTTCTCACACCCTTTCATTTTCCTTCGACAGGATCCACAATACGTGCTGAGTATGCTCATTGTTTATCTGCCATCCATGTTTGTCTAAAGCTGTGAGGCACTACTATAATCAAGGAAACTGTAGAGGTCTACCTCTTCATCATCGCTGGGCAGGCGTTGGTAATCAGGCTCTGACGTGTCCTGCAGCCTCTGGTATTCTGCCGTCTCGCCCATGGTGGGGCTCCAACACCCGGCCGGTATCTCCCCGGGGCTACGTGTCCTCAAAAGTCCTCAGATAGCCACAGCTCCACTCAGTGAGCAACCCACACACTTAGTCGGTCAGTTGGTCAGTCAGCCGCTTCGAGTTCTGTGCTGTCATTAGGAAGACAAGTACAGTGTTCTGCATGTCATTCACATTACAGCACTGCGTTATTTCACATAGCTGAGCACAACATTTCTAATCATTCGACTATGCTGCCGCTGTATACCTACAATACTCCCACCATCATTGTCTTCCTCTTTTAGGTTGAGTCAGCTTTCCTTGAAAATGGCCAGACAATGAGTTCCTCATGTCCACACAGTGGATATAGGGCTGTGTTCACTGACTGAGCGGTCTGTAAAAACACAGGTGCTTATCTCTATGTAAATAGCTTCTGCAGAAAGTCGTTCTTCGCACAGAATGAACATAGTCCCTATTTTTGAAATGTTGTGGGCAGGTGCAGATTCTTCCTCTTCTGAAGAAAAACTGAATTAATCCACTTCCTCAAAAGACAGTACAGATGGTCCTTTTCACATGCCAGTGCCTTAAATCTTCAGAGAGCATCAGAGGTGTTAAACTGATTGTTCTAAATTAATTTACTGGCCGTTGTCCTCCTAGACGAGGGAATCCCATGTGTAGAAGCTGCTGCAGCCAGGATGGAGCATTGGGATGATGCAGCCAAGGTGTGGCACTGGAGGTGACAAATCCAGCAGGCTCTATTCCTCTCGTCCCATCCAACGCCGCGCCACCCTGCTCATCTCGCGCTCTCTCACTCTCAACTGCTCTTGTTTGCCCTGCCTCAGTGCTGACACATGCTCTTCATATTCAGCAATGTCCTACTCTCTCTGTCTCTCTCTCTCTCTCTCTCTCTCTCTCTCTCTCTCTCTCTCTCTCTCTCTCTCTCTCTGTGTCCCAGGCATCACACCGGCCAGCTTACCTCCTCTCACTCATCGCCAGCAGTGAAATATCACAGCAGCGAAGGGGACAGATCATACAGGAGCTGTTTTTAATTTTTCACCTATCCATGTTTCATCCTTCCTTTGTGTGCTTCTATTTTTTACCCCTCCCAACAGATCTTGAGCAGCTGTCGAATCGGACCGGCAGCTCGGCTCTGACGATGGCGGCTGAAGTCTGGGAGGATTTTTAACGCTGCTTTGTCCTAAATGGACTTCCTGATTGCTCAGTCGATGCCTAATCCCTGGCTGTTGTTGTTATTGTGCCCCCCTCCTCTCCTCCTTTCATTCTCTCACCCTCTAACCCGCTTTCCGCATCGCTCCACTTGATTTTTTTTTTTTTTCCATTTCAGCCCCGGCTCGATGATTTGGTGAGTGGTCGCCTCCTCTATTACCGTGGCAACATCAACCCATCCCACCTCCTCCCCGCTCTCCTGTGTCCCGTAATCACGACAATCCAGTCAGCGGTGGTCCTGGTAGAAGCAGCCAATGACAGCGAGGCAGGCCGACAGGGGAGGGAGGGGAGGAGAGACGATAGAGAGAGGCGGGGGAGCCCTAATGAGGAGAGTTAATCCTCCCACTGAGAGGGAGAAAAACACGGCCATGCTGCTTTGTGTGTGTATGTGTCAAAAGCACCTCTCCACTACAGGCAGGGTATCCAGGCCATCTGGATCCTTGCTGAGTGGACATCTGGATGGAGGGGAAAATAGAATAAAAGAACAGTGTGTGTGAGTGTGTGTGTGTGTGTGTGTGTGTGTGTGTGTGTGTGTGTGTGTGTGTGTGTGTGTGTGTGTGTGTGAGTGTGTGTGTGAGTGTGTATATGTGTGTGTGTGCATGTATATGTGTGCGTGTGTGTGTGTGTGTGTGTGTGTGTGTGTGTGTGTGTGTGTGTGTGTGTGTGCGTGTGTGTGTGTGTGTGTGTGTCTACCTCCTGGTCTTTCCCAAGTTGTAGTGTGACAAGCAACATTGCAGTCCTAGCATTAATGCCAAATCTTTAACACATCTAAATGTCAGCAGCCGTGCACATTTATTGTTGACTCGTACGTCTTCATTTCCGTCCCTCATTCCATGTCACTCTTTATTCGTCCCTCTTTCCATCCTTAACACCTGCTGTCTTTCCTTTCGTTTGTGCCTGTCCTCTCGTGCCCTAACATCTCTCTCTCTCTCTCTCTCTCCCTCTCCCTCTCCCTTTCTCTCTGACTCCATTCCAACCTTGTTGATGTCCTCAGGCTGGATATTCGCAGCCCACTGAGCAACATTCGCTTTTTGCTCTCATTCCTCTGCCTCTCCTCATGTGTTGGCTCTGCTCCTTTGGAAGCCGGCTGCCACACAGTCGAGTGTCACGTAATATCCCACGGTAAATACACAAAGTTGCACGCACTTCCACACAAGGCATACACGGCACATGCGAGAACACATCAACAAACAAATATTTCCACAAATTGGAAACACAGAAATACTGTGCGTGCACGCAGACACCATACACAGCAACACAGAGACCTGTATTTGTGTACTTACCACTGGACATAATGCTGATTGTATCTATTCATTTTGAGGGCATTGCCAGAAATTGCAGTCAAATTCCCTCTGCCGTAAATGAACCAGTTATAGGCTGACTTCTTCTTTTCTCTCTCGCTTTATGGATAAATCTTTGTTTTCTGGTCAGGCTGGCCTCTAGAATCAGATCTCTGAGTGCAAACATCAAATGTTTACAACCTCACTGTGCACGCTTCACCAACACCATCTACTGCACCAACGTCTATGACACTCCACATCCTGTCAATTTATCTTTTATCCTTCATCCAAGTCTCCAGGTCTCCTCTAGTAGAAACTGAATGGACAGTCCGACAGTATCAACAAACTAGGACTCATCACACTTGCCGATGTGAGCTGGCATCCCACATAGTACCAAAGCATGTGTTTGCTACACATCACTGCTAGCTACGCATCCTTTTCACACTCCAACTCATGCTGCACATGTACAGGGGTGGACACCTGTACAATCACAAACAACCACAGTATACAATTTAACACTACGGTGTTAAATATGAAAGACTGAGGCGCAAAGTCACACAGAGAGATAGTAGATAAGAAGAGCAGTCGGGACAGAAAGACAGAGAGGGGACATCCTGGCTTATTGAGGCCATGACAAATGGAGCAGGACTGAGCTGTGGTGTCATGTGGGGTTACTGCTACCCACCACTTCCCCCTGCTGAAGCTCACACGCTCCATTACAGACTGTATGGCAGTTTGGTGCGATTAGAGGGCAAGGCTGTATACAAAGAAAAGAATCATGTGATCATGCGACATTTGTCCCGACATTTCTACATTGCAATATGATTTTTAAAAAGTAAGTAAAGGCAAAAAAAAAAAAAAATAGCTGTAGTGATCCCTGGGTAGAAATGTTAGTAGCAAATATTGGATCAAATTCATGGTTTATTAAAGAATGTAACGTTAGATGGTGTGGGGGATTTACTAGGCTATGTCAGCGATGAACTAACATTATAGACATCAATAATATCAACCAGTCTGCTCCAAGCATGACTTTGTGTCATTATTGTTGTATTGATCATTTGAATCTGTGTTATTTATATATATATTGAAGCATTTTATTTAACTACTAAATCATTTGACATTAACAACTTTGTACGAATATGTGTCTAAAGCATAGGTCTTCAACAATTTCGCGACCCCCCCTGCACCACGCTTACACCAGTTTGGGGGTCCTTGACCTGAAAAACGTTGAAGACCCCTGGTCTAAAGCAAAATAAAACTCACACACTTCAGCACTACTGCTAAGGAATAAATCCCAGGGGAAACACTGAACCTCATTTTAAAAATACGAGCAAACCTTTTTCCTCATTTCATATTCATATTGTCTTCTATATTTGTTATTTTTATATGTTTTTAACCAAAGCATCAAATTCTCTCAGTGATCAATCAATTGAGTCAAGTACTCAGAGAGCACCACACCTTCACCTCTGATCTCTCACTCACTCACTAACTGCCACATTTCACGACCTCTCTGCCAGAAACCTGGAAAACCCTTTAATGACTAAATGCTGGGGCTTCAACCTTTGATCCCAGAAGCATAATTTGTCAGCCATCTTGTGTCAGGGGGACGGTAAAGCTGAGCCTGTTAAAACGCGTGAACGCCTTCTCTGTCCCCATGATGGAGAACGTGGAGAAGCAGCAGACATGCTGTGGGTGTAATGGTACAGTGTTCCCAGCCTAAATATCGCAGGCCGTTCAAATCCTCCTTTTAAGAGACCCTTTGGAGTCTTTAAAGACTAAAAGGACTGTGACTCCTGGGTCCCTCCTGTCTCTTTACGACTGTTGGTGGGTAGACCGGCTCTGGGGGCAGCAGTAAGCTTTTGAACAGGAGCTGGATGAACTCCCTGATGGCTACTACTGATGTGGGGCTCGTAGGGTGGAAATAAAATCAGGGTAGGAACGGGAGAGTACTGTACTGTGTCTTTCTGTGTCTGTGTGTGCGAGTGTGATACCTCTGTGGAAAGTAGAGCATTTTCTTTAACAATATTAACATATCAATATGTGATAGCCTATATAATTATTAGACGATTGACTAATCAACATCATTCAATCTGTTAAGAAATCAATTAACTGATTAATCATTAAGTCTAAAAATGTCTAAAAAATAATGATCAAGGCCTATCACAAGTTACCACAGCCCAAACAAACCGCCCCCCTCAGTCATACACTATATGATTCAATACTGGATTTAAAAAATAATCAATGCAAGTAATAGTGAAAGAATGTATTAATTATTTATAGTCCTAATATTTGCATCATGAAATGGTATTTTCTAAAATAAAGCAACGGAGGATAGGATTATACTCCGTTGTGTTTTAAATGGGAAAATCAAATAGACTACAGATTTGATCTTAAGTATACACAATATAATCATCACACAGAACATTCTCATATGTTTATTACATACACTGTAATAGATATACGTTCTGTATATCTCCAGTTATTAAGAATTGCACATCCACATTTTTTAAGCCAGAAATGTCAAACATGCTCTGGTTCGAGCCTGGACTGTTGCTCAGACATCAACACGATGAATGCTACGCTACACTTCCTGTAATGCATGTTTCCTCTAGAACCTTCCTGCCTGTTCAATGTGCATGTTTTACAAACTCCACTCCCCAAGTTTTAATACAGAGTTTCTGTTAAAGATGTGTGCTCTTCAAACCAAAGCAGAGATTACTCTAATGACATTCACGGGTGGCAGTATCTCAGTCCATAGGGACGCTGGTTCAAGTCCCTGAACGGACCATGTACGGAGTGTAGACTGAGGTCGCCCCCTGGGCACTGAGGTGCCCTTGGCTTTGTAGAGCAGCTGCCCACTGCTCCTAGTACTAGGATGGGTTAAACGCAGTCGATATTTCACTGTGTGTGCAGTGCTGTGTACATGCGATTTGATTCAAATCCTCCGTTTTCAAATTTACATTTCCATCATCAGGGTTATTTTCAGAGCTCCTCTTGAGCCACAGAGAACATTATACTGGCTCCCAGTGCTACCAATAAACTGCCATTCATCGTGTTAACTCAGTTTAGTTGTTCAATTCTGAAGTTATGTAAGAAAGCAAGACTTTGGCCACATCCACACTGACCCATGTTTGAAAAATGCCCCTCTTCTCTCCAACATCCCATGATCCTGTCAACTTAAATATCAAGTCTGTTCGTGCACTTTCCATACAAAATCCTATCCCAACAGTCAAAAGCTTTTCTAATAATAAAAATCACTAAGAGCAGTTAAACCTTTATACATCACCAGTGTGTTTCTTGATCTATAGATGAACATAAAATGGGTAACAGACCTGTTTCTGGTGAGACTCCAAATGAATCCTTTTGACAACCAATTTGGGCCCCTAACACTTAAAAGCACACATGCGCATGAAATATTTCTTCTTATAAGTCATGGTAGGAACACCCACCCACAACTTCTGGTCAGAGATCAAATCTTGTTGACTTAGGCGATGACTTCACCTCAGTGAGGGTGAAAAGACGCCACACATGCTCCCAGATGATTCACTACTCTACGATATGAAAGGAGACGTTAAGATTGACCAATGACTCTGCTACTGTGCTGAAGTCAGTGCTCCAGAGAAAATGTTGACACAGTAATAGCGTCATCGGCCAATGAGGACGCTGATGTAGCTGTGGTCAGGGTGTGGTACTGTGGAGTAATGGTACAGCAGCTCCTTCTGTATTTCTCTTCTGCTTAAATTGTCACATTTATCTTCAACACAACACCAGTGGACTGTTGATCCACGTGCTGAGAGTCACAGCTAAACCTCTTTACTCTCCCTAAATCCTCACCATATGCTCAAAAGCCTTAATAGGATTTTCAAGCAAAAATGTGATGTTGCTGTATATCGGAAAATCTTCACAAGGGGGGCGTAACAAAACCTTTTTTATTGTCCATGATACTTCATTCCATAGCCAAGCTTATCTTGGAAAACATGTTCCCAAAAGTTCAAGCCGAGTATAGAAACTAGGGCAGCAACTAACAAGAGTAGTTATTTGGCTGAAACATTTAGTGGATTAATTAATCTTTTAAGTAATTTATGAAGCTCAAATACCAAACATTCCAGCTTCTCACATGTGAAGATGCTTTCTTGGTTTTTATTGTTGTTTATTGAATATTTTTGTTTGTTTGGACAAGAAATGCAAAAGATGGCACATTGGGCTGCGGAAGATTAGGACAAATTATGACAAAAGCAACAGTTTCATCAATAGTAAAGTAATTATTGCATCCTAAACAGTTTTAACTTTCAATAAACTGATTGTTATTATTTACCATTAGTCAATTAATCTACTAGTCGGTAGCTTTTTATCAAGAGTGAAAAAGACCATGTACAGCTTCGAAGCAATAAGTCCAAAACTGTAAACCTAATGAAGAGGATGTGATTGAAAGAGGGCTTCTCCACAGACCAGCAGGCTCGCTTGGGATCAATCATGGCTGGGCAGAGTCAGGCGCCCTAATAACTTCCATTTACTGTAGAACACACAGTATTTCACAAGGAGTTGTCAGAAGATATATTATCCACAACAAATCCTCCCTCATCACACCCTTCCCAGAAAGATTTCCACTTCGGCTGAATGAGAGACGGATAGGCACGCTGAACAAATCCACTGTGGACAGAGGTGTGTGAGAGGGATGAAAGAGATGCATGTGTGTTTGTGTGAATGTGACAGAGAGTGAGAGATAGATAGACCTCTGTATAATCCTCAGCTCTCATGCCGTGTTTCTCGGAAGTGTTGAAGAGGCACGGGAGTGTGTGTGGTGTTGGCTTTCCCCTGTCCCTTCAAGCTAAACAGGTGGGATTTAAGAGGGTGATCTAAAGCCTGCAGGGCAACACCGGGCCACACAGGCAAGCACAGGACAGGATTAGGGTGACAGGAGGCCGGGACGAGGGTGCCACTGTCCCAATTCATCTGTGTGTGCGTTGGTGCCAAGGTCACAGGTGACAAGGTATGCATATCATCAGAATCTAAAGCTCTCTGGGTTTCACTGCCATCTGGGTGCTTGCTCATGCACCATTCCAGGGGCTTTGTGTGCGTGTGTGTTTGTGTGAGAGACAGTGTGAGTGCGTGTGTGTGGCGACATTGAAGTGACACTGAGCATACTGACTCATTCACACCCTCAGCTCACATGCCAACCCTGCTGTCCTGGAATCAAGGTACATCCCTATGGTCCGCTCAGTATGATCTAATGCTGGGTAGTAATATAATATAAATCAAGATTATCATTATCACCTTCTTATCATGACGCTATAGACATTATTCGTTACGGTTTTACAAAATACTGTTTATCGAAATAGATTCTGAGCAGATTTTAATTAATGATCTCTTCCAAGCAGTATATCTGTTTGGTTCAGTTTGTCTGTAAATAAGGATTAAGGGGAACCCTACTGGCCAGAAGGGTGAAGCATGGGCCAAGGAAGAACCCGTTATATTGTGGCGCGGATCAGAATCACGGGGCAGACACACGCATTATTTTTAACTTTCGTTAACATTGCCAGATAGGGCATTTGTGCTGCATTCATGTGGTGTCTGAATAAATCAGAAAAATGTGTTCCCGACTGGGAAGATTCATGTGGACACCGCCTCAAGTCAGAACAACAACTCAGAAACAGATATCAACGTGTTGTTAAAAGGCCCTGAGCAATACAAAACTTCACGTCTTCTTCGAGTGGACATGTTGTTTCCACACTACGACATAAAGCTCATGAACACACCGGAGTCTGAAGAACGACTTCTCGACTTGGGAAATAGGACCATCGGAACATGAAGGCACCGTTGGCCTTCTAGTGAACTGAATAATTTAGTTGATAAGTTCTTGTTTTTCATTGATGTGTGGACAAAGTTCATTGCATTAAATACCACTGTATTATTGCATATGGGATTTTGCATACATCTGCCATAATGTGATATACAGCATATGAACATCATTTATTTTTATTAATGACATTGATTTCAATCATCTCTTACTTAAAACTGCAGTGGATCTGAGCTAACTGTAAGAAGAGGTAGTGTTGTTTTAATGAGCTTAGAATATGACCAGACACAAAGCAAAGTCTTTGCTAGTTCACAGCTGGTAAATGAAGAACAGGAGATGGAAAACTAATTCCATCCTGCTGAATGAGCAAAGTTCACAGCCACAGTTCTCCATTGAGCCTGTGAATAATGTTCTGTTTATGATGTCTTTGAAACTATCTGCTATTATTATTTCTTAATCTGGCCACATGGGGGCAGCCTGACGCAGTGAGAAGAACACGTTTTAAAGCAGTTGTTATTCATTTTTATGGGCAGGTGAAAATTGAGCTGAATCAGATTTTCTCTATCAGCTGCAATTCAAATGTGTTTCTTTAAAAACACTGTGGGCAGAAAAAAATATAGTTTTCTGACTTGGTCTGATTTCCCAGTCTCTGGTCTGTATCCTGTATCTGGTGTAGGCTACAGACTACTGCTCAAACAGATGCCAGGTTAGATGTTAATCATTTTATATAATGTCTATTTTTGGAAAAAGGCACACAACCCTTGTTAGGACTGATGTCAGCATGCAGACGTCTGTTGATTTTCCTTCAGCTTGGCAATGAGAAAAAGGAAAATGTCAGCTTAATGATTTCTATCCACGCCTCTAAGGACTAGAACATGACAACATACATTGCAACGTTAGAAAACCTCATCAACTTATCACTTCTACTATTGTAAGAAGTTCCAAAACTTGCCCAATCGTAATACTCTGCTAATGCTTCAATATACACTCATCAAATTGAAGAATTACTAAAAAATAAACGCCGTAAAATGTCAAGACTTTCAAACTTTTAACGCACCTGCCTCAGTTGAACATGTGTTCTTCTTTGTGTGAAACTTTGTCTGTCACAGATCTACAAGAAAAACTGCAATTGCATCATCGCTGTGTACAGTAGTGTAGAGGCGTGTGCGTGTGTGTGTGTGTGCCTGGTCAATGTGTAAACTGTTCTTCCGGTCCCCTCAACCCAGAGGGAGTGATCAGAGTAACAACAGATAAGAAAGTGACAACAATACAGATAGAGGCTAAAAAGATAAGAGATGAAGCAAACCTTTACACACACTCTCACTCACACACACTCTCTCTCTCTCTCTCTCTCTCTCTCACACACACACACACACACACACACACACACACACACACACACACACACACACACACACACACACACACACAAAATAGTATTATCATGAAGGATTTGGACAGTAACAACAAACTGACAGATTGTGCTTACAAAACTAATCACATGAAAGCAATGGTCCATACTCAAGTTCATCTTTGTGATGTTGAAGCTGAGTTTAAAACTTTAGGGGAGCCTGTAGTTCTGAGTTGCCACTGTCACAAGGTCACTTAATCAGGGAATCTGATGCGTTAACCACACGGCTAACATATAATACTCCTGGAAGAGACAGACAGTCCTCAGGGGGGCTGGTAATGCAATACATGTGTATCTGCAGGGAGGATACGAAATAAGAGAGAAGGATAATGGGGAGGGAAAAAAACAGTTAAAAAGGTGAAAGGAGAGGGAAGCCACAGAAGGAGCGAAAGCGACAGTGAGGCGTGTGACAACTGGTCTGCAGGTAGATTGATTGATGAGTCAGCAGGCTGGAGCAGCGGGGGTGTGTGTGTGTGGGGGGGTGACAGCCAGATGTAAGTTCAGGGTTAAAATAACACTGTCCTCTCTCTCACACCCACACACACACTCATACACTTTGACTCCCAGAGGCTCCCTATCCTCCGACTTCTCCTCTGTCAGTCTGGGCCCCCGAGGCCCTCCAAGCATTCAAAGACACTCTCCACAAAAAGCACACTCACTGCTCACTGCTGCTATTCTGGGAGCTTCCTCTCTGCTTTCTCTTTCAGCCCCTTTCCCTACATCCTCATACTTCTGTGTCTACCATTCGTTCCACTGTCACTTTTTTTATTTAAATCCAGAGTAACAAGTAATTTAAAGCTCAGATTAATTCTTGGAGCGTCACAGGCTACAATGGAACAAATGCTCTTCCCCCTTCCCTTTAAATCATCTTTGACAAACTGCCTTTATACCTTCGGGTCATATAACAGCTGGTGAAACCTAATATTTTATTTACTCTTTTATCAGTCGCCTAGGTTTCTAGGAATTGAATCTTGCGTTTATAATTTTAAGTATGAATTGTAGATTAGTAAACCTTACAGGACTCAGTTATTAGAATTTTTGCACTTAACTGGTCTTAATTTTCTACCATACAAGCACTACACCCATTGTCAATTATCGATTTAAATTATTTAATGTCAACTCAACTTTATTGATACAACATATAAATAATGTTTTGTTCTCAAAGCTCTTCTCTCTGGCTGGATATCCGTATCTCTACTCTTTAATACCAAATGACTGAATGTCCCTGACTGGACTAATGGAAGAATTTTCTCTCTCTCTGATTGACAGGGGCACATTTGCTCTTCTGGGTTCAACACGGTGTTTTCAATCAATCAAAACTCGGAATTTGCGAATTTATATTCTGCTGCACTTGATGACATTATATTTGAAACGAGCATGTGCTGCATGGTGCTTGCAGTAGACCGCCCAACACAGGTAAAACTGTATCAACACTAAGTTTATCATTTCTGTTCATACAAACAAGAAAATGCATTATTTCCTGTGCAGCACTACATGTGTGATATCCAGTGCAGCGTAGATCAGAAGGGGTCATAAAGATGAGCTAAATGCCTTACATCCCACAGGGGTCAACTAATGTACAAACACAGTATTAAAAGAACTTAAATAATATGTAACAATGGAAAATTCATCCCATTGAGCCTCAGATCAGACACTACCTCACGGAGAGAATCCTCCAGGACAGAAATGACTCAGCGAGCTGAATAACATCATCTCAGTGGTAAAAGTACTGATTTTTGATTACCTTCTCTATAATCTAAAATATTGGAATAAGGTGATTGTTAAATATGACCATGTCTTTCAGTAACACAAGGAGCTATTTTAGTATGCCAACTTAAATACTGTACTCAAGTAAATATACTTTCACCACTGAGCTTCACATTATTACAACAACACATTTTTTATTTGTAATACTACAAATAAAAAGTTTCAGTCGAACTTCAGTATCCCCTCTGGCAGAGGAAGGAGGCCTGGCTTTAACAGTACTGTGTGAGATAATCATCTTCAACAGCGCTGCCACTCCACCTGCTCCAATGATAGAGCCATTTACAGAACTAAACACTGATGGTCTGCCTCTGATAAGTAAACAACCGGCCAGGTCGCAGCATTCAGTCATTTGTGCTGTGTTTCACAAAACAAAAGCATATACACAGTGTCAGTGAGGGCACCCACTCACACAAAGGCATGTTGGCAAAGTTCCTACATTCACAGGCAGGCACACACATACAACACACACACACACACACACACACACACACACACACACACACACACACACACACACAGTCTGTTCCTCTAACTTCCCTCACTCTTAGCTCTCAAACACACACTTGATTATCATTTCTCTGTGTACTGAGGCTTGCAGACACCTGTTTGGGTGTCTGGCTGGCATCCTGTGCGTTGGTCTGTTTGTGCCTGAGACCGTATCTATTGAAGCCACTAGTGTGACTCTCACTTCCTCCTACTCTACCTCACCAGCTAAGAATTGTTATTCTGTGACTGTGTCCCACAAATTAAACAAGAAAATAAACAAATCTGGGACATGACGGATTATCTTTTGGATACACAAACACAAGCCTGATGAAACAGGAAATGGTCAACCACATCCACCACGGATGTATAAAGAGAACTGGATACAGCGTTGGAGGCGGCACCACACTCATTCTTATTCTTAAGGTGGCGCATGGAGCCAAACTTGCTCAACTGCAGAGCATAAAATTACCCGGATCTTCCGGTAATCTTCGCCATCCATGGGGCCCATAGAGCAAGCCCACTAGCTGCACCTCCTGGCCGCTCGGTCTCAACAGCAGCACAAAAATAACTAAGGGATGTTTAAGTGTTTGTTCTGTGAAGTTTATTTACCTATAAAAATGATCTGCTGATTTACAGACGTCTCTGGTAAAAAGTATTTTGGGGCCAAATGGCAATCACGGAAGTTATAATTCCACGCTTTGCCGCTGTTCCTGGAGGCTTGACATCCACCTTCTGTTTTTAAGTGTGGATCTGCAAGGAGACCATAACAACTTGAGAGATGTCAAGAATGTTTTCCTCTTTTCTTCATCACCCTGCCATGATATCTTTAACTCACACGCAAAAAACCAACAGTGTGTGACCCAAGATGACATCATCCTCGGCATTTGCTCCTCTGCATTTCAAAAGGTGAATAGTTCCCATTCAGACACACAGTGAGCTGGTCCGTGGACCTCCCCGCTCTGAGGAAAACACATTCACTGTTTGGCATGATCTCATGTCTGCATGGCTCACACACACACACCGAGACAGAATAGCAAACCAAACAGTGTACACTATGGCGAAGCACACAGTCACACCCAGCTGCAGTGACTTTAGAAAACAGGAATAGCATTGATACAGTGTTGTTGTGTGACACATGCATACTGTCTTCTCACCTGCAATATTTGATCCATAGAAACCTGGTTCTCTTTCCTGGAGTCCAGCGTGCGCTCTGACACCGTAGATGCTCCTCTCAGGTTGATGACAGAAGATCAACCACGTGCAGATGAGGCCCCCAGTCCATTGTGGTGAAATTTTGCCCAGCTACAATTCCATGGCACTGCGACGCTAGCACACGCTCACATGATTTCATCCTCATCCATTGGTCTACACAAACCCAGGAGTATGTTTCAGGACCAGCCTGAAAAAACAGTGAAAGAAACAAAGAATGGTCAAGTTGTGTTCTGATGGGGTCTAAATATCATAATATTTCCTTCCATAAAGCATCACAGAGAGCTTGCCTCATCGCCTCTAATTGCAGATCTGCTGTTTTTCCTGAGGCAGACAAACACCTTTACAAGCACTGTGTCTGCCCTGAGTGAAAGTGAGCACCAATGGGTCTATGTGCACCCACAGAGAGATCTAATACTGTGATGAGAGAATGAGTCAGAGCCAGAGCCCTGAAGAGGTTTACAGAGTTTCAACACAAAAGGACTTGACCGCCCTGGAGGGCCCCCTGCAGACACACAGGCGGATAATAAGCACAGGAAACAGAACAGCAATGAAAACATGCGCTTCTATTGAAATGATAGTACGTCAATATTCTGTTTGACACGTTAAGGTACTGTACACATGCTTAAAGGTTCAAGATATGCCAGAATTTAAACTTAAAAGGATGAACTAACATTATCAACAGAGTGTGAAGAGGTAACAGTGTTGACGTTATGTCAAAGACGTCTGTGTGATGCAGAGATATCTACTGAAGTTAGCATGCTAACTGACTAGCGCCGGCCCGTCCAGTCTAGGAGGCGATAGTGAGTCAGTGTAGCTCCAGTCTGCCCTCAGAGCAGAGGGAGAAGAAGCCGCCTGACTCGGTGACTGTTGGTTCTGATGGATATTGTATTTAGATTGTATGGAGCCAGTTTAGAGGTGAAATACTGCCCCCTATTTATGTGGAGCAGGTGGCTCAGAACTCACCATCACCTTATCGTGGTGGAGAGGTTTGTATGTCCCTATGAACCTGAGAGCTGTGTTGTCTGGAGCCTAGTGCTCCTGGTAGGGTCTCCCAAGGCAAATTGGTCTGAGGCGAGGGGCCAGACTAAGAATGGTTCAAAACGACTTCATGAAAAAAAGGGAAAGGAAAGGAGAGACCCTCCCCGGAGGAAGCCCGGGGCCCCCGTCTGGAGCCAGGCCCAGAGGGAGGGCCCGACAGCGAGCGCCTGGTGGCTGGGTTTGCCATGGAGCCCGGTCGGGCACAACCCGAAGAAGCTACGTGGTGCCTCCCATCCATCCATCCTGTGGGCCCACTACTCATGGGAAAAACCGCCGAGGTCGGGTGAGCTGTCACACGGGTGGCAGTGATGGTCAGGGACCTCGACGGACCAGACACGGACAGCAGAGGCTGGCTCTGGGGACGTGAATGTCACCTCTCTGTGGGGGAAGTAGCCGGAACAAGTGCGGGAGTGTCTTGGCTCTGGAACCATACTCCTGGATAGGGGTTGGTCTCTATTCTTCTCTGGAGTTGCCCAAGGTGTGAGGCGTCGGGCGGGGATGGGGATACTCACAAGTCCCCGGCTGAGCGCCGCTACGTTGGAGTTGGAGCCTTCTTGGAGACCCTGAATGGAGCCCTGCAGGGGGCTCCAGTAGGGGATTAAGGGGTGGGGGAAGACTCTGGACAGACCTAACAGGTAGTGCGGGTGAACTGGGAACGTCTGGAGGAAGCCCCTGTCCTGGGGATCTTCAACTCACACCTCCGGCGGAGCTTTTCAGACATCCCTGTGGAGGTTGGGGGCATTGAACCTGAGTGGGCGATGTTCAAAACCTCTAATGCTGAAGCTGCGGTGATGAGCTGTGGTCTCAAGGTCTTAGGTGCCTCAAGGGGCGGTAACCCTCGAACACCGTGGTGGACCCCGGTGGTCAGGAAAGCCGTCCGACTGAAGAAGGAGTCCTTCCGGGTTATGTTATCGGGGAGGACTCCAGAAACAGTTGCAGGGTACCGAAGGACTAGAAGGGCGGCAGCCTCTGCCGTGTCAGAGGCAAAGCAGCGGGTGTGGGAGAAGTTTGGAGAAGCTATGGAGAAGGACTTTAGGTCGGCACCAAGGTGCTTCTGGAAAACCATCCGGCACCTCAGGAGGGGGAAGCGAGGAACCATCCAAGCTGTGTACAGCAAGGGTGGGACCCTGCTGACTTTGACTGAGAAGGTTATCGGGCGGTGGAAGGAGCACTTTGAGGAACTCCTGAATCCGACTAACACGCCCTCTATGGTAGAGGCAGAGCTGTAAGCTGATGGGGGATCATCGTCAATTTCCCTGATGGAAGTCACTGAGGTAGTCAAACAACTTCACAGTGGCAAAGCTGAAGGGGTTGATGAGATCCCAGATTTCCACGCAATGTTGATCCGACCAGCATTTCTGGTCGGATCAACATTGCGTGGAAGTCTGGGACAATGCCTAGGGGTGGCAGACCGGGGTGGTGGTTCCCCTATTTAAAAAGGGGGGGCAGAGAGTGTGTGCCAACTATAGGGGTATCACACTTCTCAGCCTCC
Source organism: Cottoperca gobio (assembly GCF_900634415.1). Lineage (NCBI taxonomy): Eukaryota > Metazoa > Chordata > Actinopteri > Perciformes > Bovichtidae > Cottoperca > Cottoperca gobio. Next base: position 19,745,343 of record NC_041371.1, read on the forward strand.
CTGGTAAAGTCTACTCCAAGGTACTGGAAAGGAGGGTTCGGCCGGTAGTAGAACCTCTGATTGAAGAGGAACAATGCGGATTCCGTCCTAGTCGTAGAACAACGGACCAACTCTTCACTCTCGCAAGGATCCTGGAGGGGGCCTGGGAGTACGCCCATCCGGTCTACATGTGTTTTGTGGATCTGGAGAAGGCGTATGACCGGGTCCCCCGGATAATATTGTGGGAGGTGCTGGGGGAGTATGGGGTGAGGGGGTCACTTCTGAGGGCCATCCAATCCCTGTACACCCCAAAGCGAGAGTTGTGTCCGGATACTCGGCAGTAAGTCGGACTTGTTCCCAGTGAATGTTGGCCTCCATCAGGGCTGCGCTTTATCACCAATCCTGTTCGTGATTTTCATGGACAGGATATCGAGGCGTAGTCGTGGAGGAGAGGGGTTGCAGTTCGGTGGCCTGAAGATCTCATCGCTGCTCTTTGCAGATGATGTGGTCCTTATGGCATCATCGGTCTGTGACCTTCAACAGTCACTGGATCGGTTCGCAGCCGAGTGTGAAGCGGTTGGGATGAGGATCAGCACCTCAAAATCTGAGGCTATGGCTCTCAGCAGGAAACCGGTGGATTGCCTACTCCGGGTAGGGAATGAGCCCTTACCCCAAGTGAAGGAGTTCAAGTACCTCGGGGTCTTGTTCGCGAGTGAGGGGACGATGGAACGAGAGTTTGGCTGGAGAATCGGAGCAGCGGGGGCGGTACTGCAGTCGTTTTACCGCACCGTTGTGACGAAAAGAGAGCTGAGCCAGAAGGCAAAGCTCTCAATCTACCGGTCGATCTTCGTTCCTACTCTCACCTATGGTCATGAAGGCTGGGTCATGACCGAAAGAACGAGATCACGGGTACAAGCGGCCGAAATGGGTTCTCTCAGACGGGTGGCTGGTGTCTCCCTTAGAGATAGGGTGAGAAGCTCAGCCATCCGTGAGAGACTCGGAGTAGAGCCTTTACGTTGAAAGGAGCCAGTTGAGGTGGTTCGGGCATCTAGTAAGGATGCCACCTGCCACCTGGGCGCCTCCCTAGGGAGGTGTTCCAGGCACGTCCAGCTGGGAGGAGACCCCGGGGAAGACAAGGATTTGGTGGAGAGATTATATCTCCTCACTGGCCTGGGAACGCCTCAGGATCCCCCAGTCAGAGCTGGAGGATGTGGCCCGGAGAAGGGAAGATTGGGGTTGAGCTGCTGCCCCCGCGACCCGACCCCGGATAAGCCGTAGACTATGGATGGATGGATGGATGGAAAGAGGTGGCTCAGAACTACACATTAAACCTTTAACCATAAAAATTACATTTATATTACTGCTAAATATAAACATTTGGTTGATTTGGTGAATAAATAAATTAAAACCACCTTACTGCAATTATTATATTTTAGTTTAACAGTTTTCTTCCTTTCAAGGCTTACATAAAGCGGAAGCCAAGCTTTTGCAACAACCATCCACCCACTCACAGTTTATACACATGACCAAACAGAGTGCTTGCAACACCTGAACTGACTTAACCAAAGAGATGAGTAATCCTCTAACAATAACACCATTGAACAAACTGAAAATTGAAACCCTTCTGATCAGATGAATTTGATATGTTTGATTAATTTACAGTATAATAACCTCGAACCACAACTCAAGTTCATACAGATTTTGATAGAAATCCTGAAAGCCCCAAGTTAACGTGAAACTATAGTTCATTGCAGCTTGCTGAATCAATAATGTACAGTAGGCTGCAACCGGAAGCAACTTCCGATGGTTGATGTGAATTGACTTGACATTGTTCCAACCAGGTCTGGGGGCTGTGCTAGGAATGCCTGAGGGGCCCTGTGCAGGAGAGGGCAGTATGAATGAATCAATGCAATTCACACAGACACATGAGGACACAGTCCACCCACCACCTAGTGAAGTAGCTGACTGGAGCCTACAGTGTCAGAGGAGAAGTTCACAACAAGGAGAAACACCAGGCTATTCTTCCTCCCTGCATACGCTCCACAAATGACTCCTTTGTCTGTGAGAAGCAAAAAACTACGTATGTAACTGTGCGCAGAGAAACACGAGCACGCTGGACATTAATATACACCAATCACATATAATCTTACAGGCGTGAACTATAAACAAATACACGCACACACTCGAATGTCTGGGAGCTTTTAAGTGACAAATAGCCAGTGGGATGGCATTAATTTATCGACAGATGCACTATTCATGCTTTAGTGGATCAGGATAAAACAGCAAGCTGCATCTTTTTCTACTGACAACAATCTGCAACATGCCACAGGGCGACATCACACGACCACAGCCAATCTCACATTTTTGTTACGTAACTCTGTCAGTGGGCAGGGAGGAGAAGGTAGTTTATGGCTGCAGCCCCCACCCTGGCACATAAAGACACACAAACACCACCCAGTCCCCAGAGAGGGTAAGAACGGCCCAAAATAAACTGCACAAACATGGTCAAGCACAGAGGCCACTTAAAACACTACAAATGTACAAGAAAAGCAGCTCTATTGCCTAACTGAGGTGAAATAAACAACTGCATTGACTACCAGCGTCAGCATTAGTGGTGTTTACCACCCATTTACTAACATGCACATGAATTTAATGTGATTTAAGCTAAAGATCGGTCTGTCGGTCCGCCACTTTGGTCTAAACTGAAATACAATTGTTGGATGGATTGCCATGACATTTTGTACATAGGTTAATGCTCCTCAGAGGATAATTCCTAATGACTTTGATGATCCTCTTGACATTTCCACTTGCACCACCATAAGGTTCACATTTGTTTGTCCAAGTGAAAGGTCTTGACAGCTGTTGGGTGGATTGTTATGAAATTCAGCACAGACATTCATGTTCCCCAGGATGAATTGTAACAACTGTACCACTCATCTTGCAGCATCAGGCCAGACATTTTAATTCTCCATTATTGTGGTTTATGACACACCTGCACCAATTTGTGTTTAGTGCTAATTAGCAAATAGTAGCATGCTAACATGAAAAACAGTGAACAAAGTAAACATAACAAGCTAACTATCAGCAGGTTGGAATTGTCATTGTGAGCATGTTAGCATGCTGATGTTAGCATTTAGCCCATAGCACCAGTGTGCCCAAGTACAGCCTCACAGATTTGTTTTATACATCAGTGCATGTATTTTCTTTCATATGTTGGCTCACTTCTGACATGTCTGTCCTCTTGTATTACAATATGACCAGTCAAAGATACTGGGCTGCTCAATGGCTGGTTGAACATCATTGGTTGTGGTAGCTATTGTTTTTACGATACGTTTTTTAATAATGTACATGCGCCTTGCTTGTTAGCTCCTCATCAGCAACTGACATGGTGAGAGTGTTTGCCTTAAAATGGTGACCTTGCAGTCAACGTTTGCATATCAAGCTGACGTTATGCAAATTCAAGTCTGAAACAAAGCAAAATGTGTTCCCATAAACCAACTGCAGGAAATGCAGGACGGTGATACCAGTTTACCACAGAATGTAACAAGATCATATATACATGTTGGAGCATTACTTAAACAGTATTAGTACATACAGCTCTTCATCCCACCTCTTAGCCCTTTGTCTTTTTAAATACGCTTATAATTGACCAGGATTGGTCAGGCTGAATAGGAAGCCTGCCTCTCCTGTCTTTTTCATTGCGGAGTCACTGCTGATTCATGCACTCCACTGTAAACAGAAAAGCCTTTCATTCGTGCTGCCTCCCCCCACTGATGAAGTCAGCATGGCACCACTCACCAAAAAAAAGTGTTTTGAATTGCATCATCTTTAGTTTACCAGGACCTCTTGAACACTGTTCAACAATGCTGTATCTTTAACTTGTATGCTCACGGTTTACACAGTCAATCATTTATAGACCAACTATATATCAGGTACTCATGACACTAGCTTAACCTTTGAATTAAAACGTAATAAATACGTGTAATATATTTAACACTGAATCCGTTTAGTAACATAACTCTAGTTTTGATGATGTTCCTATGGAAACTGAATGGTATTACTCCCATGACGATCTGACTACTATGGTAATAAGAGATGAACTACGAGAGGCCAGGCCAACTACAGTATATCCTCTCCTGAGGACAAAGCAAAGCTGCAATGAGGAAGACGAGACACTATGAAGAAGTGAGAGGAGTGAAACATAATCTTCTCTCACCAAACGAGGAGACAGCACAGG